>NC_000085.6:11894846-12267971 GCF_000001635.26 Mus musculus | reverse complement strand
AGCAGAATACTAAGATCCTAATAAAGTTTAAATTAGTCTTCTTATGGAAGGGTCATATGAGGGACTTTAGAAAGAGACAGGTAGTGCCTTGATGCCAAAGGGTCTGTCTCTTTTGTGAGTAGGGCCACTCTAATTAACAGACACACAGAAGGATTTTATTGATTTCACAATTTAGTTCTCATTCTCCTTGCTCTATATTAAATTATCCCAGTGGCTTCCACACAATGACTTGGAACACTTACTTAAAGAGAGGACAACAGAAGTCTTTGACTAGAAAGTTACTGAGATGATAGAACTAATGACAAATGAATAGACTCAGCCCACACTTGGGTACATGGTGACTGTCCATTGGATCCTGATTGTTACTGTTAGTGACAGCTGCATCTGGATAGAGTGATGCCAAATCTCTAATGTTCCCAAGATGTCTTCACCCTGCCTGCAATTAGACACAATGGCTCCAGGCAGCTCTAGATTCAGAACCAGAATCCAGGCAGATCAAAATACCCAGGGACATTGAAACAACCTGGAAAAAAAAAAACCCTATTCTTTGACCTCCTTGACCTCCTTGTACAGAGGGACTGTTGGAGAGAAACTTGAAGCAATTCCACCAAAATCATGGACAAGACAAGTCATACCACTCTCTCCCTATCTATTTAGTATAGTACTTGAAATTCTACCCAGAGCAATAAGACAAATAAAGAAGATCAAGGGGAAACAAATTAGAAAAAAAAAAGAAGTCAAAGTAGTGCTATTTCCAGTAACATGGTAGTATGCATAAGCAACCCCAAAATTCTACCAAAGAATTCTACAACTGATAAACAACCTCAGCGAAGTGGCTGGATATAAAATTAACTCAAAGAAACCAGTAGCCCTCATTTATACAAATGATAAACAGGCTGAGAAAGAAATTAAGAAAAAATATCCTTTAAGATAGCTATGAATAATATAAAATATCTTGGTGTAACTCTAACCAAACAAATGAAAGATCTGTATAACATGAAGTTTCAAGTCCCTGAAGAAAGAAATTGAGGAAGAGATCAGATATGGAAAGATCTCCCTTGCTCATTAACATAGTGAAATGTTCGTCTTTCCAAAAGTAATCTATAGATTAAATACAATACCCATCAAAATTCCAAAACAATTTTATATACCTTGAAAGAGCAATTATCAACTTTGTATGAAAAACAAAACATTTAGAAAAAACAAAAAAAGTCCTGAATAATAAAAAAACTTTGGTCAGAAGTACCATCCCTGACTTCAAGCTGTACTATAGAATAATAGTGATAAAAACATCATGATATTGGTACCGAAACTGATACATTGATCACTGGAATTGAATCAAAAACCCAGAAATAAACCCAAAATTGATCTTTGATAAAGAACCCAAAACCAATGGAAAAATGAAAGCATATTCAACAAATGGTGCTGGTCTAATTGGATATCTATATGTAGAAGAATGCAAATGATCTATATTCATCATCTTGCACAAAACTCAATTCATGTGGATCAAGGACCTCAACATAAAACATAATACACTAAATTCCATAGAAGAGAAAGGAGGAAATAGACTTGAACACATTGGTACAGGAGACAATTTCCTTAACAAAACAACACTGGCTCAAGCTCTAAGATCAACAACTGATAAATGTGACCTCAGGAAACTAAGCTTCTGTAAGGCAAAGGTCACTGTCAATAGGACAAAACAGAAGCCTACAGAATGAGAAAGGATCTTCACCAACCCTTTATCTGATAGAGGGCTAATATCCAAGATGTATAAAGACCTCAAGAAGATAGACATGGACAACTCAAAGAGGCCAATTTAAATATAGAGTACTGAGCTAAACAGAGAATCCTCAACAGAGGAATCTATAATGACTGAGAAGCACTTAAAGAAATTTTCAAGATCGTTAGTCATCAGAGGAATGCAAATCAAAACAACTCTAAGGTTAAATCTTTTACACACATCAGAATAGCTAAGAAAACTCAAGTGATACCACATGCTGGCAAGAATGTGGAGCAAGGGGAACACTCTTCCATTGCTGGTGAGAGTGCAAACTTGTACAACCACTTTGGAAATCAATTTGTCAGTTTCTCAGAAAACTTAGGATAGTTCTACCTCAGAACCCAGATATACAACTCCTGAGCATATACCCAAAAAGATGCTCCACCATCCCACAAAGTTATTTGCTCAACTATGTTTATAGTAATTTTATTCATAATAGCCTGGAACTGAAAACAATCTAGATGTTCCTTGACTGAGGAATGGATAAAGAATATTTGGTACAGCTACACAATGGGATAGCTATTAAAACAAATATATCATAAATTTTGCAAGCAAATGGAAGGAACTTGAGAATATCATCCAGAGTGAGGTAGCCTAGGCCCAAAAGGACACTCACACGTGGATATTAGCCATAAAATACAGGATACCCATACTATACTATACAGACTCAAAGAAGCCAAACCAGAAGAAAGGCATAAGCAAGGATACGTTAATCTTACTTACAAGAGGGAATAACATAGTCATAAGATGCAGATGGAAGTAGGGAACTGGGTAGGAGAGGGAATAGGAAGTGGATTGGTTCAGGGTCAAGTGCAAGGAAGGATAGGAGAGATGGCCAGATGGCCATGAGAATGAATGGAAATCTGCACCCACTGAAGGAGTTGGGGAAGTGGGGAATATCTAGAGGCCATGACAGAGACTCACAGTAATGGAAACCCCCAAGAATCAATGGGAGTGACCTTATCTGTGACTCAGAACACTGAGGAAATGGAATCTAAAAAGGCTACCTCCTATAGCCAGGCAGGAACCCCAATGGAGTTATAGAGACACCAACCCACCCACAAAACTTTTGACACAAAATGTATCCTGTCGATAAGAAATTCAGGGACAGGGGATAGAACAGAGACTGAATGGATGGCCAACTAATAATCTGCCCAATTTGAGACCCATTCATTTGGCAAGCTCCCACTCCAGTTACTCCAATCCAACACTGTTAGGGATTGGTTCATACTATGTTATGCTTGTAGAAAGGAGTCTAGCAAGGCTGTCCTTTGAGAGGATCCACACAACAGCTGACTCAAAAGAGATTCAGGGACCTATAGCCAAGACTTACATGGAACTCAGGCAGTCTAATGGAAGAGTTTGGGGAGGGATTGATGGATCTGAAGAGGATATGGATTCTACAGGAAGAGCAACAGAGTCAACTAACCTGAACCCCTGGGGGCTCCCAGAGACTGAACCACCAGAGTGAGCATGAACTGGGCTCCTTGCACGTGTGTATCAGATGTGGAGCTTGATCTTCATACAGTTCTCTAAACAACTGCAGTGGGAGCTGACAATGAGTGTGTTGTCTGCCTGTGGATCTTGTTCCCCTAACTGAGCTGTTTTGCCTGGCCTCTGTGAAAGAGGATGTACCTATGTGCCTAGACCTGCAATGATGGGTTTACAAGGGGTTGTTGATACACAGGGGGGCTCCACTTTCTCAGAGAAGAAGAGGGGGGAAATGGGGAAGAAGCAGCAAGAGGGGGATTGAGAGGAGGGGGAGTGACATTGGGATATAAAGTACATTTGTTATTTAGTTTTTAAATGTATAAAAATAAAAATAAATAAATGATTGAAATGGCAATGTAGCTTACCTTTGTGCTTAGTGCTGCTACCAATATGTGGCCAAGATATAAAACATTTCAACTCTAAAAAAAGAGAGAGAGAGAGAGAGAAAGAGAGAGAGAGAGAGAGAGAGAGAGAGAGAGAGGGAGGTAGGGAGGGAGGGAGAGAGGGAGGGAGGAAGGGAGGGGGGAGGGAGGGAAGGAAGGGAGGGAGGGAGGGAGGAAGGAAGGAAGGAAGGAAGGAAGGAAGGAAGGAAGGAAGGAAGGAAGGAAGGAAGGAAGGAAGGAAGGAGTGCTAATAGTCACAAACTACACACAGTACAATACCTTCTGTGTGATACTATGTAGTCCTTTTTTTTTTAAGGGGCCACAATGTCCCATCTCACTTGAAGTAACATTTTCTTTCCATTATTTATTTCCAGTAGTCTAGTAAAAAATTTTATTAGATATTTTCTTCATTTACAGTTCAAATGCTATCCCCTTGCCTAGTTTCCTCTCCTAAAATCCCCTATACCCTCACCCCTCCCCAGGCTCCCCAACCCACCCACCCACTCACTCCTGCTTCCTAGCCCTGGCATTCCCCTGTAGCACAGAATCTTCACAAGACCAAGGGCATCTCCTCCCATTTATGGTCGACTAGGCCATCCTCTGCTACATATGCATGAGCTCTGGGGGTACTGGTTAGTTCATATTGCTGTTCCTCCTATAGGGTTGCAGACCCCGTTAGCTCCTTGGGTACTTTCTCTAGATCCTTGTAGGGGACCTGACCTTGATATAGCTATCTCCTGAGAGGCTATGCCAGTGCCTTGCAAATACAGAAGTGGATTCTCACAGCCATCTATTGGATGGAACACAGGGTCCTCTATGAAGGAGCTAGAGAAAGTACCCAAAGAAGATACTATATCTTCTATATCAACAAGGAATGAGCACCCACAGCTCTTAGGAGTATAAGAAATGCTTTCCTAATCTTGTATAAGTTTGCCTTCAGTAATTACTCTCAGGAATGTGCTCTGAATCTCTCTCCTTATGTGTGTATCTCTATTTCACACTCACTCATAGATAAACACAGAGCCATACTCATGCACACACACACACACACAAATAAACACACTGTGTGAACCATTTCCAAGGAAATGGAATTATTAAAACCAAATAAAAGTCAAACTTCAAAAAGAATGGGTGCTGTGACTTTTATTTTCATTTTTATACTTACCTGAGATTTCACAATATTGTATAGCTTCTATATTTCAATAATAATTTACTGTATATACTGTAACAACACAGATAGGGAGAAAGGAATCTGGCATTCACTTGCTGGATGTGCATCCCCTCATCATGCTAACTTGACTCAGCCTCAGTAGTCTCATGTATACATGGAGATGATGAAATTGCCATCCTATAGAACTGCTCAAGAGACCAAATGATATAAAGGTAATAACATAGCAGAGCTCCATTAATGTTAGCAATTATTCTTGCAGTCACCACCTCCCTTTGTAAAATGAAGTTATTGTACAACAAAGATGAGATATCAAGGGTCCTTTGATAAATTAGGTCCTACAAACATTGTCTGAACTAGGTTTTAATAACAGCATTCAGAAATAGTTATGAGAATATCGATTTCTGTCTCGTATCGTTTTTCTAACTCCCATTATAGTGCAGAAAGGCGTTGCTGCATTTGTTTTCCTCTACCAAGTGCCATCTAGAAGACAGTGCTGAGGATGAGGGACTGGGCAAAGGCTTTCTCCTGAATGTTAAGTGTTGTGTTCACTCACATGTGCATCCATCCACAAGTATAAGTTGAATGCATTATCAACTGGTCCTATTCAACTTTGCACTTAAAACTCAAAATCTTAGTTTTGGTAAATATCCCTTATGGTTTTATGAATTTACAAGCTGTTTATTCTTTAAGTAAACAATGTTATTTCTCAGTTCATTCAAGCTGAGTTAAGATGAAGGAAACATTTTGAAATTATGAACTCACATGGGTAACATTCTTGAACAACACTTTAATTGATAAGTTGAATAAAAATGAGTGAAACTCCCAGGATGGTTGAAATTTAGGTCAATATCTCACAGTATTCTGGTGGGACGGGCAGGCACATTTGGGCATATTCTATATAGTCCACTATTACCAAGAAAGAATGAAAACTTGTGAACTGCTATTATTAGTCTTAGTATTTTTTCCACATTAATTTATTTAAATGTTGAAACAGAGGAAATACAAAAACATACTTACTCTTTTTGTTAATATTCTGTGTGTCTTCAGTATCTCCCAAGACAGTTTAAAGTAGAAGAAATATTTAACACTTAGCTTAGTAGATAGAGCTTATCAATCCTAATATAATAAAAATGTGGTCAGTTTAATGAACTCTGCTGGGAATAATAAGTTAAATGCAGGTTGCTGAGTAAGGAAAATGTGAGTAAGAGAAACTTAAAGGGCACCTAGACCAGCACTCCCTGTGACTAGAGTGGGCATATCTCACATCTATACTGTTAAAGCTATAGTTTTGGGTCCACTAAAGGTGACAGTGGAGAGGTATTTGAACATGGTGAACAGTCTAGTGGAACTATGTACTCTGTCATATCATAACACTTAGTTTGTTACTTACAACTGAAAATCATGAACCAAAGCTGTGCATCTAAAGAGAATATAATTCCTACTATTTCAGAGACATAGCCCAGGTGAGAAAAAGGCAATGAAAAGAGTCCCAGAGAAAATGAAAAGTTGAGATTCGTGGACAAGCAGGCTTTGATCTTAGGAAATCTGAAACTCAGTCAACTCTTATTGTTGATCCAGATCTCAACTTCTGGCTTTTCACATCACCTAGGCTTTAAAGATAGTCTTGTTTAGCCCCTGCTGATTTGATTCTCCCTGTTTTAATACATAGAGGACAGAAAGTAACAGAATCCAAGGTACATACTTAAGAAGTTAACAAGAACCTTGACACTGACTTGAAATTTTAAACATAGGATATATGTTTTTCTCTGAATAACCGATTATTTGGGTAAGTACAAAGAGAAACTGAGGGAAAATATGCAGGATATGGAAGTTAGGAGAGGAGCTGGGAGAAAAGTGGGGGAGGCCACTCCCCATAAATCTTACTAGTCCTGTAAAAATGAAGGACCTTGAGATAGCTACTTCTAACTGCAAGGCTTACCCTCTGACCTTCATCCAGACACTGAAGGAAGACAGAGTTTGTGCAAAATGTTGAAACTGCCAATATTTCAAGTAATTTTCCAAGAGGGACACTAGTATATTCCTAATGGATGCTTTTGGCCATTAACCTGGCTGTCTGCTCACAGCAAGTGAGACAACAACACTGGGGAATCCCCTGAACATGCTGTTGAGAGCAAAAGTGAAAAGGAAAGGCCAATTAGAGAAAATATACGACAGACACTTGTTTTCTGTCATCATGGTTGTCATGGGGATTTTTCTAATAATTAAAGGACTAGTTTGCTATGTGCATCAATTCCTAACTTCCCCTGTGATCCTATTATGACACCAGATCATAACATGCCTGGCCTTGAAGGCACTGGTCTGCAAAGGACATAGGTGTCTGTTAGTCCCCAAAACTCAATTTCTAGGAGATAAATTTGAAATCAGAGTTGTTATGGGGTTTCTCCAACATAGAATGACAAGCTGATAATATAACCTGCCATGTTTAGTATCCATAACTGAAGAAATCAAGGCAGCAAGTTTTCCATCAAGTTATGATAAGAACTGAAATTCAAGAAAAGAATGGCTTATCCTGATCACAAGCTTGGGTATTGGTACTGCAAAATAAAATAACTTTTGAGGACTGGCAAGATTCTTTATTCAGTGACAGGTACTTGTATCAAGCTTATAGCATTAGCTTCTGGGCCCACATGGTGTGCAGAGAGAGCTGAAACCCAAAGTCAGCCCCTTCTCCAACATAGAAACATACACACACATACATATACACACACACACACACAAAGATAAATGCAAATTTTACAAGTTTTTGGTGGTGGATTTTTTGCTTTGCTACTTACTTGTATGCATTTCCCCAAACACAGTATTTTCATCTATTCAATGGCAATGAGTGGTATATAAGTCATACAGTTTCTCTGAAAAGAAGTAAGAAAAAGATGATAAAAACTTTAAAGAAAAAAAATCCTTTAAAGTAATATTGTATATCAGAACTTCTGTCTACTAATGGAATGTACACATGTGATTTAGAAATCCTTCTAACATTTGCTAAGTCCAGCTCTTCATAAAAATTCTTCATGAAAACACTTTCACTAAATAGGTCATAAGAGCCAGGAGCAACGAGTAATTACAGCCAGATAGGGGCTTCCAGACATAGCAGAGCAATTACATGTGACACTCACAGGCAGCCATGACTATAGGAACAAAACCTCCACCCAAGCCAGACAAAATCTCATCAAGTACTGGGAGGTACTAAGGAGTTCCCACCCCTAGATGAGGACCTATTGGAAAGGGAGAGTTAGTTGATTTTTCAAGTATGAAGCCCCTAAGAGGCTTCCCAGTAGGAGGCTCTACACCCATGCCTGTACTGGCATCACAAAGAGGGCAAAGAAGGTTTCAAAGGAATACATGAAATGTTAGGGAATGGTGGTGGAGTGAGTAAGGGAGGAACTGGAGGGGAAAGAATAAAGAGTTATCCTCATCAAAATTGTGTGTGTGTGTGTGTGTGTGTGTGTGTGTGTGTGTGTGTGTGTGTGTGTGTATTGATAGTGTAGCAGAAGCCAGAGGCCTTGAATGATTCATTGCAATGAACATTTGCAAGTAATGTTATTTGAGTAAAAGGGTAGACTCTTTGTGATACACTGCAGCTTCCACTGCAAGGTTTTATTTGGTTGTTTTAACTTTTTATTGATTCTTTGTGAATTTCACATCATGCTCTCCAATCCCACTTATCTCTGGTCCCTTCATATACATCCTGGCAATCTCTGCCCCCAAAAGAAAACAAAAATTATAAATAAACAAACAAGACCAAGAACCAGATAACCCAGGAACTAGGATAGAACCAAACACAACTGGCAAAAATAAAAAAAAAAAAAATCAATGAATGATTCCCAATGACAGGTCAGTGCTAATCCAGTTGTCATAAAAGATGCTGCCTCCAGCAGCTAATGGGGACAGATGCAAAAACCTTCAGCCAAACATTAGAGAGATCCCAGACTGAAGGTCTCCATCAGGTCCCTCCCCTCAGAGCTTGGGGGAATCCCATGGAAGGGGAGATGTACCAGACTTCTGACAACTTTATTGGATTCTTTTCTCTTTCTCCCTTCCAACACTATTCCACCTTTCTAACTCCTCAACACTAGGTAGGAGAGAAAGATTAGAGGGGAAAGGGGCATCAATCTTGTTAGACTACTTGCTGCTGATTAAGGCAGTCATGTTTCTTGGGTCAAGTTTTATCTTCCTTGTCAAGATATCTCCAACCAGCAATCCAGCAATCCAACAATCCAGCAATCCAGCAATCCAATCAACAACAGCAGCAGCAGCAGCCATGCCTTTCAAGGTACCAGTATTTTTATACCCTCTGAAGAGTCCCTACAACTCCAAACTCAAACTATCTTAAGTTGGCAAAATTACCCCTTTGTGAAGACAAATCATATTTAGCTGTTGTGAATCAGCCCCATATCTCACACAAACTTTTTCCCATAACACTTCTTTTGTTTTAAATTATTTTTTTATTCACTTTACATGCAATTACATCACTCTACAGCACCTCCCTCCTCTCCTCCCAGTCACGTCCTTACAAATTCCTTACCCCATTACTTTCTCTTCTCCTCAGAGAATAGGAAGTCCCTCTTAGGTACCACCCCATCATGGGCCATCTAGTCCAAGCAAGACTAAGCATACCATCTCCCACTGAGGCACAACCAGGCAATCCGGTTAAGGAAAGGGAATCCAATGGCAGGCAACAGAGTCAGAGACAACAACCACTCTAGTCGTTAAGATAACCACCTGAAGACCAAGCTGCACATCTGCTACAAATGTGTAGGGGATCTAGATCCAGCCCCTGCATGCCCTTTTTTGGCAGTTCTGTAAGCCACCATGGACCCAAATTAGTTAACCCCTCCAACTCACTCACTTTTACCTCCCTACACCCCCAACTCTTCCACACGACTTCCTGAGTCTCACTACAGGGAGTGCTTGGTCCTCTGAATATATGATATGATTTTTGGCTTTCTGTTTTGGGGAACTCCTAACAGTGGGGGTGAACATATCTCTGACTCTTTTGCTTGCTTTGGGGGCACTTCCTTCTACTGGGTTACCACACCCAGCCTTGATGTAAGGGTTTCTTTCTGGTTCAGTTGTTGTGCCATGTTCAGTTGATGTCCCTGAGAGGCCTGCTATTTTCTGGGAGAGAGACTAGTTGAAGGGAATATAAGGGTTGTTTAGGGATTTGGAGAAGAGAGGTGTAACTGGGGAAAGAGGAGGGAGGGGAAGCTTTGGTCTGGATGTATTATATAAGAGAAGAAATAATAATAATAATAATAATAATAATAGTAATAATAGTAATAATAAAATTAATAAAATTGGGGCGTGGAACTAAACAGGGAATTCCCAACAGAAGAAACACAATTGGGTAAGAAATATTTTCTAGAATGTTCATCATTCTTAGCCATCAGGAAAACACAAATTCAAACTTCTTTGAGATTTTTTATTAACACAGAGTGATCAAAACCACAATTATGAAAAGCTGGTGTAAAAGTGGAAACATGGAAACACTATTTTGCTGTTGCTGAGAGTGAAGATTGGTGCAATCTCTGTGGAAATTGGTGTTGAGGCTGCTCAAAAGCTCAAAATAGAAGATGATCCAGCTATACCACTGATGAGCTTCATATCTCACTATAGGGATATAAAGGACTCTATATCCTACTATAGAAATACCTGCCCATCCATGTTCATTACTGTTCTATTACCAATAGCCAACAGCCAAGATGTCCATCAACTGATGAACAATAAAAATGTGTCACATGTACACAGTAGTATTTTATTTAGCTGTAAAGAAAATTGAAATTACAATATTTGCAAGTAAATGGATGGAGCTGACATTGGTAAGCCAGATCCAAAAACACAAGCTCCACATGTTGTCTCTCATATGTGTGTGTTACTTTCAAACGTTTAGATATGAGTGTTTTAATTGGATTATTCATAGAATTCAGGAAAAGAGTAAGAGTCATGGAAGGAGTGTAGTTGTTAAGAAAGAACAAGAAACAATGAAACATTAAGGGTTAAATGAGGAGGGCAGGGCAAAGGAGAGAGTGTACAGAGCTACCTAATGCTAAAAACATTTGGGAAAGTCATATTGAAAACTACTAACATAGAAGCCTAATAAAATCCACACATCCACATATTAATGGAGCTGCCCTGTATTGAGGGCATGGTGCCTCCCCCACAGTGTCTAGCTTCACCTTTACCTGTACCATAGTGTTTACCTTTCCACTGATTGCTTCTTTTCCTGTGCAGGAGCTTTTTAGACCCCCCAGTGTATCCCTCCTTTTCTTGTCCTGTGACAAAGTGTCTCACACAAGCAACTTAGGGAGGGAAAAGTTCCCTTGAAATCATAGTTTCAGCACATTGTGGTAGAGAAGACATGATAGAAAGTGCATGAGCACAGATCACATGACAGTGACTGAAACTGTGGAACACAAGGCTACACTCAAAGAGATAAGAGCCAGATATATATCTGCACCCTCAAGCTGAGGCTGATCCACAGACCGCTATGCTCAGGTCCCCCCAGGAGAGACCTTTTCTCCCAGGAGTGCTTTCTCTCTCAGGCTCAAAGGTGAGATAGCCATTTTCTCTCCAATAACTGTCTGGAGCAGGATGGCAAGGAGGACATGGGGCATAAGAACAGTGGAGTAGCTGGGACAGGATCCTCCAGTCACCATCTGCATACTGAGCTTGGGCTGTTCCAGTGCCATATGTGCACAAGTTCCAACAGGACAGAGCTGGTCTCCCAGGAGTGCTGACACAGGATTACATTCCAAGAACATCTAACAACAGAGATAACCAGATGGTGAAAAGCAAATGCAAGAACCTGACTAACAGAAACCAAGGCTACTTGGCATCATCAGAACTCACCTACCACACCAAGTCCTTGGTACCCCAACACACAGGAAAAGAAAGATTTATATTTAAAATCATAACTCATGATGCTGATAGAGGATTTTAAGAAGGACATAAATAACTCTGCTAAGGAAATACAGTAGAACACAAGTAAACAGGTAGAACCCCTTAAAGAGGAAACAATAATCCCTTAAAGAATTACAGGAAAACACAACCAAACAGGTGAAGAAATTAAACAAAACCATCCAGGATTTAAAAATGGAAGTAGGAACAATAAAAAAATCACAAAGGGAGACAACTATTGAGATAGAAAACCTAGGAAAGAGGACAGGAGCCATAGATGCAAGCATCACCAACAGAGTATAAGAAATAGAAGAGAGAATCTCAGGTGCAGAAGACACCATAGAAAACATTGACAAACAACCAAAGAAAATGCAAAATGCAAAAATCTCCTAACTCAAAACATTCAGGAATTCGAGGACACAATGAGAAGACTAAACCTAAGGATAGTAGGTATAGAAGGGAACAAAGAGTCCCAAATTAACGGGCCAGTAAATATCTTCAACAAAAGAATAGAAGAAAACTTCCCTAACCTAAGGAAAGACATGCCCATGAAATTATAAGAAGCTGAAAGAACACCAAATAGATTGGATCAGAAAAGAAATTCCTCCCATCACATAATAATCAAAACACCAAATGCACAAAACAAAGAAAGAATATTAAAAGCAGTAAAGGAAAAAGGACAAGTAACATATAAAGGTAAACCTATTAGAATTAAACCAGACTTTTTGCCAGAGAATATGAAAGTCAGAAGATCCAGGACAGATGTCATTTAGACCCTAAGGGAACACAAATGCCAGTCCAGGTTACTGTACCTAGCAAAATTCCCATTAACCATAGATGGAGAAACCAAGATATTCCAGGACAAAAATAAATTTACACAATATCTCTCTCTCCACAAATCCAGCCCTTCAAATGATAACAAATGGAAAATTTCAAGTCTCTGAAGAAAGAAAATGAAGAATATCTCAGAAGATGGAAAGATTTCCCATGCTCAAGAATTGGCAGGATTAATATAGTAAAAATGGCCATCTTGATGAAAGCAATCTACAGATTCTTTGCAATCCCCACCCAATTTCCAACTCAATTATTAATAGAGTTAGAAAGAGGAATTTGCAAATTCATCTGGAATAACAAAAAACCTAGGATAGCAAAAACTATTCTCAACAATAAAAGAACTTCTGGTGGAATCACCATGCCCGACCTCAAGCTGTACTACAGAGCAATTGTGATTTAAAAACAAACAAACAAACAAACAAACAAACCGCATGGTATTGGTACAGTGGCAGGCAGGTAGATCAATGAAATAGATATGAAGACCCAGAAATGAACCCACACACCTATGGTCATTTAATCTTTGACAAAGGTGCTAAAAAAAAAAACCATCCAGCAGGAAAAAGACAGCATTTTCAACAAATGGTGCTGGCTCAACTGGTGGTTAGTATATAGAAGAATTCAAATTTATCCATTCCTATCTCTTTGTACAAAGCTCAAGTACAAGTGGATCAAGGACCTCCACATAAAACCAGATACACAGAAACTAATAGAAGAGAAAGTGGGGAAGAGACTCGAGTACATGGGCACAGGGGAAATTTTCCTGAACAGAACGCCAATAGCTTATGCTGTAATATCAAGCATTGACAAATAGGACATCATAAAATTTCAAAGCTTCTGTAAAGCAAAGGACACTGTCAATAGGACAAAATGGGAACCAACAGATTGGGATAAGATCTTTACCAACCCTAAATCCAATAGAGGGCTAATATCCAATATATACAAAGAACTCAAGAAGTTAGACTCCAGAGAACCAAATAACCTTATTAAACAAATGGGGGTACAGGACTAAATGAAGAATTCTCAACTGAGGAGTATGGAATGGCTGAGATGCACCTAAAGAAAGGTTCAACATCCTTAGTCGTCAGGGAAATGCACATCAGAAAAACCCTGAGATCCACCTCACACCATGCACAATGCCTAAGATCAAAAACTCAGGTGACAGTAGATGCTGGTGAGGATTTGGAGAAAGATGAATACTTCATTGCTGGTGGGATTGCAAGCTGGTACAACCACTCTGAAAATCAGTTTCATGGTTCCTCAGAAAATTGGACATTGTACTACCTGAGGACCCAGCAATACTACTCCTCAGCATATACTCAGAAGATGCTCCAACATGTAATAAGGACACATGCTCCACTATATTCATAGCAGCCTTGTTCATTATAGCCAGAAGGTACAAAGAACCCAGATGTCCCTCAATAGAGGAAGGGATACAGAAAATGTGGTACATTTACACAATGAAATACTACTCAGCTATTAAAAACAATGAGTTTTTGAAATTCTTAGGCAAATGGATGGAACTAGAAAATATCATCCTGAGTGAGGTAACCCAGTCACTAAAGAAGACTCATGCTATGCACTCACTGATAATTGGATATTAGCCCAGGATCTTGGAATTACCAAGGTACAATTCACAAACCACATGAAACTCAAGAAGAAGGAAGACCAAAGTGTGGATAATTTGGTCCTTCTTAGAAGGGGGAACAAAATACCCATGGGAGGAGTTACAGAGACAAAGTGTGACGCAGAGACTGAAGGAATGATCATCTAGAGACTGCCCCACCTGGTGTCCATCTCATACACAATCATCAAACCCAGACACTCTTATGGATGCTAAGAAGTACTTGCTGACAGGAGCCTGATATAGCTGTCTCCTGAGTGGCTTTACCAGTGCCTGCCCAATACAGAGGTGGATCCTTGCAGTCTACCATTAGACTGAGCACAAGATCCCCAATGAAGGAGCAAGAGAAAGAACCAAGGAGCTGAAGGGGTTTGCAGCCCAATAGGAGGAACAACAATATGAACTAACCCACAGTACCCACAGAGCTCCCAGGGACTAAACCACCAACCAAAGGGTACACATGGTTGGACTCATGGATCCAACTGCATTTGTAACAGAGGATGGCATTGTAGGACATCCAATTAGATAAGCACCATTTGTTGAAGATGATCTCCCTTTTCATTTTATAATCCTGCACTTGAAACTCTTAAACATTATCTTAATAGATGTTAGTGTGGCCTAAGATAAAGAACACATGCTTGTTTTGCATATGGAAAAATATTCTTTGCATGTTATGTCTTCCTAGGGCTCTTACTGCACATCAGACAAATATGTATGCCGGGGCTAAATTCTGGGCTCTAGCCTACTGCTTTAAGTCTGCTTTTGTCTTTACTGTACTGCTTATTACATCTCTGTAATATAATTTTCTGATTAGTAATTTTTTATTCAAGTTCATTCTAACTAAAGAGCTATTCTGCTCTCTAGGTATTACCCTTAGCCTCACACCAAGTGAGAATATTTGGGCTTTGAGATAGTATATATTCAAAGTCACATATCTTTAAGTGCTAGAGTCAAAGTCCAACTCCCATTATTTGAAATTAGGTTCTGGCTTTGTTCTGAATTGCCCCTGCCTGTTCCTTGGAGTCTTGTTTTTCTCACATACGTGGGAAATGATCCCATGTCCACTTTGAGGAATTGCCGTGCTTGTTCATTCAAATTAAATGTATGAGAAAATTATGCATCAGAAGTGAAAGTTCTATGTAAGCAAGGACATGTATCCATCCTAGTTTATTGCCAATCTGTGTTACTAGCTGGCTGTGCTATTTTGAAAAATTCTGCCCTCAGGTTTTACCTTCAGAAACAGATTTTGAACTAGACCTGTGCATGTGTCCTCTCCAGGTCAAATGACTCTAAGGGCAGTCAGATGGGCTATAATTCTGTGATTGTTGCAAGCCCATGGAAAGGGAGCATGGGGTCAGAAGGGCATGGTGATGCAGGCCTTCAAACTTACAGAGACAGCTACGCCGTGACAATTAGGAACCAGAGGGCAAATGACATGAGTGAGCTCTCCCTGTAACTGGCTTTTCTCTTTCACCTCTGCTCTCCATGACACATTAAAGAGAATCCCAGTGGTGGCCATCTCCACTGCTACACATTAACAGTGGTTTTGTGCCCCCAAAAGACCTATCTAAGAATGCAATAGGCATTCTGAAAAGTAACCTTGATGAAGAAATAGGTAACTGCAACCTTTGACGTTAACTGTGGCTAGTTAAATCTCAGTGACTGGGCAATGCTGCCAGTAATACCATGGGCACTTACTGAGGAACACCCTGTTATGCTTTCTTTCCTCTTCCTCAGTTCCTCACCTTCTCCTTAGGACAGTTCCTTGGGCTCTTTTACTCTTGACTCAAATTCTCTGAACTGTAAAAAGAATATTCAGAAAAATCCAGGAAAATCCAGGTATTACCATGACGTAGCTGATGCTATTGAATTCTAATTATGTAATGTCTTGAGGATATGATCTTGAAATTTGTTACTCTCTTGGTTTTTCACCCATAAAATTTGGAAAATAGGACAGATTTGAATAAAATGATATATATGAAATATGACTCAATGTAAAAGTAAATAATTGATAACTGAATTAAAAGCAGTTATTTACTGAGTTTCCAGGGAATTTCAAAAGATCAAAACATGTTTGTCTCCGTTTCCCAATTTCCCCTACCCAAAGGACACTTTTAATGTTTGCCCTTGGGGATTTTACTTTGGAAATCATAGTAGTTTCATTTCCACTTAAATAAAGAACCTTGGTTCATGACTACTGAGAAGCAAGAGACAAAAATGAGCAGAGTGCTCATACACAAGTCCATTAGCCCTGTTGGAATACTGCAAACAGCCCCTGTTGTTCTAGCCCGAGTCTGGGACATAAGCCTTGGTAACTCCTAGAAGATGATGTAGGCAACCCAGGCATGGTAGATGCTCAGCCCTGGCAGATGGAACTGGTCTGGTAGTCTCTTTGAAGCTTTTTTGTTTTAATTCTCATTGAATAGTAGCTCCAGCTTTGCCTCAGTGCACCTGAGCATGTTTTTATTAGACAAAGATTGATGTGGGTCTTGATTAACTATATCCACAAAAGAAAATCTCCAATGAGTGTTTATATCGGCATTTACATGACTCAGTTCTTGCTTCACTCATCTTGGAAAATGGCAAACTCATGCAAAATCCTCTTCAATGAGAGTGAGTATACTTAGAAGTATTTCCCTTTGTCTCCAGTTTTTCTAAATGGTAACATAACAAATGTCAAGATAGTTATTTGATTGTTTATATCATATAAAATTATAATAAAGAAAATCATCCTCAACTTGTCAGTCTTCCACCACACCTCTGGCTTAAAGTGAATACAACAAGGTTGGCTGCTCTGTCACCAGAATGCATAAAATCGTAGTGAAATTAAGTGAGTTGCTGAGTCAGGAGTTTTGCCTGTTGTTGGCGATTTGGGGTAATGTAATCTGTTAAAGCGTACAATTTAAAGATGGCTTTATTTGCTCTTATGTACAGTCTGTACTGAAAAATTGTGTTAGCCTCACTCTAAGAGTAATGTAAGTATATATAAATATATACATAGTATGTATGTATGTATGTATGTATGAAATAATGAATATTTGTGGTGATGATATGCCAGTACCTCTAATCTGATTGTTACATCATATACTAAATTGTCATTTACATTACAAACACTACTAAAATGTCACACTGTATCCCACAAGTATGTACAACTATGTGTCCATTAAAAGTGAAATTTTCAAAAAAATTTTAAAAACACAGTAAACAGATCCCCAAGTTCTTAAAAGCAAAATTAAACCAAAGTAAACCAAAAATTAAACCAAAGTAACCAAAATATGATATTCCTAGCAGCACATCCAAAGCTGGATATATTTGTATATTTTCTTATATCTATTGTAAGTTCATTACAAAAAGCTCAGTAAAGTTTCCTATACCAATGTCTAAGCATGAGTCTCACAAAATGAAGTGTTGTCTTAACTAAGGAATGTCAGTCTCTGAAAGCTTGCTTCAAGGTTGTCCTTCCTTTTCATTTCATTTCATTTCATTTCTTTTCTTTTCTTTTCTTTTCTTTCTCTTCTTTTCTTTCCTTTTCTTTTCTATTTACAGTCCAGCCATTACTCCCCCCTGTAACCCCTTCTACAGTTCTTCATCCCGTTCCTCCTTGCCCCTGTCCCTGAGAGGATGCTTCCTCTCCACCAGACCTCCCCCCTCCCTGAGGGCAGACCAGGCAGTCCTTTGCTATATGTGCCAGGGCCTAGGCAGGTGGGCCTTGAACCAGCTCCTGTATGCTGCCTGGTTTGTGGCTCAGTGTCTGAGAGCTCCCAGGGATCCTGGTTAGTTCAGACTGCTGGTCTACCTATGGGGTCACTCTCCTCTTCTGCTTGTTCCATCCATAGGATGTAAGTATCTGCTTCTGTCTCAGTCAGCTACTGTTGGGCCTCTCAGAGGACATTCTTGCTTGGTTCCTGTCTGTAAGCACATAATAGCATCAGTAATAGTGTCAGGTCTCCCCATGAGGTGGATCCCCCAGTTGGGCTGATCACTAGATGTTTCCCTCAGTCTCTTCTCTATTTTTCTCCCTGCAGTTCTTTTAGACAGGGACACTTCTGGGTCAGAAACTTTGACTGTCGGTTGGTAACACCATCTCTCCTCTTGAGGCCCTGTCTATCTACTGGAGGTGGACTCTTTGAGTTCCCTCTCCCTACTGTTGGGCACTTCATCTAAGGTCACTCCCATTGAGTCCTGAGAGTCTCTCACCTCCCAAGTTTCTGGTACTTTCTAGAGTGTCTCCCTACCTCCCACCTTCTGAGGCACCATATTTCCACTCATTCTGCTGGCCTCTGGGCTTCTCTTCTGTCCCTCCCCACCCCCTCCCTTACCTGATCCTGTTCTTCTTGTCCCCTCCCCTCTCCTGCCTAAATATCTCCCTCCCTCTGCCTCCAGTGATTATTTTCTTACCCCTACTAAGCATCCTCATGCAGCCTTTCTGCTGTTAAAGTTCTTAAATTCTGTTGGTTGTATCCTAGATAGTCTGTACATTTTGAATAATATCCATTTATTAGTGAGTATATAACATGCCTGTCCTTTTGGGCCTGGGTTACCTCACTCAAGATTATATTTTCTAGTTCCATCCATTTGATTGCATAATTCCTGGTGTTTTCGTTTCTAATAGCTGAATTCCATTGTGTAAATGAAATAAATTTTCTGTATCCATTCTTTCATTGTGGAAAATCTAGGTTGTTTCCAGCTTCTGGTTCTTAAAAATAAAGTGACTATGAACATCATGCAGCACATGTCGCTCTGGTATGGTGGGGCAGCTTTTGGGTATATGCCCAGGAGTGATGTAGCGGGGGTCTTCAGATAGGTCTATTTCCAATTTTCTGAGGAACCACCAGACTGATTTCCAGAGTGGTTGCACCAGTTTACACTCCCACCAGCAATGGAGGAGTGTTCTTTTTTCTCCACATCCTTGCCAATATGTGCTGTCAACTGAGTTTTTGATCTTAGCCATTACGATTGGCATAAGATGGAATCTCAGGGTCATTTTGATTTGCATTGCCCTGATGAATAAGAACTTTGAACATTTCTTTTTTTTTTTTTTTAAGTGCTTCTTACCATTCAAGTTTCCTCTGCTGTGAATTCTCTGTTTAGCTGTGTACCCCATTTTTTGATTGTGTTGTTTGGTTTTTTGGAGGTTAGCTTTTTTGAATTCTTCATATATTTTGGGTACTAGCCCTCTATTGGATGAAGGATGAGTGAAGTTTGTTTTTTTTTTCCCCAATCTGTAGATTGTCAGTTTTTCCTATTCATGGTATCTTTTGCCTTACAGTTTTTCTTTTTTATAAGGTCCCATTTATCAATTGTTGATCTTAGAGCCTGAGCCATTGGAGTTCTGTTTAGGAAATTTCCCCCTATGCCACTTTCTTTTCCATTAAATTCAGTATATCCAGTTTACATTGAGGTCTTTGATCCACTTGGACTTGAGCTTTGTGCAAGGTGATAGATAATGGATCTATTTTCATTTCTCTACATACAGACTGCCAGTATTAACGAGTGAAATTAGATCACCAAGAGAGTGGGAACCCTCACAACCCCTGAAACCCTTCCCCTTCTAGTGTTTAGAGATCAAATAGATGAGGAAGGGCCTACAAAATAAGCAAAGAAGTAACCAAGAAGTAGGAGACCAAAGAATCTGCAATCACTATGAGCAAGGGCTTCAAAGGGGATGGGAGAGTCAGGAACACTAGAATCAGGAAGTGATGGCGGTTGATTGGTCCCAAAGACCTATGGGAAAATGGAGGACAAGGAAGTTGAAACAATACACAAAAAAACTGTCATATAGCCGGGCGTGGTGGTGCACGCCTTTAATCCCAGCACTCGGGAGGCAAAGGCAGGCGGATTTCTGAGTTCGAGGCCAGCCTGGTCTGCAGAGTGAGTTTCAGGACAGCCAGGGCTATACAGAGAAACCCTGTCTTGAAAAACCAAAAAAAAAAAGAAAAAGAAAAACCCTGTGACCATGCACAGCCACAGTAGTTTTTAATAGATAAGAAATGCAGACTTCCGGTTCCGCCGCCGAGAGCCAGTGCGGCTGTGAAGGGCTGCGCAACTCGGTGCCGCTGCTCGCCGGGCACGGTTTTGGGTGCCGGCTCACCTCTCCTGATTCGTGGTGCTCAGAAAGGTGGCAGTAATGCTAACGCTGGCAAGCAAGTTCAAGTGGGATGAAGATCTCAAAGGATCCCAGACATCAGTGTCCACATCTGACTCTACTCGGAGGTTTTCCGTGAGAGATAAGTTGCTTGTTACAGAGGTTGCAGAACTTGAAGCTAATTTACCTTGGACCTGTAAAGCACCATTTATTGAAGACGCTTTCTTTTTTTTTTCATTGTATGTTTTTAGCTTCTTTGTCAAAGATCAAGTGTCCATAAGTCTCTGGGCTTATTTCTGAGTCGTCAGCTCTATTCCACTGATTGACCTGTCTGTTTCTGTACCAGTACCATGAGGTTTTTTATCACTAATCCTCTGATGTACAGCTTGAGGTCAGGGGGTGATGATTCCCTGAGAAATTCTTTTATTGTGAAAAGTTGATTTTGCTATCCTGGGTTTTTTGTTTTGCCATATGAAATTGAGATTTTTTTGATGTGTTCTTGGATTCAGCTTGCTAGAATTTTATTAAGTATTTTACATCAATATTTATAAGCAAGATTGGTCTGAAGTTCTGTCTTTTTTGCTGGGTCTTTGTGTGGTTTAGGTATCAGAGTAACTGTGGCTTTATAGAATGAATTGATAGTGTTCATTCAGTTTCAATTGTATAAAATAGGTAAGGAGTATCAGTATTAGGTTTTCTCTGAAGGTCTATTAGAATTCTGCACTGAAGTCATCTGGCCCTGGGCTTTGTTGTTGTTGTTGTTGTTGTTGTTGTGTGGCTTTTAATGACTTATTTTATTTCCTTAGAGTATATGAGACTGTTTAGATTGTTTCCCTGCACTTTCATCTAGATTTTCCAGTTTCGTTGAAAATGGCTTATGTAGTAAGATCTGATGAATTTCTGAAATTCCTGTTTCTATTGCTATGTCTCTCTTTTCATTTCTGATTTTGTTATTTTGATACTGTCACTGAGCCTTTTAGTTAGTTTGGCTAAGGATGTATCTATCTTGTTGATTTTCTAAAAGAACCAGCTTTTGGTCTTGTTGATTCTTTGTATTGTTCCCTTTGTTTCTACCTGGTTGATTTCGGCCCTGAGTTATACTATTTCCTGTCATCTACTCCTCCTGGGTATGTTTGCTTCTTTTTGTTGTAGGGATTTCAGGTGTGTAGTCATGTTAATAGAGGATATCTCCGGTTTATTTAATGAGGGCACTTAGGGCTATGAATTTTCCTCTTAACACTGCTTTCATTGTGTCCCATAAGTTTGGATATGCTGTGTCTTCTTTTTTCATTGAATTCTGTAATCTATTTCCTTTTTCCATTTCTTCCCTGACCAAGTTATCATTGAGTAGAGAGTTGTTCTGTTTCCATGGGTATGTGGGATTTCTGTTGTATTTGTGGTTATTGAAGTCTAGCCTTAGTCCATGGTGATCTGAGAGGATGCATAGGAATATTTCAATCTTCTTATATCTGTTGAGGTCTGTTTGTGGTTGATTATATGGTCAGTTTTGGAGAAGGTACCATGAGGTGTTGAGAAGAAGGTATATTCTTTTGTTTTAGGATGAAATGTCCTATACAGATTTGTTAAATCCATTTCGTTCATAACTTAGTTAGTATATTAGTTTCACTGTGTCTCTGTTTGGTTTCTGTTTCACTGACTTGTCCATTGATGAGAGTGGGGTGTTGAAGTCTCCCACTTTTTTGTGTGAGGTTTAATGTGTGTTTTGAGCTTTAGTAAAGTTTCTTTTATGAATGTGGGTGCCCTTGCATTTGGAGCATAAATGTTCAGAATCAAGACTCGGTGGTTCTTTCCTTTGATAAATATGAAATGTCCTTCCCCATCTCACTTGATAACTTTTGGTTGAAAGTCTATTTTACTGGATATTAGAATGGCAACTCCAGCTTGTTTCTTGGGACAATTTACTGAGAAAAGTTTTTTCTAGCCGTTTACTCTGAGACCGTGTCTATCTTTGTCATTGATGTGTGTTTCTTGTATGCAGCAAAATGTTAGAACCTGCTTGCATATCCAGTCTGTTAGCTTATGTCTTTTTATTGAGGTATTGAGTCCGTTGATGTTGAAAGATATTAAAGACAGTTACTTCCTGTCATGTTTGTTGTTTAAGGTGGTATTATGTGTGAGTCTCTTCTTTTAGGTTTGTTGTAAGATGATCAATTTCTTTTATTCTCTTGGGTGTATTTACCATCATTTTGGAGTTTTCCTTCTAGTATCCACTGAAGGGCTAGATTAGGCGAAAGATGTTGTTCAAATTTGGTTTAGTCATGGAATATCTTGGTTTCCCCATCTATGTGGATTGTGAATTTTGCTGGTTATAGTAGCCTAAGCTGGCCTCTATGGTCTCTTAGCATCTGCCTGGCATTTGTTCAGGATCTTCTAGCTTTTAGAGTGTTTGTTCAGAAGTCTGGGGCAATTTTGATAATTCTGCCATTTTTACGTTTACGCAGCCTTTTTTTTTAAACCTTTCAGCTTTTAATAGTATTTCTTTGTTCTGTGTATTTAGTGTTTTGATTATTATGTGACAGGAGAATTTTCTTTTCTAATCCACTATATTTGGGGTTCTGTAGACTTTGTGTACATTTATGGCCATCTCTTTCTTTATATTGGGGAAGTTTTCTTCTGTGATTTTGTTGAAGATATTGTCTGACCATTTGAGCTGGGAATCTTTGCTCTCTTCTATTCCTTTTAAAGACGAAACAAGTAAATCCCTCGAATAAATACTGCGAAACACAATGCAAAAAATGAAGGAATTGATCAACGCAGACCAAGACCTAAAAATGAAAATGGAATCAATAAAGTAATCACAAATAGAGGCAACCCTGGAAATGGAAAACCTAGGAAAGAGGTTAAGAGCTACAGATGCATCACAATAGATTTGGTCTTTTCATTTTCTCCTGAACTTCACGGATGTTTTCAGTTAGAAGTCTTTATGCATTTTATTTTCTTTGACCATTGTGTCAGTATCTTCTATAGTATCTTCTACGCCTGAGAGTCTCTTTTCTATCTCTTCTATTCTGTTGAT
This sequence comes from Mus musculus, assembly GCF_000001635.26. Classification (NCBI taxonomy): domain Eukaryota; kingdom Metazoa; phylum Chordata; class Mammalia; order Rodentia; family Muridae; genus Mus; species Mus musculus. The sequence goes on along the minus strand of NC_000085.6, from coordinate 12,244,651 downwards.
ATTAAGAGATATTAAGGAAAAGTGATTGGTGCTTCATGTTATTTTTGTTGTTAGAGGTGGCATTATGTTTTTTGTGGTTATCTTCTTTTTGGTTCGTTAAAAGAAGATTATTTTCTTGCTATTTCTAGGGTATATAGTTTTCTTCCTTCAGTTTTCCATTTATTATCCTTGGAAGGGCTGGATTTGTAGAAAGATACTGTGTAAATTTGTTTTTCTCATGGAATATCCTGGTTTCTCCATCTATGGTAATTGAGAGTTTTGTTGGGTATAGTACTGGACCAGCATTTGTGTTCTCTTAGGGTCTGCATAACATCTGCCCAGAATCTTCTGGCTTTCATAGTTTCTGATGAGGAACCTGGTATAATTCTGATACGTCTGCCTTTATATGCTACTTGACCTTTTTCCCTTACTGCTTTTAATATTCTTTCTTTGTTTTGTGCATTTATGTGACAGGAGGAATTTCTTTTCTGGCCCAATCTTTTTGGAGTTCTGTATGTGTCTTGTATGTACATGGGCATCTCTTTCTTTAGGTTAGGGAAGTTTTCTACTATAATTTTGTTGAAGATATTTACTGGCCCTTTAAGTTGGGAATCTTCACTCTCTTCTACACCTATTATCCTTAGGTTTAGTCTTCTCATTGTGTCCTGGATTTCCTGGATTCTTTGGGTTAGGAGCTTTTTGCATTTTTCATTTTCTTTGATTGTTTGTTTTCTGTGGTGTCTTCTGCACCTGAGATTCTCTCTTCTATCACTTGTATTCTGTTGGTGAAGCTCACACCTATAATTCCTGTCCTCTTTCCTAGGTTTTCTATATCCAGAGTTGTTTACCTTTGTGATTTCTTTATTGTTTCTACTTCCATTTTTAGATCCTGGATGGTTTTGTTCAATTCCTTCACCTGTTTAGTTGTGTTTTCCTATAATTTTTAAGGGATTTTTGTGTTTTCTCTTTAAGGGCTTCTACCTGTTTACCTGTGTTCTCCTGTATTTCTTTAAGGGAGCTATTTATGTCCTTTTTAAAGTCCTCTATCAGCATCATGGGATGTGATTTTTAAATACAAATCTTGCTCTTTTTGTGTGTGTTGGGGTATACAGGACTTGCCATGCTGGGAGAAATGGGTCCTGATGATGCCATGTAGGCTTAGTTTCTGTTGGTAAGGTTCTTGTTCTTGCCTTTCACCATCTGATCATCTCTGGTGTTAGTTGGTCTTGCTGTATCTGGCTTGAACTTATCCCTCCTGTGGGCCTATAAGCCTGTGTCAGCATTCCTGGAAGACCAGCTCTCCCTGAGCAGGATTCGTGCACAGAGATCGGCAGAACAGCCCCAGCTCCTGGGTGCAGATGGAGGCAGGAAGGGCCCTGTCCTAGCTGCTCTACTGCTCCTGCAGCCTGTGTGCTCCTGGCTGGTCCCACCTTAGACAGTCACCAGAGAATAAAATCTCCTGTATTTCTTTAAGTGAATTATTTATATCCTCCTTCTCCTCAGATCATGTGGGGGCTCCTCTGGTTTTCTCCCCACTCTCAAGCTTCAGGTCTCTGTGACACTCTTCACTTCCTCTCCCACTGAGGCCAGACCAGGCAGCCCAGCTAGAAGAATATATTCCATGTACAGGCAACAGCTTTTGGTATAGTTCCCACTCCAGTTCTTCAGGACCCACATGAAGACCAAGCTGCATATCTGCTATATATGTGGGGTGATCCCTACGTCAAGCCCATTTATGTTCTTAAGTTGGTGGTTCAGTCTCTGAGGGCTGACAAGAGTTCAGGATAGTTTATTCTGTTGGTCTTTCTATGGAGTCCCTATCCCCTTAAGGGCTTCAATCCTTCCTCCTATTCTTCCATAAGAATCCTCAAGTTCATCTTCTATTTGGCTGTGGGTGTCTGTATCTTTCTGAGTCCGCTTCTAGATGGAGCCTCTTAGAAGACAACTTATTGCTGTCTGCAAGCCTAACAGAGTATCATTAATAATGTTAGGGATTGGTGCTTGCTCATTAAATGGGACTCAAGTTTGACTGGTTATTGGTTGGACTTTCCCACAGTCTCTGATCCATCCCCCGTCCTTGCATTTCTTGTAGACAGGATAAGTTTTGGGTCAAAAATTTTATGAATGGATTGGTGTCCCTATTGCTACCTCAAGGTCCCTGCCTGGCCACAGGAGGCATCCTCCCCAGGCTCCATATCTCTAGTGCTCTGAATCACATCTAAGAACACCCACATTGTAAGAACACACCCATTGATCCTCCCTATCCCAGGTCTCTGTCTCTTCCTGGAGATAACCCCTACATGCCCCCTCCCCAGGCAATCAGGTCCAGATTTCCATTCACTTCAACTCCCACATCTCATGCAATTTTTCAAGAAGCAACAAATTTTAACATTAAGATAATCTTAGGGACACAAAATAGTGAAGTATACTCAACTTCTTTGGAGTGCTTTCTGTGAAGACTGCTGAGGTAAACTTATGTTCATGATCTCACTCCAACAAAACATAGCAGAATCACACATTATAGTATTTTTCCAGTTTGGATACTTAAATATATCTCTAAAGGACTTCAGAAATGATTATAAGTGTGCTAAATTATTTCATATCTTTCGTTATTAGAATAAATCTTTTCTTTTTTATTATTGAGTGTTGGCTGGCCTAGACCTCACTATGTAGACCAAGCTAGTCTCAGAAATTTGTTTGGTTTTGCCTCCTGAGTTCTGGAATTGAAGGCATGGGCAGCCATGTCTGGCTCTATTTCTCATTGATTTTAATTCTTTAAGATTTTGACATAATGCACTTTGATCAGATTCCCCCATTTTCCCCAACTCTTCTCAGTGTCTTCTTGACAATTAGAGAAGAATGACTGGCTCTTTCCATGGGACAATGAAGCATTTCTTCTTTTTCAGCGGTCCTAGAAGAAGGACATATGGTGTGAAAATTGTAATGCTATGATTTCACCCTGGTCAACTATGTATTTTCTTGTCTCCCTTTTGATCTTAGAAACACCAGGGAAATGATTGCCAGGGGAAACAGCACAGAGATCACCCAGTTCATCCTCTTGGGATTCACAGATTTACCCATAATAATAATACTGCTCTTTGTCACATTTCTGCTCATCTACATTACAACTCTCACCTGGAATCTGTCCCTCATTGTGTTAATAAGAATGGATTCACACCTCCACACTCCCATGTATTTCTTCCTGTGCAACCTTTCCATCATAGATCTTTGCTATGTTACCAGTACAGTCCCAAAAATGCTCTCAAACTTTTTCCAGGAAAGGCAAACTAACAGTTTTGTGGGCTGCATTGTTCAGAATTTCATCTTTTCCACCATGGGGTTGAGTGAGTCTTGTCTCATGGCAGCCATGGCCTATGACCGGTATGCTGCTATTTGTAACCCTCTTCTGTATGCATCGATTATGTCACCCACTCTTTGTGTACTGATGGTGCTGGCATCCTATCTCTCTGGGCTCACTGCTTCTTTACTACAGTTGTTTGCTTTGCTTCGTCTCCATTTTTGTGGAACTAATGTCATCAAGCACTTCTTTTGTGACATGCCACAGTTGTTAGTTCTGTCCTGCACAGACACTTTCTTTGTACAAGTCCTAACTGCCATATTAACAATGATCTTTGGATTTGTAAACATGCTAGTTATCATGATATCTTATGTCTATATTGTCTTGTCCATTCTGAAGATCACTTCAGCTAAGGGCAGATCCAAGGCATTCAACACCTGTGCTTCTCACTTGACAGCTGTTTCCCTATTCTATACCTCCAGTATCTTTGTCTATTTGAGTTCAAGTTCTGGTGGCTCCTCCAGTTTTGACAGATTTGTGTCTGTTTTCTACACTGTGGTGATTCCCATGCTGAACCCATTGATATACAGTCTGAAGAACAGAGAAATCAAAGATGCTATGAAGAGGTTGCAGAAAAAGACAATCTGCAACTAGGGACACAGAATCTGAAATTTTTAATATATGTGTTTTTCCACAATTGCTGTTGCCCACAATAATATGCACATGGCTGGACTGTAACAAAATTCATGGCCTTTTGGAGAAAAAAAGTTTTACTTTGAAGCAGACAATAAGCCGGGCGTAGTGGCACACCTCTTCAATCCCAGCACTTGGGAGGCAGAGGCAGGCAGATTTCTGAGTTTGAGGTCAGCCTGGTCTACAGAGTGAGTTCCAGGACAGCCAGGGCTATATAGAGAAACCCTGTCTCAAAATCCCCACACACCCCAAAAAAAAAATCACACAATATTCTGCATGAACCAACTGATTTGATGCATGGAAACTCCATTAGGATCCATAGGGTTATAGTTTCCATGTTACACAATGACTGTCTCATTATTTATTGTCCTATGCACAGGCATTTGAGAAACATCAATTGTAGAAACATTATGTACAAGACTGGAGACTGCTAATTCATAGAACTATGCCCATAGAGAAGATTCCCCACATAGGATCCAAAATCCTTGTGACAACAAGTATCATAACATAGTGTCCTACAAACTACATCATGACCATACACTGTTCTGTGTTTCTAAACAGATGAGAAGGATCTGCTAGGACTTCCTGTTTATAAGAAATAGAGTTATGCATTGCCTTGACTGCACCTTCTTTTAAAAAATAAAAATTAAATGATTGGCTTCTTTCTAATGAAATTGATGCTAAGAATTAGTGAGTTTGGGGTCATATACCTGCATCCATCAACCATATCCTAAGAGAAAAGGGCATGATTTAAATCATGAAGAATAATGGCAAGAAATTGCTATTTACTTAGTATTTTGATGGCTTGTTTCTGGCATCTAGAAAAGGCATGGTCAATAACCATATCTGAAAAGTATGAGGGACCCTGCAATTTCTTACTGTCCTACTCTAAACACAGATAGTTTGCTCTGGTTTGAAATAGCTAATTGAATCAGCCATCAAATTTATTTTGATATCTCTGGCATCTGGTCAAGTTTGCTCTATGAGGACTCATTGCACTAAAAGTCACCACATAATCAATGTTACAGTGATATGCTACACCTAAAACTCTAGGACATACCTGTATATGCCCGACATTCTCCATCATACTGTTCTATGTTTCTGAACAATGATTGAGTGATGCAATGGTTGTAGTGGACTAAAAAAAAAAACAAAAAACAAAAAAACAAAAAACAACTTGACAAGTGAGGTAGTTCAGTGGTAAAGGCACTTGTCACCAAATGTGACAGATTGCATTCTATCCTAGGGCTCTGCAAAATGAAAGACGATAACAAGCACATACCATAACACTCTGAAGGCATGAATGAACACAGTTTTAATTACAAAAACAATTGACAAATGTAAGGCTAAACTAATTTTTAGTCAACCACACAAGGAGTAATCATTTATTAACCGGTGTTCACAGAATTGGTTTGTCCCTCTCCCCTTGATGAAAAACTCAGCAGGGAAGCCATCCTGTTTGCATATATGATGCTCTCTACACCCCCATTGTATGTTATAAGCAAAATCTCCCTGAGCCCCACTGCTTTCATTCCATCCTCACTTTCTCATGCCTCCTGCTCCTTTTGATGCTGGAGAAGCCCAAGCACAGTACTGCTGTAGTGAGAATTTTGGTTCCTTTAAAAATACTGATAAGTTATCTGAATATATTTTTGTTTCAATCCCAGATGTGGGCTATTGGGGTGCATCGGGTTGTCCACAGCAACTAACTACTTTGTCTCATGCTCTGGCAGGGGTGTCATTTTGCCAGCTGAAGATAGTTTATGTTTGGAATTCTGGGGACTCCTGAGAGGATTTGAAAATACCAACACCTGAGAGGGGTTGGCAGCTGTGGTTCCCCTGCAGCTGCTGTTGATGGTTGCCATTGGCTGTTTGCTGTTTGCAGGTTCCCTGGTTGCTGGAGGAGATATCCTGCAGATGAAGATTGGACTTGCCCCAAGAAACTCAACACCCCTAATCAGCAGGAAGCAGTTTAGCAATATTGACACCCCTTTTCCCCTATAACCTTCTTTTTCTCCTACCTAGAATTGGGGCTTTGTAAGGGATGGAGGAGAGTGGTGGGGGAAAGAACCCAACAAAGTCGCCAAAATTATGGTTACATACTGCTTACCGGCCCCTCTTCCCACAAGCACAGGAATAGCCACAGTCACTCCGATCATGGCTTGGAACCTTTGCAAACTGGCTGTGGAATCATCTCTCTTCAGAGCTGCCGGGCCAGATGGCTAGCTGGCATTGTCTAACTGGAAGACAGGCAGACCACGGAGTTTTATGGACCACATTCTAGAAGTAAAAAAGCAACCAAGTCCTGAAATAAAGCCATGATGTTAGACTTTGCTTCAGTGTCTGCACATATAGGAAAATTGGCACGCATAAAGTATGGCTTATTGTATGCAGAGTTTTTATTGTTCTCATAAAATTTTGGTCTTACAAACAAGAAATGTGGATACATTTTTTTTCTTATGAAATCTTTAAGAAGAAAAAAAAATGTGATCCAAATGAGCTGAAGAAAGAAAAGTTATAACTGACTTTTGGTACATTTCTGATAACTGTGAGCTGAGAAACTGATTTTTAGGGGACATCTAACCCCTGAGCTTGACCCTCAGCCTACAATACAAATGAGAATCCATGTGGGCTTAAATGCTACTTGGATGTGCATTGGGAACCACCCAAAAGTTCTGTCTTCTAAAAAGCCCTGTATCACTGCCCTACTCTCCTGTTACCTCTTGTATCCTGTGACAGATGCCACTACCAAGTGCCAACTATTTCCCATCTAGTTCCTGCTTTTGCTACAAGACAAAACTGGCATTCTTTCTGCATTTAACATTTTCTAGTGTTGATGGATTTGCATCTTTGGAGACTCACAAATTGTTCTGTACCACATATGTTATCTTTGGTAGTTTTCTGACAGAAGGGCATGCATGAGATTTCTACTTTGCCCACCTAAGTACTCTATCCTAGTTTTGTAACCTTGCTGTGGCTTGACCCCCACGATTCCTATATGATAATCATGAGCTCTTCCTCTGAGTCACTCTGCAGCTTGTCCTTCTTAAAGTTCTATTTGACTTTGATTTCATTAACTTATTTTACTTAACATCACCTTAAATTTGCAGATCATGATTCTTTCTATTTATGGGGATCAACGCAATGTTTGATATATATATATATATATATATATATATATATATTGTGTGTGTGTGTGTGTGTGTGTGAAATAATGATATCTTTTTTACTGTGCTTTTGCTGTAAAGAGACACCATAACCAAGGTAATTGTTATAAAAGAAAACATTTAATCAGGGACTTGCTTACAGTTTTAGAGTGTTGGTCATGATCATCATGCCAAGCAGACAGGCATGGGGTTAGAACAATAGCTATGAGCTTAACACTCTGATCTGAAAGGCAGATAGAATGAGGGAAGGAGAGAAAGGGGACTGGGCTTGGCATAGGCTTTTAAAACCTCAAATCACATCCCTAATGACACATCTCCTCCAATGTCAATGTGTTCAGGGTTGTGCAGGATGATTGATAGAAGAAAAGAGAGATACTGTAGGATGGATTTAGGCTTCTCAGCTGCAGTGATCAGCCTCTGAACACTGACAGCTTCTTAGAAGCTCTTTCTACTGTTATACAAAAGGCACTTTTAGTAAGTCAATTTCGGCATACCAAATTCTTCTTAGATGATCTAGGGGTTGACTTGAAAGGCCCATCATCCAAGCTATTCTCAGCCATACAAGATTTCCTGGTTTGCCAAACGTGTCTTCAGACTAAGTTATATGAAGGCTCTGAGAGCCCTTCAAAAGAACAACCCCATAAAATCTCAGATAACAGTCACTGACAAAAGGCTACTTCAAAGCTTAAGTGCCATCACTCCAGATTCACTTCAGACACAACAGTTCTGCTAAAATTCTGCTACACTCCAGCAAGGACATGCTGTAGGCTTAGATTTTTCAAAACCTGCTTTTGAAAGGGTACTTAATGTTCTACCCTCACATCTAGCCTATCACCCACCAGAGGTAGTGGAAAGGAAAGGTAAATAGAACAAAAGAGAATGTGGACCTGCTTAGAAATGGTTCTTTGGGGTGAACTGAATCTGAATTATCAGGATGTCAGCAGTTCAGTTCACACAAATCAACAGCAGTAACTCAGTCCAGAAGAAACCACAAGGCTGTGCCAATCAGACAGAGTCAGCAGAAGGGAAAAGGAGCTGCTGGAATATCATGAGAAGTTCTTTGATGTGTTTCTCTATATGAAGTCATGACAAACGACCATTAGGGAAAGCAAGGCAAATCAATGCCAATTCCATTGTCATTAGCAAAGACCAGCTTCAGCAAAGCATCCTCTCATCTACATCCTCTCATAAGACAAAACAAATCACATGACACAATTGAGTCTCCAAAGAAATCAGGAATTTCCACTTCAACACATCTTCTAATCCTTCTCAAATTATGCCACTAACTGGTGACCAGCATCCAAATATATGAACTTTGTGCGTGTATTCTTATTCAAACTAATGTAGGTAATGTTAAGGTAATGAATCTATCCACCATGGCCTGCATTTTCATTAGGCATTTGGTGTGTGCTATGTTTTGTCTGCAAAGGGACATGTTTTATCAACTGGATTCCCAGAATGAGGCATTTGGGAGGTGGTAGAATCTTTAACAGATTGGAATCTAGTCAATGGTTGCTAGTGACATAGCATGCAAGGACTTGTGGACCCAATAAATTCTTTTCTGTCTGCCTCCTGGCTCAGGATGTAAGCTGTTTACTCCATTATGCTCTCACAATTACTACCCAGTGCTCCCATCCCAGCCCTAAAGCAATGGGACTGTCAAGTCTTGCACTACAACTGCCTACACAGTGGCTGTGTAATTTTTCTGACTTTATCAGCTAATTCTGTCAGGCATCTCATAGAAATGGATAGCTGACTACTAGCGCATCTTTGCTGAAAGGTGAGTTTAACTGCATCCTTCTCTCATCTCTAAAGGTTATTTTCCTAAGTCAGAGATCTTAAGATTCACAGTAGAAAGGTTGGAGTCTCAAATTCATATTCTTTCTGTGATGTTATAAATCTGTCTCTTAGCTGTGACGAAAGGATGGACCATCTAGAGACTGCCATATCCAGGGATCCATCCCATAATCAGCTTCCAAACGCTGACACCATTGCACACACTAGCAAGATTTTGCTGAAAGGACCCAGATAGAGTTCTCTCTTGTGAGACTATGCCGGGGCCTAGCAAACACAGAAATGGATGCTCACGGTCAGCTATTGGATGGATCACACAGCCCCCAATGGAGGAGCTAGAGAAAGTACCCAAGGAGCTAAAGGGATCTGCAACCCTATAGGTGGAACAACATTATGAACTAACCAGTACCCCGGAGCTCTTGACTCTAGCTGCATATGTATCAAAAGATGGCCTAGTCGGCCATCACTGGAAAGAGAGGCCCATTGGACTTGCAAACTTTATATGCCCCAGTACAGGGGAATGCCAGGGACAAAAAGTGGGAGTGGGTGGGTAGGGGAGTCGGGGGGGGGAGGGTATGGGGGACTTTTGGGATAGCATTGGAAATGTAAATGAGGAAAATACCTAATAAAATTATTTTTAAAAATCTGTCTCTTTGGGTTTCTAAATGAGAAAGATGATTTTACAGCATACTCACCTTATTTTTAGTCACTAATTGCTGAACTTGGTTTGTTTGGTATCAGAATAATGCCCAGCTTCACATATGCATTTAATATGTGCTGAACAAATTAAATAACCACATGATTTTAATATAAATGTTAGTAATTTGACTCATACAGTCAAAACTACCAAGTTATTTATACTTAACATTAATGATAGTTTATTAGAACATATATACATTTCATCTTTTTAAAATTTTGCTTTCAAAAATATATATACATACATATATATATATGTATATATACTGCATGCTAAGAGTTTATAAAATAAAGTTTTCTTGTCTTTGGAATACCTCCCTCCAAGTTACTGGATAGAGGGGCCACAATATACACAAAACAATACAAGATACTGCCTCTGCCTTTTATAGAACACCATGGCAAAATGCCAAGGTTACTGTTATATATAGCACATATTTTAGTTACCACCACAACATCATACCTTATCCATAATGGACTAAATTCTCTGAAACTATAAGACAAAGTAAATCCTTCCCCCAGCTTATTGTTTTTGTTAAGTGTTCTGTCATAGCAACAACACAGGTGGTTAGGAAAAGTCAGAAAGAAGTGAACTGATTATCATTGAACAACCATAGAAATTAAGGCAGCAGGAACCTGCACAGGGTAGACAAGGGCTGAAAACCGACCCTTCATTTGAAAATGTATGCAAAATAACCAGGTTTCTAGGCCATCCAAACCTTTAGGATTCAAACAGCCTTTCCTACTACCTATCACCACTCCAGCAAAAGACATAGAGTAGCCTATAATTAAGGAAATTGGTCCAGGTCCATGGGCTCCTGACTATGATACACACCACACAAACACACACACACACACACACACACACACACACACACACACACGAAAGCTAAAACAAAGGGGTAAGATCATATCTACACAGTGAGGTACTGAAGCTCATCCTTGCTAATATATTTAGTCTACTTAATCCCATTAGCTCTTGGAACAGTTTGCTAAGCTAGTGTCTCTTAGGAGACAGGAGGCTCATAGGCAGAGCCAAGCCTTCCCAACACATGCATGGTTCCACAGATCATACATGAGTGCCTCTAGGAGCACTAGCAGAAGACCAATCAACCACAGTCCATGACTATGAATGCAAGGTTTCATGCTTCTGTCTTTAAAAGGTTGACTTTACTTTTCAAAAACAAGTCTAGTTCTATATCAAAATTGGGCTACAAGGTCTAGTCCATTGATTCTTCCTGCCCTCCCCATCCATTCCATTTCCCCAACACTTCAGATCTAGCCCAGGTCCTGCACCCAATGCCCCAATCTATTCTGGCCTTCTTTGATGCACTTCAGCCAATTTCTAGTCTTCTTCTACTCAAGATCATCTTTACCTATATCCCAACATACAGGCTCCTACCATGCCACACCTAATCTCTTCTTTGTTTTCATAATTTTTTTCATTTTCCTTTCTTATCTGATCTAGGTTCTCAATTTTGTCTTTAAGACCAGATATTCTGCCTTGTGCTTGATTCATTCTACATATAAGGCTTTCCTTTGAGTTTCTAATTAAATTATTTGGGTTTTTCAATTCCATATTCATTACAGTGTAAGTCTTCTTCAACATTGTTATCTCCTGTATGAATTCAATTCTCAAGTCTTACACTGTCTTCGTCATTTCCATCTGCCTTATGCTTGTGTTTTCTCAGGCATTTATACTACTTAAGCTTTCTCCTTGATTTCATTGGGCTGGCTGTATTTTTCTTTCTGTGCATTTGGATAGAGAAGATCACACGATAAGGTAAAGGGAGGAGGAAGGGCTCTGTCTTGGTGTGTGCTTTGGGAACTTCATATATTATTTGTCTTTTCTAATTTTTCTAAACCCATTACTAGGTTAGAAACTCATTCCTACTCTTTGCCGCTTCTTCTCTGACCTTATGCTCCTTCAGTTTTTTCCTTACTCTTTAAATCATTGAGCTACACAAACATGAGGGGAAGAAGAGATCTATTTGTCACTTCTCATTTCCAAATATCTGTGACATCTTTTTAAACATGATCCATTCATGCAGTCTCATTTAAAAGTTAAGAGAATTGGCCTAGAATATGAAAATAGAGAACTTGAGAGTCCATTACAGGGAGTCTGACTCAGAGTTGCAGAGAGAAGTAGCAATGGTTTCTATGGAAAACTGGCATAGTGGATAGCAAGGTTAAGCATGACCTCTATATGAACTCTAAGATATTTTCAGAATGAAAAGAAGGTTTGTTGACTTCCAAATGTCTCAAAAGATGAATGCTTTCCCAAGAGAGTGAAGAGCCTGGGCAGGGAACCCTTTCTAAAGCTGCTCTCTCCTCTATAGCCCAGGAGACCTGTTATTAACAGTTTGTGTGGCTTTAATTGCTTATGTTTTGTGTGAGTTGTGCATTCAAATCTTTTCTAAGATGCAACAGAGAAAATCCTCAAGCACTTAAAAGCTTCTTGCTCTACAGCTGGCTCATTGCTGAAGAAAATGAAGTCCAACCTTGCAAACAATAAAGCAATTACTGAACTTAAATAGTAAGAAAATGAGATAGATGCTCCAGAACCAGAAGTGGAACCATTTATTGGTCACTTCAGAATACATGGGTGCACCACAAAGAAGAGGGATTGGATCACAAGAAAGGAAACCTTTTCAAAAACTCTAAGTCTCTTAGAGATGCAATAACAAAGTAAGTCAAGGGGCTCAGATCCAGATACAACTTTATAGATTTACAAATAACTTTATCTAATCATCCTTCAATGCTAGGTTTCACTATGTAATTGGATTGTGCAATTTTTAACACAGCAATCACATCTGTAGAAGATTGATCTGAATATGTAGGCTGTGTGAATATAATTAGCATATGGCGAATGAGGACCAGATGGGTGGTCTGTAAAAGTCTTTCCTTATTCAGTTGATATTGAGGTCTGAGAATACAGACTCAGAATAAGAGCTGTGGATTGATTTTGAAGCGCTTTACCTATCAGATTTCTTTCATTGAGAAAAGTTAAATTTATAAAAACTATTGTTCTCTACATAGAAAATCTAGTATATTTTGATTAACATCCTAGATTTGAAGTCAGAAAGTATCTCTTACTTTTCTCCTTTTGTTCAAGTTTGCTTTCACATGGTAGGATAAGTATAGGCAGCTGTAATTTAGTGAAATTTTCAAAAGGCTAAAAGAAATTATTTTTTAATATTTTTACAATATAAAATGATAAATACTTGAAAAATAAATATGTTTTGTCTGCTTTCAGCATTGTAAAATGCAAGATGTACAGACGCATTGCATGGTCATGTCATTATTTTTTATGTTCCAATTACAAATGTTTTTTTGAATTCTATGTCCAAATTGGAAAGATGGCTCAGTTGTAAAGTGATTGTCATGAAACCATAAGGACTTGAGTTTGCATGTCAGCATCCATGTAATAAATCAAGTATTGTGACATGCACTTGTAATACCAGTATTGGAGAAGCAGAGATAGGTGGATTCTTAAAGTTCTCTGGCCAGCCAGTCTAGCCAAATTGAAGAAGCCCAGGCTCTCTCAAAAATTAAAATAGAGAGTAAATAATCTAGACACCCAACATGAATCTGTAGTTTCTACAGGTGTACATGTACACACACATTTGCATGGCCAATACTGAGGGACATTTTTTGAGACAAGATCTCACTATGTTGTACAGGTTGGTCTTGAAAATGTGAACTCATGCAATTCTTTTTCTTATCCTCCTGAGTGGTGTGACTACTGGGATACTCCACCAGAGCTGACTATGAGAAACTTCTGAATGTGTGACTAGGATTAGCAAAATGAAAAAAAAGAGTGGGAAGCAGGAGAAAGAAGGGAAAAGAGGAATCAATGCAGTGCTTGGTCCTTTGAGATTAGTTCCATCTTCATCGTTCCTAGTAGATAAAGTTCTTCATATTTTGTCTCTGACAATGGTTGGCTTAATCATGATTGCTTTTTCAATGTCTTCTAAGTTAATATTATGAAGGGCTGTCAATCAGAAGTCTTAAAGGAAAGGAGGATATCAGGGATAGTTTTTGATGTTATTGTTCAATGTCCTTCTCTTTTCAATATTTTTTGATGTTATCATTCAAAGTCCTTCCTTAAGTAAGCTCAAATGGAGGTTGAGTGAGGAAAATATAATATACAAAAAAAAAATGATGAGAAAATCTAGGGGAAAGGGAACCAAGATAAACTACCTCTGGACAATCTCTATTCTGAAATAAAAGTAGAAAAATTAAGCCTTTTTCGTTAACAAGAGGCAACTGGAAACAAGGCTTAGTAGAAATAGCAATACCTTTGGGTGGAGAAAACAACATGGAAATATAATGATACCTCTGAGATGAATAATATCATGTCAGGATTAAGCCAGATAAACCCAGGAGTGCATTGCTGTGGCAATTTTCTCTCTTGGAGCTCCATGGGTACATATTTATCAGGTGCTGCTATGTAAAGCTGAAATCCAGATTATCAGTTACTACAGCCGTTTTGAAAACTAATGTACTACCTTATAGTTTCATCTTCTTCAAGGAGGACAAATTACCCTTCCTTTCATGGAGAGCAGGCAGCAGCCCTGCTTTTATCCTCCTTTCCTGACAGTTTATGTAAAATGTACAGGTTAGTATGAGAGAGAGAGTGTGTGTGTGTTTGTGTGTGTGTAATGTATGCATATATTTTTGTGGATATGTGCATGTGTGTTGGAAGATGTATATAAAGGTCAAATGTTAGGTATCTTTCTTGGTAGCCACCCACGTTGGTGTTCATTTGCTTGATCTTTTGTTTTGTAATTTGCTTTTGAGACAAGTTCTCTCACTAAATATTGTCAAGAATGGCTAGACTGGATAGACAGCTACAATATCTCCATGTCTGCACTGGTCTCATACATTCAGCTCTGAGATTACAGAAGTACTCTGACAGATCCTGACTTCTGTGTGGGTGCTGTTACCTGCATGAAGTCTCAGGTCCTCATGCTTAGTAACATGAACCAATAGAAGCGTCTTCTCAGCCCTCATTCTCCTGTGACTGACAGCACTTTTAATGACCTACTCATTGCCCAGTTCATTTGCACAGCAGTGTCTCTGAGATAAGTTCTGTTGATAAAAATATATTAACTCCCAGGAGTCTTTCAAGAGTCTACCTTTCTTCCTGCACTGGGCTGGTAATAGTGCACATGACTATATCTCTTCTTCATCCTACACAGGGTCTCTTGAATATATTTATGCCTCCATAGGGAAGTTTTACATCTTATCCAGCTATTGGATTTTTTATACGATGCTTTGACTTATCAGTTCACCAAAAACATTGTTTTCCATGCTACTATTCTTAAATTTTAAAAAGGCAGAAATTGATGTATTTTACTGAGAAACAATGAGACATCATGCCCAAGATTCTGGAGTGTAGTGGGGTGAAGTGGGGTGTTCAGAGATGAAAAATAACATAATTTCTCACCTTTCTTCAGCAGATGATGCCAAGCAGATCTGTGCTGGGAGATGGAAACCACACCTCTGTGGCCATGTTTGTCCTCCTGGGGCTCTTGGACCAAGCTGAGCTGCAGCTCATCCTTTTTCCTGTCTTCCTAGGGACATACCTCATTACTCTGATTTGGAACCTGGGCCTTATCATCCTCATCAGAATGGACTCTCACCTACAAACACCCATGTACTTTTTTCTCAGTTTCCTGTCATTTATAGATATATGCTATTCTTCTTCTATCAGCCCAAGGATACTTTCAGACTTCTTAAAAACAGAGAAAACAATTTCCTTCATTGCTTGTGCCACTCAGAATTTTGTTTTGGCTTGGATGGGTGCATCTGAGTGCTGCTTGCTGACTGCCATGGCCTATGACAGGTATGTGGCCATTGGTAGCCCTCTGCAGTACTCAGCCATCATGGCTCCCAGTCTTTGCTGGAGGATGGTTGCTGGTGTCTATGGGAGTGGATTCTTTATTAGCTTTGTTCAAACAGTTGCTTGTTTTAATCTCTACTATTGTGGGCCAAATGTCATTCGTCATTTCTTCTGTGACATTCCTCAGATCATTCCCTTGTCTTGCTCTGATCCCTTCATCAGCCAGCTGGTTCTTTTCCTGGCAGCTCTTTTTGTTGGGTTTGGCTCTTTCCTTGTTATTATCTTCTCCTATGTATTCATTGCAGTTTCCATCCTGAAAGTGGCCTCATTCGAAGGCTGTGTCAAAGCATTCAAGACATGTGGCTCCCACCTGGCAGCAGTAACTCTCTTCTATGGCACAGTCTTCTCTGTGTACATGCACCACAGCTCTCAGCACTCCACAAAGCAAGACAAGGTGCTGTCTGTGGTCTACACCATCCTCATCCCCATGGTAAACCCTCTGATCTACAGTCTGAGGAACACAGAGATCAAGGAGGCCCTCAAGAGAGTGCTGAAGAAGGCAGTGCATTTACCTCAGAAACATAGCATCTGGGCAGGTTCCATCCTTAAGAGGAAGGCAGGAGTGAAAACATTGAGACCTTCTGTAGACCTTTCAAATTAACAGATGTAGTAATAACATGGTTAAGCAGACAGATATAGTAATCACCTGGCTTACTTGGCACTTGGTATTACCTGGTATTAAAATCTGGTTAGCTGTTTTTATGTGGTCTAAGACAATGACGTTGAAACTAAACAGTTTTAAAAGTTTGCTTCTCAGTGTCTTCTGGATATGACAGGATCTTTGCACTCATGAGTTTAGCACGTGTGGTTGCCTACACAATACCTACATAATATCAAACCAATTAACATTTTAGCATGGATAGGGGAGGAGCACATGAGCTCCTAAGATGAGAAACTATTTGACAGTTGATGACTGTTATGGGATGGAGCATTATTTTTAAGGGGATGGTCCCTCACAGGTGGATGACCACATACCTATGCATATATGGGCAGCTCTAATTGGTCAGTGGCTTATTTTTTAAATGGAGGACATAAAATTTATTTTTAAAAAAGGAATGTGATGATGATGGTAAAGTCTTTAAGGACATGGGAGGTGAGATGATCAAAACACACTGTTATGTATATATAAAATTCTCAAAAATTGTCATGCGTGGTGGCACACGCCTTTAATCCCAGCACTCAGGAGGCAGAGGCAGGCATGTTTCTGAGTTCGAGGCCAGCCTAGTCTACAAAGTGAGTTACAGGACAGCCAGGGCTATACAGAGAAACCCTGTCTCGAAGAAAAAAAAAATTCTCAAAAATTAAAAAGAAAGAAAGAGAGAGAGAGAGAGAGAGAGAGAGAGAGAGAGAGAGAGAGAAAGACAGACACTAGTATTTGTGGCTAAATGCCAGACATATAAAACCTTAATATCATGGTGTTTTTTATAACATGTGTTTTGAGAGCTAATGCACATAGAGAGATGGCAAGAACTAGGAGTGAACACAGCTTTTCACTTCTTCAGACTGTAGTGATTTTAGTTTAGTGATTTTTACATAATACTAAATATAAAGCTATATGATACATAAACAAATTATGAAAATTGAAAATGAATTAAAATAAATATTTTATAATTTTAGGCCCAAGTAGAAACACATAACGAGAATAAATGAATAGTAAAGATATAGGGGGAAGAGAGGGGGGGGAAAAGGAAGAAAGGGGGAGAAATAGAGGAACAAGAGGAAGAGGAAACAGGGGAGTGAAGGAGAAGGGGGTAAGGGATGGAATAGGAGAGAAAGGAAACAGAAGGGTGAAGAGAGAAGGGAACAATTAGATGAGAGGAGGGAAAAGGAGAAGAGAACAAAGGAGACATAGTGGGGACATACGATAACTGTTCAGTTATTTCTCAAATAAATGTCTTTTCCCTCCTATTTGATGAAGCTTTGTTGAAGCAGCAAGAACAAGAGTTCAAGGTCACCCTCATCTATTTAGTGAGTTCTAGGTCAGCCTAGATTCATGATACCATAAATAAGTAGATAGGTAGGCAGACAGACAGATAGATAGATAGATAGATAGATAGATAGATAGATAGATAGATATTGATAGATGATAGATAAGACATGATTGCTGCATGTAATTTTAAAACCTCACTAGCTCTTTCTCAAGAGCTCAACCTAGGTCACGGCTGGCTCCACCAAGTCACAAACAATTGTCTCTCCATCCCCTGGCTGTGCCCTTTCTCTTGCCCACATTAGTCACAATGGATTGAAAACACTAGACAATATTAATATTTTAAAACTAACAAGATAATTCAATGACTGGGCAAAGAATATCCTGCCTCATCCTCCTTGCTCTCCACCTATGACAGAGGCTACAAATTATATGTGCCCAGAGACTTACATGCCTGTCACTTCCTCTGCTCCACTGCCTGCTCTGACTCCTCTCTCCTGTCCCCAACTCTTCCTTCTGGGACCCTAGTTCCTAATCCACACAAAGACCTAAACAAGAAAGAGAACCAATTCTGTTTATAAACATTGACACAAAAATAATAAATTTCTCTCAAACTTAATCTGAGAACCCATCAAAAACATCACTCACTATGATCAAGCATGCATTTAACCTCTCTGTGCTCCTGAAGGCAGATATGATATGACTACCTGCATGCACAACTGTGTCAAATTTCCCTCAAGGATGTAACCAGGAACTGTAAACCAAATAAACCCCTCCCTCCTTGTTGTTTTTTGCTGGGATCTTTTATTCCAAGAACAGAATCTAAATTCAAACACAAATTGGCACTTAAGAAAATGGGAACATCCCTGTGATAAACCTGACCCTGATTTTTGGGCAGAGGAATTAGAGACTTTGCAACTTTGCATTGAAAAAACCGTTGAATTGAATTGAAAATGTATAATGTACCACTTTCATGAAAGCTTGGAAGACACTAATACTGAAAGAAATATGGGCAGTGGAGATTCTGTTCATGAGGTCTCAGGATGACAAAGACTTTACTAAGAATTGGGTGTATTGGCTATTCCTGGTTGTCAATTTAACTATATCTGGAATGAACTACAATACAGCACTGGAAGGCTCACCAGTGATCCTAATCTGGAGGCTGGGAGATACAAGTTTGTGGCCTGGATCTCAGCATGGAAATCTTGAGGCATAGTGGCTGTGAATTCCAGAAGATTAAGACAGGGAGATCTCTGAGTTCAAGGTCATCTGGGATTAAAGACGTGGTGGCACATACCTTTAATGTGGGCTACACCTTCTTCTGGAGACCTACATAAGGACATTGGAAGAAGGAAGATTCACTCCCTTCTTTGCCAGCTTGCTTTGTGGGACTGAGCAACTGCTAGATCCTTGGACTTCCACTCACAGCTGCTGCTGAGCATTTTTGAGAGTTATACTACAGACTTTAAGTCATCAACAAATTCCCTTACTATATAGAGACTAGCCATATATTCTGTAACACTGGAGAACCTGACTAATACAGAAGTTGATAACAGGAGTGGTTCTAGAGGAGCAGAAGTATAAGGATGAATCTTTTTAAAAATCTGGAGTTGGTTTGATAATTCACCAGCACCTTCAACTACTGAAACCACTCCAGATTCTCTCCCTCCTGGGAGCTCAGAGAATATTGAAGACTGGTGGTTGAACTATATTTCAAGCTTTAAGAAGCTAATGCCCTTGATTTTCTTGATGAATTAGGTGATTAAATGTACAAAACTTTCTACAAGATGGGGGGGATGGAAAAATGACTTTGCTAGCTGATTTCTCTTAGCATCTTGAGGGAAAAGATGATGAAGGAAAAGAAGGTGCTGTGTGGTAAAATCGAATGTCTCCAGACACAAATAAACAATCTAAAAGTTGCTAAGTGAGTCCTTGAAGAGATTATTCTCTCCAGCAGCCATAGAACTCAAGTTGCAGAAAATCAAGCTGAAGCCCTCATTATAAGGTTGGCTGAATTACAGCAAAAATTCAAGCCTCAGCCTCAGAGGGTGTCAACAGTAAAATAAGGGCATAAATTGGCAAAGAATGGGATCCTATAACTTGAGATGGGGATATGTGAGAAGACCCTGTTGAAGCTAAGAATTTTGAATCTTCAGATTCTCAAGGGTTTGCCCCACCTGAGGAAGTAGTACCATCAGCCCCACCCCTTGAAATAATGCCTTCCCCACATGAGGAAATTAATCCCCCAGAGTCTGATAAACCAGCAGTGACTTTCACTGAAGAAAATGCCAGACAAGGCAATACTGATGTTTCTCAAGGCCCACCAATAGTTTCTTCTAGACTGAAAACCAGACTCAAGGCAAAACAGGCCCCTTAGAGGGAAGGTAGAAAGTGTAGTCCATGAGGAAATTCACTACACTACAAAGGAGCTTATGAATTTGCTAAATCATTCAAGCAGAAGTCTGGGGAATATGTGTGGGAATGGTTTTTAAGGGGATGGGATAATGATGGAAGGAACATAAAACTAGAGCAGACTGAATTTATTGACATGGGCCATCTGAGTGGAGAGTCTACATTTAATATGGAAGCTTGCACAGTTAAAAAAGGTGTCAAAAGTTTATTTGAATGGTTGGCTGAAGTGTTTATCAAAAGATGGCCTACTGAAAAGGAGTAGGAATGCCTGATATCCCTTGGCTTAGTGTTGACAAAGGGATTTTAAGTCTTAGAGAAATTGCAATGCTAGAGTATATACATTGTGTAAAATCTAATCCTCCACAATGAGAAAGTTCAGAAGATATGCCCTTCACCAGTCCTATAAGATGTAAACTGGTAATAGGGGCACCAGCACATTTGAAGGGTTTTGTTCTTACTTTTTTTTTTTTTTTTTGGTCCACACCTTAGGGTTGGAGATGCTGCTGCTCAATTAGATGAATTAAATTCAATGGGTTTAATTGGGCCCGAGGTAACAAGGGCCAGGTGGCAACATTTAATCACCAGAGACAAGGTGATTGTAGTTATTATAATGGACAGCATAGACAAAACAATGTTTATAATGACATACCCCATAAGAGTCAGCACAGGAGAGGTGAAATTTATAATGGTTCGGACCTTTGGTACTGGCTAATCAGTCATGGTGTTTCCAGACATGAAATAAATAGGAAGCCTACTGCATATCTGTTTGATCTGTATAAGCAGAAAAGTTCTCAAACAAATGAAAGAAAGGCTAAATTGGATCGTGGCAAAGGGCAATTATTAGCCAGTGAATCAATTTCCAGACTTGATTCAGTTTTCAGATCCAGAACCCCTTGAATGAAGGGATGACCAGGTTCCCCTGAGAAAGGATCTTGATAAGACACCTAAAAGTTTTGCTGTTAGCCTTTCTCCAGTCCTTCCCCATGGGGACCTTTTACAAGGGTAACTGTACACTGGAGGAAAGGAAATAATCAGACTTCCTGGGGACTGGTTCTGAATTGACACTGATCCAAGGAGATCCAAAGAAACATTGTGGCCCTCCAGTTAAAGTAGGAGCTTATGGAGGACAGGTTATTAATGGAGTTTTGACTGGTGTCCAATTCACAGTAGGTCCAGTAGTTCCAGGAATACATCCTGTGGTCATTTCCCCAGTTCCAGAATGTATAATTGGGATAGATATATTCAGAAATTGGCAGAATTCTCACATTGGTTCCCTGACCTATGGCGTGAGGGCTATTATGGTTGAAAAGGCTAAATGGACGCCTTTAGCATTGCCTCTGCCAAAGAAAATAATGAATCAAAAACCAGTATCGTATTCCTGGAGAAACTGCAGAAATTACTGCCACTATCAAGGACTTGAAAGATGCAAGTGTGGTGGTTACCAACACATCTCCCTTTAACTCTCCTATCTGGACAGTGCAGAAGACAGATGGATCATGGAAAATGACAATTGACTATTGAAAACTAAATCAGGTAGTAACTCCAATCGCAGCTGCTATACCAGATGTAGTTTCATTACTTGAGCAAATTAACACATCTCCTGGTACCTGGTATGCAGCTATTGATCTGGCCAATGCCTTCTTCTCAGTACCTTTCCATAAGGACCACCAGAAGGAATTTGCTTTCAGTCGGCAAGGCCAGTAGTTTTCCCTCAAGGATACATTAACTCTCCTGCCCTGTGTCATAACTTAGTTAGAAGGGATCTTGATAATTTGTCTCTTCCACAAAATATCACATTGGTGCACTATAGTGATGACATTATGTTGATTGGACCAAGTGAGCAAGAATTTGCAAACACTTTTGGACTCATTAGTAACACATATGTGTATCAGAGGGTGAAAAATAAATCCAACCAAAATTCAAGGACCATCTACCTCAGTGAAATTCTTAGGAGTACAGTGGTGTGGGGGATGCAGACATAATCCTTGTTTGGTGAAATATAAGTTATTGCACCTGGCCCCTTCCACCACCAAAAAGGAAACACAACATTTAGTAGGTCTATTTGGATTCTGGAGACAGCACATTCCTCACTGGGGTATGTTACTCAGGCCTATTTACCAAGTGACTCAGGAAGCTGCTAGCTTTATGTGGAGCCTGGAACAGGAGAAGGCTCTTCAACAGGTCCAGGCTGTTGTACAGGCTGCTCTACCACTTGGACCATATGATCCAGCAGACCTGATGGTACTTGAGGTGTCAGTGACAGATAGAGAGGCTGTTTGGAGCCTCTGGCAGGCCCCTGTAGGTGAATCACAGAGGAGACCTTTGAAATTTTGGGGCAATCTCTACCATCATCTGCAGACAACTATTCTCCCTTTGAAAAACATCCCTTGGCCTGCTATTTGGCCTTAGTGGAAACTGAACTTTGACCAGGAAGGTCAGGCCTGAAGGAAGAGTTTAAATAGCCTTTATCCACCCCACCCCCCACCCCCGAGTAAATGAATGATCTGAAGCTGCTCCAAGGTGTGTGTTCTTTGGCAGCAAACTCACCAAAGACCAAGATCCTCACAGCACCCACCCATGTACAGCTAAACTTCTCTCCCTCCAGTCCAGCCTAGTTTGCAGGAAAGAGAAATATCAAAGTATCTCTCTTTGTACAGGACTATATCCTATACATACAGACCTGAAAACACCACCTAATACCTGATAAACACTTTCAGCAAAATAACAGGATACAAAATTAATCTACATATGTCAGTAACCATCCTATATACCAATAACACCTTGGTTTCTATCATATAACCACAGATTAAGGCTGGACTTTAACAACAACCACCAACAGAAACAACAGAAAGCCCACATACTTATGGAAACCGAAAAACTCTCTGCTTAGTGATCATTTAGTCAGGGAAGAAATTAAAGATTTTTCAGAATTCAATGAAAATGAAGGCACAGCATACTGAAACTTATGGGACACAATGAAAGCATCACAAAGCTCATAACACTAAGTGCCTCAATAAAAAAATTAGAAAATTCACATACCAGCAATTTAAAGGTATATCTGAAAACTCTAGGAAAAAAAAAAACAAACAAGCAAGCAAACAGAAAAGGAATGGAAGGCAAGAAATAATCAAATATAGGGCTAAAAGCAATCAATTAGAAACAAAGAAACAAACAAAGAATCAATGAAACCAAGAGCTGGTTCTTTCAGAAAATCAACAAGAGAGACAAACCCTTAGCCAAACTAACCAAAAGGCAGAGAGACAGTATCCAAATAAGCAAAATCAGAAATGAAATGAAAAGGAATACATAACAATAGAAACTGAGGAAATTCAAAAATACATTAGGTCTTACTTTGAAAGCCTATACTCAACAAAACATGAAAATCCAAATGAAATGAATGACTTTCTAGACAGATACCACTTAACAAAGTTAAATCAAGATCAGGTAAACTCCCTCAGAGACTAGTCTGTGTAGGTGAGAGTGTGGACTACAGAAGGTAACAGCTTCTGGGGCAGGCAGAAGCCACACAGCTCCTGGGGCAGACCCCATTTTGGGCTCCAGACATCCGGGCACCTTCCCTACCAGAGGAGAGGTGTCTGCCCTGCCTGGGAGGGCTTTGCTGGAGAACCTGGGGGAGCTACCTTGGTTCCCGGATCCCTAAGAGACTAGTCTGTGCAGGTGAGAGTGTGGACTACAGAAGCTAATAGCTTCTGGGACAGGTGAAAGCCACACAGCTTCTGGGGCAGACCCTACTTCAGGATCCAGAAGTGCCACCTCTGGACACCTTCCCTGCCAGAGGAGAAGTGTCTGCCCCGCCCGGGAGGGCTTTACAGGAGCACCTGGGGGAGCAATCTCTGGTCTGGTATTTCTCAGAGACTAGACTGTGTAGGTGAGAGTGCCAACTACAGAAGCTACACAGCTTCTGGGACAGGCAGAAGCAACAGAGCTTCTGGGACAGGGCCGATTTCGGGCCTTCATCTTCTGCCAGGAGGCAGGTCCGAATGCCAGATATCTGTGCACCTTCCCTGCAAGAGGACAGCTTGCCTGCAGAGAGTACCCTAACACCTGAAACTCAGGAGAGATCTAGTCTCCCAGGTCTGCTGATAGAGGCTAACAGAATCACAGGAGGAACAAGTTCTAACCAGAGACAACTATAACAACTAACTCGAGAGATTACCAGATGGCTAAAGGCAAACATAAGAATCTTACTAACAGAAACCAAGACCACTCACCATCATCAGAACCCAGCACTCCCACCTCAGCCAATCCTTTATACCCCAACACACCTGAAAAGGTAGACCCGGATTTAAAAGCATATCTCATGATGATGGTAGAGGACATCAAGAAGGACTTTAATACTCCTTAAATAAATACAGGATAACACTGCTAAAGAGGTACAGTCCTAAAGAGAAACAGGAAAACACAATCAAACAGGTAGAAGTCCTTAAAGAAAAAAGGAAAACAAAACCAAACAGGTGATGGAATTGAACAAAACCATACAAGACCTAAAAAGGGAAGTAGAGACAATAAAGAAAACCCAAAGTGAGGCAACACTGGAGATAGAAACCCTAGGAAAGAAATCTGGAACCATAGATGCAAGCATCAGCAACAGAATACAAGAAATGGAAGAGAGAATCTCAGGTGCAGAAGATTCCATAGAGAACATCGCCACAACAATCAAAGAAAATGCAAAATGCAAAAAGATCCTAACTCAAAACATCCAGGAAATCCAGGACACAATGAGAAGACCAAACCTACAGATAATAGGAATGGATGATAATGAAGATATTCAACTTAAAGGACCAGCAAATGTCTTCAACAAAATTATAGAAGAAACTTCCCAAACCTAAAGAAAGAGATGCCCATGAACATATAAGAACCTACAGAACTCCAAATAGACTGGACCAGAAAAGAAACTCCTCCTGACACTTAATAATCAGAACAACAAGTGCACTAAATAAAGATAGAATATTAAAAGCAGTAAGGGGAAAAGGTCAAGTAACACATAAAGGCAGGCCTATAAGAATTACACCAGACTTTTCACCAGAGACTATGAAAGCCAGAAGATCCTGGACAGATGTTATACAGACACTAAGAGAACACAAATGCCAGCCCAAGCTACTATACCCAGGCAAACTTTCATTACCATAGATGGAGAAAGAAAGTATTCCATGACAAAACCAAATTCACACAATATCTTTCCACAAATCCAGCCCTTCAAAGGATAATAACAGGAAAAAAAATATACAAGGACAGAAACCATGCCGTAGAAAAAACAAGAAAGTAATCCTTCAACAAACCTAAAAGAAGACAGCCACAAGAACAGAATGCCAACTCTAACAACAAAAATAATAGGAAGCAACAATTACTTTTCCTTAATATCTCTTAATATCAATGGACTCAATTCCCCAATTAAAAGACATAGACTAACAGACTGGCTACACAAACAGGACCCAACATTCTGCTGCTTACAGGAAACCCATCTCAGGGAAAAAAAGACAGACACTACCTCAGAGTGAAAGGCTAGAAAACAATTTTCCAAGCAAATGGTCTGAAGAAACAAGCAGGAGTAGCCATTCTAATATCTAATAAAATCGACTTCTAACCAAAAGTTATCAAAAAAGACAAGGAGGGGCACTTCATACTCAACAAAGGCAAACTCTTCCAAGAGGAACTCTCAATTCTGAATATCTATGCTCCAAATGCAAGGGCAGCCACATTCATTAAAGACACTTTAGTAAAGCTCAAAGCACACATTGCACTTCACACAATAATAGTGGGAGACTTCAACACACCACTTTCATCAATGGACAGATCATGGACACAGAAACTAAACAGGGACACAGTGAAACTAACAGAAATTATGAAACGAATGGATTTAACAGATATCTACAGAACACTTTATCCTAAAACAAAAGGATATACCTTCTCAGCACCTCATGGTACCTTCTCCAAAATTGGCCATTTAATTGGTGAAAAAAACAGAACTCAACAGATAAAAAATATTGAAATTGCCCCATGCATCCTATCAGATCACCATGGAATAAGGCTGTTCTTCAATAGCGAGATAAATAAAAGAAGGCCAGCATTCACGTTGAAACTGAACAACACTCTACTCAATGATACCTTGGTCAAGGAAGGAATAAAGAAAGAAATAAAGACTTTTTACAGTTTAATGAAAATGAAGCCACAACATACCCAAACTTATGGGATACAATGAAAGCATTTCTGAGAGGAAAACTCATAGGTCTGAGTGCCTTCAAAACGAAACTAGAAAGAGCACACACTAGCAGCTTGACAACACACCTAAAAGCTCTAGAAAAAAAGGAAGCAAATTCACCCAAGAGGAGTAGACAGTAGGAAATAATCAAACTCAGGGGCGAAATCAACCAAGTGGAAACAAGAAGAACTATTCAAAGAATCAACCAAATGAGGAGCTGGTTCTTTGAGAAAATCAACAAGATAGATAAACCCTTAGCCAGACTCACTAGAGGGCACAGGGACAGCATCCTAATTAACAAAATCAGAAATGAAAAAGGAGACATAACAACAGATCCTGAAGAAATCCAAAACACCATCAGATCCTTCTACAAAAGGCTATACTCAACAAAATTGGAGATCCTGGATGAAATGGACAAATTCCTAGACAGATACCAGGTACCAAAGTTAAATCATGATGAGATTAATAATGTAAACAGTCCTATATCCCCTAAAGAAATAGAAGCAATCATTAATGGTCTCCCAACCAAAAAAATCCCAGGACCAGATGGGTTTAGTGCAGAGTTCTAACAGACCTTCAAAGAAGATCTAATTCCAGTTCTTCACAAACTATTTCACAAAATAGAAGTAGAGGGAACTCTACCCAATTCATTCTATGAAGCCACAATTACTCTGATACCTAAACCACAGTGAGACCCAACAAGGATAGAGAACTTCAGACCAATTTCCCTTATGAATACTGATGCAAATATACTCAATAAAATTCTCACTAACCGAATCCTAGAACACATCAAAACAATCATCCATCCTGACCAAGTAGGTTTCATTCCAGGGATGGAGGGATGGTTTAATACATGGAAATCCATCAACTTAATCCACTATATAAACAAACTCAAAGACAAAAACTACATGATCATCTCGTTAGATGCAGAGAAAGCATTTGACAAAATCCAACACCCATTCATGATAAAAGTCTTGGAAAATCAGGAATTCACGGCCCATACCTAAACATGATAATGGCAACCTACAGCAGGCCAGTAGCCAACATCAAAGTAAATGACGAGAAGCTAGAAGCATTCCCACTAAAATCAGGGACTAGACAAGGCTTTCCACTTTCTCCCTACCTATTTAACATTGTACTTGAAGTCCTAGCCAGAGCAATTCGACAAGAAAAGGAGATCAAGGGAGTACAATTTGGAAAGGAAGAAGTCAAAATATCACTTTTTGCAGATGATATGATAGTATATATAAGTGACACTAAAAATTCCACCAGAGAACACCTAAACCTGATAAACAGATTCAATGAAGTAGCTGGATATAAAATTAACTCAAACAAGTCAATGGCCTTTCTGTACACAAAGAATAAACAGGCTGAGAAAGAAATTAGGGAAACAATACCCTTCTCAATAGCCACAAATAATATAAAATACCTTGGTGTGACTCTAACTAAGGAAGTTAAAGATCTGTATGATAAGAACTTCAAGTCTCTGAAGAAAAAAATTAAAGAAGATCTCAGAAGATGAAAAGATCTCCCATGCTCATAGATTGGCAGGATCAATATAGTAAAAGTGGCTATCTTGTCAAAAGCAATCTACAGATTCAATGCAATTCCCATCAAAATTCCAACTCAATTCTTCAACGAATAAGAAAGTGGAATTTGCAAATTCATCTGGAATAACAAAAAACCTAGGATAGCAAAAACTCTTCTCAAAGATAAAAGAACCTCTGTTGGAATCACCATGCCTGACCTAATGCTGTACTACAGAGCAATTGTGACAAAAACTGCATGGTATTGTTATAGCTACAGACACGTAGACCAATGCAATAGAATTGACGACCCAGAAATGAACCCACACACCCATGGTCACTTGATCTTTGACAAGGGAGCTAAAACCATACAGTGGAAAAAAGACAGCAGTTTCAACAAATGTTGCTGGCACAACTGGCGTTATAATATAGAAGAATGGGAATTGATCCATTCCTATCTCCTTGTACTAAGGTCAAATCTAAGTGGATCAAGGAACTCCACATAAAAACAGAGACACTGAAATTTATAGAGGAGAAATGGGGAAAAGCCTCGAAGATATGGGCACAGGGAAAAAATTCCTGAATAGAACAGCAATGGCTTGTGCTGTAAGATCAATAATCGACAAATGGGACCTCATAAAATTGCAAAGCTTCTGTAAGGCAAAAGACACCGTCAATAAGACAAAAAGGCCACCAACGGAATGGGAAAGGATCTTTACCTATCCTAAATCAGATAGGGGACTAATATCCAACATATATAAAGAACTCAAGAAGGTGGACTTCAGAAAATCAAATAACCCCATTAAAAATGGGGTGCAGAGTTTAACAAAGAATTCACACCTAAGGAATCTTGAATGGCTGAGAAGCACCTGAAAAAATGTTCAGCATCCTTGATCATCAGGGTAATGCAAATCAAAACAACCCTGAGATTCCACCTCACACCAGTCAGAATGGCTAGATCAAAAATTCAGGTGACAGCAGATGCTGGCGATGATGTGGAGAAAGAGGAACACTCCTCCATTGTTGGTGGGATTGCAAGCTTGTACAACCACTCTGGAAATCACTCTGGCAGTTCCTCAGAAAATTGGACATAGTACTACCAGAGGATCCAGCAATACCTCTCCTGGGCATATATCCAGAAGATGTTCCAACTAGTAAGAAAGACACATGCTCCACTATGTTCATAGAAGCCTTATTTATAATAGCCAGAGGCTGGAAATAACCCAGATGTCCCTCAACAGAGGGATAGATACAAAAAATGTGGTACATTTACACAATGGAGTACTACTCAGCTATTAAAAAGAATGAATTTATGAAATTCCTAGGAAAATGGATGGACCTGTAGGGCATCATCCTGAGTGAGGTAACCCAATATCAAAAGAACTCACATGATATGTACTCACTGATAAGTGGATGTTAGCCCAGATACTTAGAATACCCAAGATACAAGATACAATTTGAAAACACATGAAACTCAAGAAGAACAAAGACCAAAGTGTGGACACTTTGCCTCTTCTTAGAATGGGGAACAAAACACCCATGGAAGGAGTTACAGAGACAAATGTTGGAGCTGAGAGGAAAGGATGGGCCACTTAGAGACTGCCATACATAGAGATCCATCCCATAATCAGCCTCCAAACGCTGACACCATTGCTTACACCAGCAAGTTTTTGCTGAAAGGACCCTGATATAGCTATCTCTTGTGAGGCTATGCTAGGACCTGGCAAACACAGAAGTGGATATTCACAGTCAGCTATTAGATGGAACACAGGGCCCCCAATGGAGGAGCTAGAGAAAGTACCCAAGGAGCTGAAGGGTTCTGAAACCCTATAGGTGGAACAATAATATGAACTAACCAGTACCCCCAGAGTTTGTGTATCTAGCTGCATATGTATCAGAAGATGGCCTATTCAGCCATCATTGGAAAGAGAGGCCCTTTGGTCTTGCAAACTTTATATGCCTCAGTATTGGGGAACACCAGGGCCAAGAAGTGGGAGTGGGTGGGTAGAGGAGTGGGGGGGTGTCTGGGGGGACTTTTGGGATAGCATTTGAAATGTAAATGAAGAGAATACCTAATTATAAAAAAAATAATATGCCAAGTTTCTAACCTATGTTTAAAAAAAAAACTCAGGTAAACTATTTATACAGCCCTATAACCCCTAAAGAAATTAAAGCAGTTATTAAAAGTCTTACAACCAAAAGAAAAGGAAAAAAGAAACCAAGAGATAGATGGTTTTAGTGCAGATTTCTACCAGCCTTTCAAAGAAGAGCTAATACCAATAACCTCAAACTATTCCACGGAATACCAATACAGAAGGAACACTACCTAATTCATTCTACAAGACCATAGTTATCCTAATACCTAAACCACACAAAGACCAAAAAAAGAAAGAAAACCAATTTTCTGCTTATAAACACTGACACAAAAATAATAAATTTCTCTCAATTCAAGAACACATCAAAAACATCACTCACCATTATCAAGTAGGCTTTATCCTAGGGATGCAGGGATGATTCAGTATACAAAAATCCATCAACATAATTTACTATACAAACAAATTAAAAGAAAAAATGATATGATCATCTCATTAGATGCTCAAAAAGCATTTGACAGAATTCAACACCCCTTCATGTTAAAACTATTAGGAAGATCATAGATACAAGGCACATAACTAAACATAATCAAAACAATATACAACAAACCAGTAGTCAACTATTGCGTCCCGCTCGACCAGCAAGAAAGACGCAACAAACCAGAATCTTCCGCGGCAAGAGCTTTATTGCTTGCTTCTCAGGAAGATCTCGA
This sequence comes from Mus musculus, assembly GCF_000001635.26. Lineage (NCBI taxonomy): Eukaryota > Metazoa > Chordata > Mammalia > Rodentia > Muridae > Mus > Mus musculus. The sequence continues at coordinate 12,214,228 of NC_000085.6, read as the reverse complement.
ACCGGGAAAATGGCGCTGCTTTTATAACCCACAGCGTGACGTTTCAGCACCTGATATGGCGTGACAGCTCCTGATTCGTTGGAGGCCCGCGCCATCTTATAATGGCGATTGCACACACGGCTCTCCTTAGAGATTACTGGCGGCACGCACGTGATTGCTCACAGCACGTACCGGCTCTCCACAGTCAACATCAAACTAAATGGACAGAAACTTAATGAAATTTCACAAAAATCAGGTACAAGACAAAGCTGCCCACTCTCTCCCTATCTATTCATTATAATACTTGAAGTTCTAGCCAGAGCCATAAGACAACTAAAGGAGATCAAGAGGATACAAATTGAAGAAGTCAAAGTATTGCTATTTGCCAATAATATAATACTATATACAAGCAACCCTGAAATTTCTACTAGAGAACTCCTACAGCTGATAAACACCTTTAGAAAGTGGCTGGATATAAAATTAACTCAAACATATCAGTAGCCCTCCTTTATGAAATGATAAATGAGCCAAGAAAGAAATTAGGGAGGCGATACCCTCTAAAATAGTCCAAATAACATAAAATACCTTGGTGTAACTTAACCAAGCAAGTGAAAGATCTGTGTGACAAGAACTTCAAGACCTTGAAAAAGAAATTTGAAGAAGATATCAGAAGATAGAAAGATCTCCTATGCTCATGAATAAGTAGGATTAACATAGGGGAAAATGGCCATCATACCAAAAGCAATCTAAAGATTCAAAACAATCCACATCAAAATTTCCAAACAATTTTTATAGTCTTTGAAAGAGCAATTCTCAGCTTCATATAGAAAAACAAAAATCCCCAGAATGTCCAAAATAATCCTGAATGATTAAAGAACTTCAGGAGGAATCACCATCCCTGACCTCAAGATGTACTACAGAACAATAGTGATAAAAACTGCATGGTATTGGTTCAAAAATAGAAACACTGATGAATGGAATCAAATCAAAGACCCAAAAATAAACCCACCCACACGTGGAAATTTGAGTTTTGACAAATAAGGCAAAATTATATAATGGAAAAACAAAAGTGTCTTCAACAAGTAGTGCTGCTCTAACTAGATGTCTGCATATAGAAGAATGCAAACAGAACCATATCTATCACCCTGTGCAAAACTGAAGTCCAAGTAGATCAATAACCTCAACATAGAACCAGATACACTAAACCCCATAGAAGAGAAAGTGGGAAATACCCTTGAACACGTTGGTACAGAAGACAATTTCCTGAACAGAACACCAGTGACTCATGCTCTAAGATCAACAATTGATAAATAGGACCTCATGAAACTGAAAGCCTTCTGTAAGGCGAAAGACACTGTTAGTAGGACAAAGCCGAAGGCTATAGGTTGGGAAAGGATCTATACCAACCCTTTATCTTTTAGAGGGCTAATATCCAAATCTGATAAAGAACTCAAGGTAGATACTGTAGGACAGTGGACCTTGCCAGGAAACTTGGTATGGTTGAGCAGATTCAGAGTTCTTGGCATTAAGGTACCCACCTGACACAGTAGGCAGCTCCCCGCTCCCCGCTCCCCGCTCCCCCCTCCCCCCTCCCCGCTCCCCGCTCCCCGCTCCCCCTCCCCGCTCCCCGCTCCCCCCTCCCCGCTCCCCGCTCCCCGCTCCCCCCTCCCCGCTCCCCCCTCCCCCCTCCCCGCTCCCCCCTCCCTGCTGGAATCTTGGCCTGGAACACAAGCCACACTTCTGTGGTCATGTAGTCCCAGGACAGAGTTCTCCATGCTAATGAGGTATCTAGAGGCCCAGTAGGGTTTACCCAATAAGCTTCCCTTCCCAGACATTTCTTCCTGCAAAAGATATCTAATCACTGGTTCACCCTGAGGAGTTGGTATGCATCCATTTTTCACAATGAACTTTCAATAAATGGTATAGATAAACATGGACTATCTCTTCTAAAAAAAAAAAAAAAAAAAAAAAACACCATGAGGAGCATGGAGAAGGCTTTTGCCTACAGAGCCCGAGCCTAAATCTCCTGTGGAAGGCCTCTTCGTGCTACAACTGCTGCCTACCTAAGGACAATGACCCAAATAGAAAAGAGACTAACAGACTAAAGAAATGATTCCATCCAAGTCCATCTTTGTGAACCAATGACTTTATTAGAGTTACTTACCAAAGAATGAATAACTCTCCACCAGCAACATGAACAGTGATTACCCCTCTCCAGCATATTTGACTAAAAATCAACTGCTTAATTGGAGAGTCCCAGCTACTATTCAACCATGCACATCCTATATATGCCAGGAAAAAAAACCAAATAAACAAAAGCAAAAACAACCACATGTACTATTACATGAAACTGTGGAAAAAGACTTGTGACTATCATCTCAGGTAAAGGTCTTAGGATTCCCTGTTTCAAAAAGGGAGTTTGCTTGAATGGGTTTGTTTGTGCCTTTGTTTCTTTATTTCTATCATAATCTCAAACTGTAGCCCAAGTTGGTCTGAAGCCCTATGAAATCCTCCAGCCCTATTAATGCTGGAATTAGAGGTGTAAATCATGACTCTTGGATCTGGAGATGATAATAACATGCTATCATTTTCATTTCAGTGGCCATGCTTATCAATGTACTCATGTAAATATTTCATTCCCAAGGCTATAAACCAGGTATTGTGTAAGGAAATCATTCATGTTTCATGATGGTGAAGGTTATGTGTACCTAGAGAAAATAGTTCCAATGAAATACTCAGAAATACCAGAGTAAACTTTTAACTATTCTACTACCACCATTCCATCACTCACTTAAACCCACACAATACTGGAATTCAAGATACTGAACATGCATAGACAATAAGAAAGAACATTTCAGTCTGTCTGAAGATGTGTTGGTATCTTAACAATATTTAATGTCCAGTGACTATAAATTCATGTAAGTCTTCCTTAGGTCAAATTTGAGATTCCAGAAATATCAAAATATATTTCATGGAGTGTTCTGATTAGCTCTAACAAATCAGGACAAACTTTCTGGTCGTAATGTAGACAAGTAAGAAAGATCAGGTCTCACCATCTCATCTATTGCTATTGACCCATAAGATAAGAAACCATCAGAACACGAAGGAAATGGCAATGAAGAAACCATGACTTGCTCACCAGTTTTCTTCACAATTCAAACTTCCACTTTAGTGTTTGGCTTAAAACTTATTAAGTGATTTATTTTGACAAAATCAAGCTTCTCATTAGTCACCCTAAAAGGCACAAAAAAGCCAATGTGTGGCTTGTTTCTTTCAAACAGGAAGTTTCCTTGTGATCATTCTCACCTGCTCAGGATCACAGAATAATCAATGGTGATGGCCCCGGCTGTATTACACTACATCAAAATACTGATGACACAATGTTAGAAGACTTGGGGATGAGAATCAATCAGGAATCTGCTGCAGAGGCTTAGGCTGGTGATTTAACAGGTTCAGGCTTCCACAACTTTCCCAACTTGATTTTTCTCACATACCTACAGATAGAATAATTAATGATGAGATGCTCATTTTGTAACATGGAAATTATGACCCTACTGTTCTTAAAACAGATGTGTTTCGATGACATCAAATCCATTGTTGGTTCATGTTGGCATACAGTCTGTTTAAAAGACATATTTATCTGAAGTGCCATGAACTTTGTACTGTTCCATTCGTGTGTACGTGAGTGTGGATAGCAGGAAAATCTGACATGTCATATTGTTGAAATAATCTTATCTGCAGCATTAGTTGCAGATTTTCTTTTTCTGCAACCGCTTCATGGCATCTTTGATTTCCTTGTTTCTCAGACTATATATCAAAGGGTTCAACATGGGAATCACCACAGTGTAGAAGACAGATGTGAATCTGTCAAAACTGGAGGAGCTACCAGAGCTGGATCGCAAATAGACAAAGATGCCAGTACTATAGAAGAGAGAAACAGCTGTCAGGTGAGAAGCACAGGTGTTGAAGGCCTTGGACCTGCCTTTAGCTGAAGTGATCTTTAAGATGGACAGGACGATGAAACCATAGGACAGCATGGTGGCTAAGGCATTTGCTATTCCAAAACACATGGTTAATATAGCAAGAAGGACCTGTACAAAGAAAGCATCACTACAGGATAGATTTAATAGCTGAGATATGTCACAGAAGAAATGCCTAATGACATTAGGGCCACAGAAATAGAGCTGCAGCAAGGCACATATCTGAGATACAGAGCCTGTGAGTCCTGCTGTGTAGCTTCCCATCACCATCTGAGCACATAGTGTGGGTGACATGACTGATGAGTACAGAAGAGGGTTACAAATGGCAGCATACCTGTCATAGGCCATGGCTGTCATGAGGCAACATTCAGTCAGCCCCATAGTGGAAAGGATAAAGTATTGAACTATGCAGCCCACAAAGCTGATAGTTTGGTTTTCCTGGAAGAAGTTGGAAAGCATCTTGGGGGCTGTGGAAGTAACAAAGCAGAGGTCTATAAAGGAGAGATTACTGAGGAAGAAATACATGGGTGTGTGAAGGTGGGAATCCATTCTTATTAAAGCAATAAGGGACAAGTTCCAGGTCATAGTCATAATGTAGATCATCAAAAATATGACAAAAAGCAGAACTGTGATTCTAGGGAAATCTGAAAATCCCAGGAGGATGAACTGGGTTATTGTGGTAATATTTCTTTCCCCAATCATCTCTTCAGTGCTAGTGCTCCTAAAATCAGAAAAGAAATGAGAAAAAGCATTGCTGACTCTAGTGACATTGGATCATTTTTTGATTATAGATAATGATAAACATTTTAAACTTTAATGACAACTTCATAAAACAATATCTAAGAAATAAGTGATCGCACAAACAAACATGTACAAACACGTATATACACACACACTCACAAGTCTTCATCACACTGTCACATTTGTACTTCATACAACTGTGGAACAGAACACTAAGTTCCTAGTAAAGTTTAAATTAGTCTTCTTATGGAAGGATCATATGAGGGACTTTAGAAGGAAGCAGGTAGTTCCTTGATGCCAAAGGGTCTGTCTCTTTTGTGAGTATGTCACCTCTAGTTAACAGACACTCAGAAGCATTTTAGTGATTTCACAATTTAGTTCTGTTTCTCTTTGCTCTATATTAAACTATCCCAGTGGCTTCCACACAATGACTTTGAAAACTTAATTAAAGAGAGGACAGCAGAAGTCTTTGAATAGAAGGTTACTGAGATGTTAGAATCAGTAACTAATGCATAGACTCAGCCCACACTTGGGTACATGGTGACTATCCATTAGATCTTGATTGTTACTATTAATTATTGCTAACCATCATGACTGACAGCTGCATCTGGATAGAGTGATGTTTTCACCCTGCCCAAAATGAGACACAATGCCTCCAGTCAGCTGTAGATTCAGAACCAGAATCCAACCAGATCAGAATACCCAGGGACATTGAAATCAACTGGAAAAAAAAAAACTTACTCTTTGCTCATGCTTGACCATGTGTACAGAGGGTCTGTTGGAGAGAAACTTGAAGCAACTCCAATAAAAACAGGTATAAGACAAATCAGATAACTCTCTCCCTATCTATTCAATATAGTACTTGAAGTTCTAGCCAAAGCAATAAGACAACTAAAGAAGATATCAAGGGGATACAAATTGGGAAGGAAGAAGTCAAAGTATTGCTATTTTCCAGTAACATGGTAGTATACATAAGCAACCCTAAAATTCTACCTAAGAATTCTACAGTTGATAAAAAAAAAGATTCAGCAAAGTGGTTGGATATAAAATTAATTCAGAGAAACCAGTACCTCTCACTTATAAAAATGATAAACAGGCCAAGAAAGAAATTAAGGAAACAACATCCTTTAAAATAGACATGAATAATATAAAATATCTTGGTGTAACTCTAATCAAACAAATAAAAAATCTGTATGACATGAACTTCAAGTTGTTGAAGAAAGAAATTGAGGAAGATATCAGCTATGGAAATATCTCCCATTCTCAATGAAGCAAAACTGAATTAACTGCATTGACCCATTATTACAGTAGTACTGAAGGCCTATGAGGGTCTTTCTGTATAAAAAGAATGGAGTCTATCTCTGGGTAGAAGAATTCTATTATTTTCTCTCTTAAGAGTTAATGCAGTTACCAGCCAGTTTCTGGCAAAGGCACGACCTATCAGGAAGCCACATTCACTTTGAAGCCATGCTAAACGGACAGGAAAAATAGACATGTCCTTCCTAGAAATACTGTTCTGGGTGTAGTTGCTATAGAGTCACCATGACAGTGTGTTAAACCTGTTCACCTTTCAGAAAGATATAGCATTTCCTTTTTTCTCTCTTTGGTCTCTTTCACAGCCTAAGTCTGCTTTCTTTGGTTCTTTTGGATTTTTCCTCTTCCTTTGAAGTCCTCCTTTCTGCCCTGTACCTGTTATTCTGCAATGTGGCTGCTTACAAACAGCATGGATTTCACTCTTCTTATTCTCCATTTCCCTCCTCGGGCAGCTGCCAAGATCCCCTTTGGGGAATTTTCATTTAAACTCTAATAATAATATTGTCTTTTTCATTTAAAAAAAAGATAAAATTAACATAGTAAAATGGTCATCTTTCCAAAAGCAATCTACAGATTAAATACAACCCTCATCAAAATGCTAAAACAATTTTTATAGATCTTGAAAGAGCAATTATCACTATATTTATCACCTTGCACAAAACTCAAGGCCAAGTTGATCAAGGACCTCAACATAAAACACTAAACCCCATAGAAGAGAAAGTAGGAAATAGCCTTGAACATATTCATACAGGAGACAATTTCCTGATACGCTTCTGTAAGGCACAGGTCACTCTCAATAGGACAAAGCAGAAGCCTACATATTTGGAAAGGATCTTCACCAACCCTTTATCTGATAGAGGTGCTGATATCCAAAATGTATGAAGACCACAAGAAGTTAGACATGGACAACTCAAAGAGCCCAATTTAAATATGGAGTACTAAGCTAAACAGAGAATCCTCAACAGAGGAATCTATAATGACTAAGAAGCACTTAAAGAAATTTGCAAGGTCCTTACTCATAAGGGAAATGCAAATCAAAACAACTCCAAGGTTACAACTTCCACATATCAGAATAGCTAAGATAAGAAATCTCAAGTGATAACACATGCTGTGGAAGATGTGGCAAGGGGAGAACACCTCCATTGCTGATGAGAGTGAAAACTTGTACAACCACTTTGGAAATCAATTTGTCAGTTTCTCAGAAAACTTGGAATAGTTCTATCCCAGAAACCAGTTATACAATTCCTGAGCATATACCCAACAGATGCCCCACCATCCCACAAAGACTCTTGCTCAAGTATATTCATAGTAGCTTTATTGATAATAGCTAGGAACTGAAAACAACCTAGATATCCCTTGACTGAAAAGTGGATAAAGAATATATGGTACATCTACAATGGGATACTATTTAGCTATTAAAACAAAGACATCATAAATTTTGCAAGCAAATTGAAGGAACTTGAGGATATCATACAGAGTGAGGTAACCCAGGTACAAAAGGACATTCATGGCATGTACTCACTTACAAGTGGATATTAGCCATAAAATACAGGATTCCTATGCTACACTCCACAGATCCAAAGAAACTAAAGCAGAAGGAAGTCACAAGCAAGGATATTTTAATCTCACATAGAATGTGGAATAAAATAGTCATAAGAGGCAGATGGAGGGAGGTAACTGGGTGGGAGAGGGGATAGAGAGTGGATTGGGAGTTTCAAGATCAGATGTGGGGAAGAATATGAGAGATGGCCAAGTGACCATGAGAATGAATGGAAATCTGCACCCACTGAAAGGGGTGGGGAGGTGAGGGACATCTAGAGGCTGTGACAGAGACTTGTGATAAAGGAAGCCCCCAAGAATCAATGGGGGTGACCTTATCTGTGACTCATAACATTGTGGATAGAACCTAAAAAGGTTACCTTCTATAGCCAGGCAAGAACCCCAATTGAGTTATAGGGACACCAACCCACACACAAAACTTTTGACCCAAAATTTATCCTCTCTAGAAAAAAAATTAGGGACAGGGGAAAGAACAGAGACTGAAGGGATGGCCACCCATAACCAGCCCAACTTGAAGCCCATCCAATAGGCAAGCACCAATCCCTAACACTATTAATCATACTATGTTATGCTTCCTGAAAGGAGTCTAGCATGGCTGGCCTCTGAGAGGCTCGACCCAACAGCTGACCCAAAAGAGTCGACCCAACAGCTGACCCAAAAGAGATGGAGGGACCTACAGCCAAGCATTACATGGAACTTAGGAAGTCTAATGGAAGAGTTTGGGGAAGGATTGATGGATCCAAAAGGATAGGGATTCTACAGGAAGAGCAAAAGAGTCAACTAACCTGAACCCTTGGGGGCTCCCAGAGACTGAACCACCAAAGAAAGAGTGAGTATGAAATGGACCTAGGCCCCTTGCACATGTCTATCAGATGTAGACCTTGATCTTCATGCAAGTCTTTGAACAACTGGAGTAGGGGCTGGCCATGGGTGTGTTGCCTGCCTGTGGATCTTGTTCCCCTAATTGGGCTGCATTGCCTGGCCTCTGTGAGAGAGGATGTACCTATGTGCCTGCAATGACTGATTTGCAAGGGGGAGGGGTTGTTGATACCCAGGGGGGGCTCCACCTTCTCAGAGAAGAAAGGGGGATATGGGGGAAGGAGCAGCAAAAAATGATTGGGAGATGGGGGAGTGACATTGGGATGTAAAGTGCATTAGTTATTTAATTAGTTTTTAAAATATAAAAATTAAATAAATGTTTGTAATAGCAATGTAGCTTACCTTTGACCTTACAGCTGCTACCAATATGTGTCCAAGATATAAAACATTTCAACTCTAAAAAGAAAGAAAGAAAGAGAGAGAGAGAGAGAGAGAGAGAGAGAGAGAGAGAGAGAAGAAAGAGAGAGAGAGAAGAAAGAGAGAGAGAAGAAAGAGAGAGAGAAGAAAGAGAGAGAGAGAAAGAAAGAAAGAAAGAAAGAAAGAAAGAAAGAAAGAAAGAAAGAAAGAAAGAAAGAAAGAAAGAAAGGAAGGAAGGAAGGAAGGAAGGAAGGAAGGAAGGAAGGAAGGAAGAAAGAAAGAAAGAAAGAAAGAAAGAAAGAAAGAAAGAAAGAAAGAAAGAAAGAAAGAGGAAGGAAGGAAGGAAGGAAGGAAGGAAGGAAGGAAGGAAGGAAGGAAGGAAGGAAGGAACAAGTGTTAATAGTCACAAACTACACACAGGACAATACCTTCTGCGTGATACTATATCTTCTATATCAACAAGGAATGAGCATTTCTATATCAACAAGGAAAGAACATTTCTTATGAGTATAAGAAATGTTTTCCTAATCTTGTATACGTTTGCCTTCAGTAATTACTCTCATGAATGTGCTCTGTATCTCTCTCCTTGTGTGTGTGTATCTCTATTTCATATTTCCTCATAGATAAACACAGAGGCATACATGTGCACACACACACACAAATGTGCGCACAAACATACACACTGTATGAACAATTTCCAAAGAATTGAAATTATTAAAATCAAATAAAAGACAGACTTTAAAAACAAAGGGTACGAAGGAATGACCATCCAGAGACTGCCCCACCCAGGGATTCATTCCACAAACAACCACCAAATCCAGACACTATTGCATATGCGAGAAAGATTTTGCTGACAGGACCCTGATGTAGCTATCTCTTGTGAGGCTATGCCAGTGCCTGGCAAATACAGAAGTGGATGCTCTATGCCAGCAATATTTTGCTGACAGGACACTGATATAGCTGTCTCTTGTGAGGCTATGCCAGTGCCTGGCAAATACAGAAGTGGATGCTCACAGTCATTTATTGGATGGAACAGAGGGCCCTTAATGAAGGAGCTAGAGAAAGTACCCAAGGAGCTGAAGGGGTCTGCAATCTTATAGGAGGAACAGCAATACAAACTAACCAGTACTCCCTGAGCTCATGTCTTTAGCTGCATATGTAGCAGAAGATGGCCTAGTTGGCCATCATTGGGAAGAGAGGCCCCTTGGTCTTGCAAAGAGTATATGCTCCAGTACAAGGGAATGCCAGGGTCAGGAAGTTGGAGTGGATGGCTTGGGGAGCAGAGCAAGGGGAGGGTACAAAGGACCTATTGGATAGCATTTGAAATGTGAATGAAAAAAATATCTAATACAAAATTGTTTAAAAAATCCTTTCTAATGCTACACTAAGCAAGCTTTCTCAATAGTATGATCTGGAATTAAACACAGTTAGAAGCCTTTACTTGGGTTGAATTGGAGTTTGAAGTATTACAAATGATTAAATAATACCAAAGAAGCACCCTAATAGTTGAAATACTATAAATTAATTGCCACTTTTCTAAAATCATGTAGGGGCCTGTGGATTCTCTGTGGTGAGGATTTACTCTCAGGGTCTGAAGTTACAAGGACCTTGTATTGTACAAACAATATTAAAGACAAGGCCATTTTAATTCAATGACTCTTTATAACTTATTAAAGAAGGCCATATCATACATATGACCTAAATCTAATCATTTTTGTCCCAAAGAAGCAAAGATTACCGGGGAGGCTCACTAATTAGTAGTCCTTATTTCCTATCATTCTTAGCCCAGAATTCTCCCAAGGGGCTTTGTGAGGGCTCTTAATTTATGAGGAAAATAATTCTGTGATAAATTCATTTGGTGAAAGGCCAATTAAAACAAAATTAAAAACAACAACAAAAAAAAAGTGGATGCTCACAGTCATCTATTGAATGGAACACAGGGCCCCCAATGAAGGAGCTAGAGAAAGTGCCCAAGGAGCTAAAGGGGTCTGCAACCCTATAGGAGGAACAACAATATGAGCTAACAAGTACCCCATCCCCCAGAGCTGTGTCTCTAGTTGCATATGTAGCAGAAGATGGCCTACTAGGCCATCAATGGGAGGAGAGGCCCTCGTTCTTGCAAAGATTATATGCTCCAGTACAAGGGAATGCCAGGGCCAGGAAGCAGGAGTGGTTGAGTTGGGAAGCAGGGCACGGGGCAGGGGGGGGGGGGGCTTTCGGGATAGCATTTGAAATGTAAATGAAGAAAATATCTAATATTAAAAAAAGGGTACTGTGACTTTTATTTTTATACTTACCTGAGTTTCCACAATATTGTAGAGCTGCTATATCTCAATAATAATTTAGTGTATAGCCAGGCAGTGGTGGAGCATGCCTTTAATCCCAGCACTTGTGAGGCAGAGGCAGGTGGATTTCTCAGTTCGACACCAGCCTGGTCTACAGAGTGAGTTCCACGAAAGCCAGAGCTACACAGAGAAAGCCTGTCTTGAAAAACAAAACAAAAAAATTTACTGTATATTCTGTAACAACACAGGTAGAGAGAAGGGAATCTGACATTCACTTGCTGGTTGTGCATCCCCTCATCATGCTAACTTGACTCAGTCTCAGTAGTCTCATGTATAAATGGAGATGATGTAATTGTCCATCCTATAGAACTGCTCAAGAGACCAAATGATGTAAAGGGGATAACACAACAGAGCTCCATTAATGTTAGCAATTATTCTGGCTGTCACCACCTCCATCCATAAAATGAAGTTATTATACAACAAAGATGAGATATCAAGGGTCCTTTGACAAATTAGGTCCTACAAACATTGTCTGATTTAGGTTTCAATAACAGTATTTAGAAATGGTTATGAGAATATTGATTTCTGCATCATATCATTTTTTAGCTCCCATTATACTGCAGAAAGGCATTGCTGCATTTGTTTTCCTCTACCAAGTGTCATCTAGAAGACAGCGCTGAGGATGAGGGACTGGGCAAAGGCTTTCTCCTGAGTATTAAGTGTTGTGTTCACTAACATGTGCATCCATCCACAAATATATGTTGAATGTATTATCAACTGGTCCTGTTCAACTTTGCACTTAAAACTCAAAATCTTACTATTGCTGGATTTCCCTTATGGATTTATGAGCTTGCTAGCCTTTCTGATTATTAAAAAAAAAATGTTGTTTCTCAGCTCATCCAAGCTGAGTTAACATGAAAGAAACATTTTGAAATTTTGAACTCATATGGGTAACATTCTTAAACACAAATTTAATTGGTCAGTTCAATAAAAATGAGTGAAACACCCAAGATGGTTGAAATTTAGGTCAATATCTCACAGCATTCTGGTGGGATGGGCAGGCACATTTAGGCATATTCTATGTAGTCCACTATTCCCAGGAAAGAATGAAAACTTGTGGCCTGCTATTATTACTCTTATTTATTATTCCAATTAATTTATTTAAATGTGTAACAGAGAAAACACATAAACATACTCACTCTTGTTGTTAATATTCTGTGTGTGTTCACTATCTCCCAAAACAATTAAAAGTAGAAAAATGTTTAAGATTTAGCTGAGCAGATAGACCTTACCAATTCTAATGTAATAAAAACGTAGTCAGTTTAATGAAATGTGCTGGGAATAATAAGTTAAATGCAGGTTGTTGAGTAAGGAAAATGTGAGTTAGAGAAACCTAAAGGGCACTTAGACTAGCATTACCTGTATCTGGAGTGGACACTTAGACCAGCACTACCTGGGCCTGAGTGAGCACCTAGACAAGCACTACCTGTGACTAGAGTGGGCCTCTCTCATATCTGTACTGCTAAATCTGGTATCTCTGGGGCCACCAAAGGTGACAGTGGAGAGGTATTTGAAGATGGTGAACAGTCTAGTAGAACTGTGCATGAGTACTCAGTCATATCATAAGACTTGGTTCGTCTCTTACAACTGAAATTCATGAGCCAAAGCTGTGCATCTGAGTAGAATATAATTCCTATTATTTCAGAGACATAGCCCTGGTGAGCAAAGATGGAATGTTCCAGGGAAAAGAAGAGTTTAGATTTGTAGACAAGCAGGCTTTGATCTTAGGAAATCTGAAACTCAGCCAACTCTTACTGTGGATCCAGATCTCAACTTCTGGCTTTTCACATCGCCTAGACTTTACAGATAATTTTCTTTGGCCCCAGCTGACCTGATTCTCCCCATTTTAACACATAGAAGACAGAAAATAAGAGAATCCAAGGTACATACTTAAGAAGTCAACAAGAACCTCTCACCTCGGACACTGACCTGAAAATTTAAGTATAGGATATATTCTTTCTCTGAACAACCAATCATTTGCATAAGTACAAAGAGAAACTGAGGGAAAATATGCAGGATAAGGAAGTTAGGAGAGGGGCAGGGAGAAAAATGGGGGAGGCTACCCCCATAAATCTTACTAGTCCTCCTGTAAAAATGAAGGACCTTGAGATAGCTGATTCTAACTGCAAGGCTTACCTCTGACCTTCATCCAGACACTGCAGGAAGACAGAGTTTGTGCCAAATGTTGAAACTGCCAATATTTCAAGTAATTTTCCAGGAGGGGCACTAGTATATTCCTAATGGATGCTTTTGGCCATTAACCTGGCTGTCTGCTCACAGCAAGACAACAACACTGGGGAATCCTCTAAACATGCTGTTGAGAGCCAAAATGGAAAGAAAAGGCCAATTAAAGAAAATATACGACAGACACTTGTTCTCTGGCATCATGGTTGTCATAGAAATTTTTTATAATAATTAAAGGCCTAGTTTGCCATGTGCATCAATTCATAACTTCCCCTGTGATCCTATTATGACACCAGATCATAACATGCCTGACCTTGGAGGCACTGGTCTGCAAAGGAAATAGGTGTCTGCTATTCCCCAAAACTCAATTCCTAGGAGATAAACTTGGAATCAGAGATGTTAAGGGATTTCTCCAAGATAGAATGAACTGATAATATAACTTGATATCAATAAATGAATATGTATAAAACATAGAAATTATTTGATTTTATATAAATATGCATACACAGTTTCTCAAAGGTCTATTGTGAATCAATCAATACAGCAGCTCTAATAGACCTGCTGTGTTTAGTATCCATAAGTGAAGAAATCAAGGCAGCAAGGTATCCATCAAGTTATGAAAAGAAACTGAAATTCAGGAAAAGCATTCCTGATCACAAGCTTGGGTATTGGCATCATAAAATAAAATATGTGTTCAGGACTAACTGGCAAGATTCTTCATTCAGTGACAGGTACTTGTATCAAGCTTATGATATTAGCTTCTGGGCTCACATGGTATACAGAGAGAACTAAAACCCAAAGTCAGCCCTCTCTCTCCAACACAGACACACACACTCACACACACATATACACAATTAAATGCAAATTTTACAAGTTTTGGTGGTGGATTTCTGTCTTGGCTACTTATTGATTTTTGTCCTTGTATACATTTCTCCAAACCACAGTTTTTCCATCTATTAAACAGCAATAAGAGACATAAGACATAAAGGTTCTCTGAAAAGAAGAAAAAATTATAAAACCTTTAAATTCATATTATACATCAGACCTTCTGTCTACTAATGGAATGTACACATGTCATTTAGAAATCTTTCTAACATTTGCTAAGTCCGATCCTTCATAAGAATTCTTCATGAAAACTGCTATGCACGCTCCAGTGAAGTTTGCTTGGCAGATTGAGAGGCCTGGAAGCACTCACGAGGCAAAGAGTTTCAAGGAAACCCAACCTCCTGGAAACTTGGCATTCTCATAACCTGTATAACTCATGCCCTATCCCCGTGTTAGTCAGGTGTATGGATCCACGTGCTCTCTTTTAGTATTATTTTATTATAAGTGCCTTTAAAGATTGAATTCTGACATAGCTAAGCCTTCTCCAGTGATCCAATGTCCCAGAAAATCCTTGAAGCCAACAAACTTGAAATTCAGTATGAATTAACATTCAAATTTACTTCTAGTAGAGGTGGTGAAACTAATTAGGCATTACAAAGAACAGAGCCAGAATAGCTCAGGGCTGGTCTGCAGAGTGTTTACTTGGAACAAAAGCCAGTCTTACCCAGACAAGGGAATACACAATGGCCTAGCCAATAGGTGGGTTTACCATGAGAGAGTTAGGGAATCCCCCTGAGACAGGTTTCTTCACTAGATCCCCTGGTGGTGGGTTTAACAATAGACTAGCATTACACCTGGCTCCCTTCTTAGAGGTAGGTGCCTGGTCACCGCCATCTTTTGATGTATACATTCCTTATGTATTTGTGTCACTGTAACTCCGCGGATGAATCTCGCCTGATTTCTTGTTATTCTTCTGTATAAAAAGTTTAATGCTCAGCGTTAACATTACATTCAGATTCTACACAACCTCTTGTGTTGATTTTGTCTGTCATTCTTCAACTCCTTGTCCACCTGTAACCAGAGACCCGTTCTATGCAGACAGGGACCCAAAAGGGTCTGTGGCAGAAAACACTTTCACTAAATAGGTCATAAGAAGGGGGAGGAAGGAGAGCATAGGGGATTTTAGGAGGCGAAACTAGGAAAGGGGATAACATTTGAAATGAAAATAGAGAAAATATCCAGTAAAAAATAGGTCATGAGAGCCAGGAGCACTGAGTGATTACAGTCAGATAGGGGCTTCTAGACACAGCAGAGCAATTGCGCATTGTACTCATAGGCAGCCATGACTATAGGCACAAAACCTCCACCAGATCAAGCCAGACAAAACCTCATCAAGTACTGGGAGGTACTAATGAGTTCCCACCCCTAGATGAGGACCTACTAGCAACTAATTCTCCCTTGAAATGGACAGTTAGTTGATTTTTCAAGTATGAGGCCCCTGAGAGGCTTCCCAGTAGGAGGCTTTACACCCATGCCTGTACTGGTTATACAAAGTTCACTCAGCAGGTTTCAAAAGGAATACATGAAATGTTAGGGAATGGTGGTGGAGAGGGTAAGGGAGGAATTGGAGAGGAAGGAATAAAGAGTGATCCTCATTAAAATATATATTATTACATTATATATATATATATATATATATATATATATATATATACTCTCAGACAATAGACTTAAGAGTGCAAATACCATAGAGAGCCATGCACCTCCCTAGGTAGCATCACCCACCCTTACAGACCCCAGACACCCAAGGACCTCACAAAGCCCTGTGCATCTCACACAGGTTTCTGAGGAATTTGCATCAAGAGCCTGCTAACTCTACACAGGCTTTGTTACTGTTTTCAGAACATGTACCTGACCATAGCTGAGCCAGGACTACCACCTGGCCCTGGTGGTGTGGGCACAGGAGAGCTTGTAGGCTGAACAACACAGCCATCATCTAGGCCCAGATCCAGGGCTTTGAATTGGCCCACTCCAACATCTACCCCATCAATGAACTTCTGGGTGTATGTAGGGGCCACCCTGCAGATACAAAGCTGCAGGATATCCATAACATAGGACAACAACAGGATTTCTGAGAAGAGTCCCTGTGAGGATCCAGTATTGATAGTGTGGCAGAAGCCAGAGGTCTTGAATGACTCTTTGCATTAACATTCTAAAGTAATGTTGTTTGGGCAAAAGGATATATTCTGTGACACACTGTAACACACAGAAGCTTCCACAGAAATATTTTTGTTTGTTTAACTTTTTATTGATTCTTTGTGAATTTCACATCATGCTCTCCAATCCCACTTATCTCTGGTCCCTTAATATCCATCCTGGCAATCTCTGCCTCCAAAAGAAAACAAAAAATATGAACAAACAAACATGACCAGAAAACAGATAGCCCAGAAACTAGGATAAAACCAAACATGACTGGCAGAAAAAAAAAAAAAGCAATGAATGATTCCCAGTGACATTTTGTTATACTCACAGATCAGTGCTAGCCCAGTTGTCATCAAGGATGCTGCATCCAGCAGCTAATAGCAATGAATGTAAAGACCCTACAGCCAAACATTACAGAGATCCCAGGTTTAAGGTCTCCATCAGGTCCCTCCCCTTGGAGCTCGGGGAATCCCATGGAAGAGGAGTTGTAAACAGACTTCTGGCAAATTTATTGGATTCTTTTATCTATCTCCCTTCCAAACCTATTCCACCTTTCCAACTCCTCAACACTAGGTAGGAGAGAAAGAAAATGAGAGGGGAAAGGGGCATTGATCTTTTTAGACTACTTTCTGCTAGTTAAGGCCATTAAGATCCTTGTCAAGATATCTCCAACCAGCAATCCAGCAATAATCCAGCAATCCAGCAATAATCCAGCAATCATCCAACAACCCAGCAATAATCCAGAAATCTGGCAAACAACAGCAGTTGCTGCTGGCACCATGCCTCTTGGGGGTCCTAGCATTTTTATACCCTCTGATGAGTCCCTAGAACTCCAAACATAAACTATCTTCAGCTGGCAATATTACACCCTTGCCGGAGCACAAGACAAATCATATTCACCTGCTACGAAGCAGCTCTATATCCCACACCTGGGAGGAAAACAAAAACCTTTTCCCTTAACATTTTTTTCAATTATTTTTTTATTCACTTTACACCCAATAACATCGCTTTAAAGGCCCCTCACTCCTCTCCTCGTAGTCACGCCCTTACAAATCCCTCTCCCCATTACCCTCTCCTCTTCTCCTCAGAGAATGGGAAGTTCCTCGTGGGTACCACCCCACTCTGGGACATCTAGTCCAAGCCAGACTAAGCATACCCTCTCCCAATAACTCCCAACAAGGCAATCCAGTTAAGGGAAGGGGATCCAATGGCAGACAACAGAGTCAGAGACAGCCACCACTCCAGTTGTTAGGATAACCACCTGAAGACCAAGCTGCACATCTGCTACAAATGTGTAGAGGATCTAGGTCCAGCCCCTGCGTGCTCTTTTCTAGCGGTTCTGTAGCCCCTATGGGCCCAGGTTATTTAACTCTGTGGGTCTTCTTGTGGTGTCCATGACCCCTCCAACTCCTTCACTTTTACCTCCCCCAATCCCTGACTCTTCCACACAACTTCCTGAGTCTTACTACAGGGAGTGCTTGGTCCTCTGTAAATATGATATGATTTTTGGTTTTGTGTTTGGGGGAATGCCTAACAGTGGAGGTGAACAAATCTCTGACTCTTTTGCCTGCTTTTGGGACACTCTTCCTCCTACTGGGTTGCCACACCCAGCCTTGATGTAAGGGTTTCTTTCTGGTTCAGTTGATGTACCTGAGAGGCCTTCTCTTTTCTGGGGGTAAGAATGGGATGAGGAGAATTGAAGAGTTTGTTTGGGATTTGGAGAAGAGGGGAGTAACTGGGGGAAGTGGAGGGAAGGGAAGCTTCATTTAAGAGAAGAAATGATGGTGAGGACGACGATGACGATGACGATGATGATGATGATGATGTTGATGTTGATGGTGATGATGATGATGATTAGGGCATGAAACTAAACAGGGAATTCCCAACAGAAGAAACACAATTGGGTAACAAATATTTTCTAGAATGTTCATCATCTTTAGCCATCAGAAAAACACAAAACCTCTTTAAGATTTTTTTTCTTAGCACAGAGTGTTCAAAAACAGAGTAATGATAAAGCTGGTGTCGATGTGGAAACATGGAAACACTATTTTGCTGCTGGTGAGACTGAAAATTGGTGCAGTCTCTGTGGAAATTGGTGTTGAGGCTGCTCAAAAGCTCTATATCCCACTATAGGGATATAAAGGACTCTATATCCTACTATAGAAATACCTGCCCATCCATGTTCATTACTGTTCTACTACCAATAGCCAACAGCCAACATGTCCATCAACTGGTGAACAATAAAAATGTGTCACATGTACACAGTGGTATTTTATTTAGCTCTAAAGAAAATTGAAATTACAATATTTGCAGGTAAATGGATGGAGCTGACAGTGGTAAGCCAGATCCAAAAAGACAAGCTCCACATGTTCTCTCTTATATGTGTGTGTTACTTTCAAATGTTTAGATATGAGTGTTTTAATTGGATTGTTTATAGAATTCAGGAAAAGAGTAAGAGTCATGGAAGGAGTTTGAAGGGAGGAAGATAGGATGTAGGTATTAAGAAAGGGGAACAAGGGCTGGAGAGATGGCTCAGCGGTTAAGAGCACTGACTGTTTTTCTGGGGGTCCTGAGTTCAAATCCCAGCAACCACATGGTGGCTCACAGACATCCATAATGAGATCTGATGCCCTCTTCTGGTGTGCTTGAAAACAGCTATGGTGTACTTATTTATAATAATAAATAAATCTTTATGCCAGAGGGAGCGAGCAGGGCTGACTGGAGTGAGCAATCTTCATTCCCAGCAACCACATGATGGCTCACAATCATCAGTACAGCTACAGCGTAAAATAAATAAATAAATAAGACTTTTAAAAAAGAAGGGGAAAGAAACAGTGGAATATTAAGGGTTAAATTGGGGGGCAGGGCAAAGGAGGGAGTGTGCAGAGCTACCTAGTACTAAAAACATTTGGAAAAGTCATATTGAAAACTACTATCATGGAAGCCTAATAAAATCTGCACATATACACATATAGTTTAATGGAGCTGCCCTGTATTGAGGGTACAGTGCCTCCCCCCGCAGTGTCTAGCTTACCTTTCCACTGATTTCTTCCTTTCCTGTGCAAAAGCTTGTTAGACCCATAGACTATGCCCTCCTTTTCTTGTCCTGTGACCAAGTTCTCCACACAAGCAACTAAGGGAAGAAAAGGTTCCCTTTAAATCATAGTTTCAGCATTTTGTGGTAGAGAAGGCATGGCAAACAGAGCATGAGCACAGATCACATGACAGTGACTGACCTGCTTTGGGACACAAGGCTAGACTGAAATAGATAAGAGCCAGATATAGCCTGCAAAGAACTGTCTCACAGTGGCCAACGTATGCCAGCAAGGCTTCCTGTTCCAAAGATTTCACAGCCTCACAAATGGCTCTATCAGCACAGGAGCAAGTGTTCAAATATTAGTATGTAGGGGACATTTTAGGTTCAAGTCCTACTCTACTCAATTTATAAACTTTTGATTTTGAATCTGAACTTCTCTGGAACTTCTAAGAAATCATCATCAAGGAATTGGAGGTGTTCTTAAAGATTTTGTTCTCTTCTTGGAAACTTTTATTGTCAGGTCTAAAGTGTAAGGCTCTTTTTTTTCATTATTTATTTACTCACTTTATATCCCCCTCTCCTCCTAATACTTGATTACACATCATTCCCTAACTCCTCCCTCTCCCTCTCCTCTGAGAAGGGGGAGCTACCCCCTCCAGTATCATCCCACCCTGGCATATCAAGTCACAGCAGGAAGAGATGCATCCTCTCACACTGAGGCCAGACAAGGCAGCCAAGTTAAGGGAATAGGATCCACAGACAGGCAATAGATTCAGAGATTGGGCCCACTCTAGTTGTTAGGGGATTCACATGAACACTAAACTACATTTGCTACAAATGTAGGGGTTCTGGGTCTAGCCCATGCTACCTCTTTGGTTGGTAGTTCAGTCGCTGGAAAACCCCAAGGGTCCAGGTTGGTTGACTCACGTGGAGTCCCTGTCCTCTTTGGATCTCTCGATCCTTCTCTCAACTCTTCCACAAGACTCCCAAAGCTATATCTAATGTTTGGCTGTGGGTCTCTGCATCTGTTTCCATTGGCTGCTGGATGGAGCCTCTCAGAGGATAGTTATGCTAGAATCCTGTCTGCAAGCATAACAGAGTATCATTAATAGTGTCAGGGAGTGGTTCTTGCCCATGGGATGGGTCTCAATTTGGTCCAGTCATTGGTTGTCCATTCCCTCAATGTCTGGTCCATCTTTGTCCCTGTACATCTTGTAAGTGGGACACTTTTTTTTTGTTTTGGTTTGGGTTTGGTTTTGGTTTTGGTTTTGGTTTTGGTTTTGGTTTTGGTTTTGGTTTTGGTTTTCGAGACAGGGTTTCTCTGTATAGCCTTGGCTGTCCTGAAACTCACTCTGTAAACCAGGCTGGCCTCGAAATCAGAAATTCTCCTGTCTCTGCCTCCCAAGTGCTGGGATTAAAGGCGTGTGCCACCACTGCCCGGCTTTCTTATTTATTGTTTTAAGTGGGACACATTTTGGGTCAAAGTTTGTTTGGGTGGGTTTCTGTCCTTATACCTCCACTGGAAATCCTGCCTGGCTACAGAAAGTGGCCAGTTCAGACTCCCCTACTGCTAGGATTCTCAACTAGAGTCACCCTCAAAAACTCCTGGGACTTCAACTTAACCCAGGTCTCTAGCACATCCTGGAGAGCCTCCTAACCCAATACACCACCGAGTTCCATTATCTCTCCCCTGCTCTCCCTACACCTGATGTCCCCTAGTCCATATCCCTCCCCATCCCCTCTCCCATCCAGTTCCTTCCCTTCATCCCCCTCCAGTATTTATTTTATTTCCCCTTCTGAGAAAGATTCAACCACCCTTCCATGGGCTGTCATTATTTGGCTTCCTTGGGCCTGTACAGAATTGTAGCATCATTATCCTCTACTTTATGGTTAATATTCACTTATCAATGAGTACATACTGTAATACATGTCCTTTGGGTCTGGGTTTTTCTCTGGATTACATTTTCAGGTTCCAGCCATTTGCTTTCAAAATTCACAATGTCCTTGTTTTTACCTGCTGACTAGTATTCCATTATGTAAATTAAACACATTTTTTATACATTCTTTTATTGAGGGACTTCTGGGTTCTTTCCAGTTTATGATTATTACAAATAAACCTACTATGAATGTAGTTGATCAAGCGACCTTCTGGAATAGCATAGCACCTTTTGAGTATATGCACAAGAGTGGTATGACTGGATCTTCAGGTACAACTACTCCCAATTTTCTGAGAAACAGCCAAATTGATTTCAAGAGTAGTTGTACAAATTTGCACACCCATCAGCAATGTAGGAGTCTTCTCCTTGCTCTACATCCTTGCCAGCATGTGTTGACCCTTGAGGTTTTTATCTTAGCCATTCTGATGGGTTTAAGGTAGAATCTCAGAGTCATTTTGATTTGCATTTCCCTGATGACTAAGGATATTGAATATTTCTTTAATGTTCTTGGCCATTAGAAATTCCTCTGTTGAGAATTCTGTTTAGCTCTGTATCCCATTTTTAATTGGGTTATTTGAGTTGTTGGTGTCTTAACTTCTTTATATATTTTGGATATTATCCCTTGGCCAGGTGGCAGGTTGGTGAAGATCTTTTACACTCTGTGTGAAGGCTGCTGTTTTGTACTATTGACAGTGTCCTTTCACTTATAGAATATTTACAGCTTCATAATGTCCCATTTATTAATTGTTAATGTTAGAGCCTGAGCCAATGGTGTTCTGTTCAGGAAGTTGTCACCTGCACCAACAAGTTCCAGGTCATTCCCCACTTTCTGTTCCAATAGATTTAGTGTATGTAGTGTTATGTTGAACTCTCTGATCCACCTCTACTTGAATTTTGTGCACAGTGATAAATATGGATCTATTTTTGTTCCTCTACATGTAGACATCCAGTTAGACATGCACCATTTGTTGAAGATGATCTCCCTTTTCATTGTATCATTCTGCACTTAAAACTATTAAAGATCGGTTTGAATTGATGTTACTGTGATCTAAGATAAGAGAGCATATGTGCTTGTTTTGCATATAGAAAAATATTCTTTGCATGTTATGTCTTCCTGGGGCTCTTACTGCACATCAGACAAATATGTATGTCAGGACTAAATTCTGGGCTCTGCCCTACTTCTTTAAGTATGTTTTTGTCACTACTTTACTGCTTACTACATCTCTGTAATATAATTTTCTGCTTAGTAATTTTCATTCTAACAAAAGAGCTAATCTGCTAATTAGGTATTACTCTTAGCCTCACATCAAGTAAGAATATTTGGGCTTTGAGAAAGTATATATTCAAAATCACATAGCTCTAAGGGCTAGAGTCAAAATCCAACTCAAATGGTATAACAATATTTATGCAATATATGTATATATTTCAAATAACAGCTCCTGTTATTTGAAATTAGGTTCTGGTTTTCTTGTGAATTGACCCTGCCTGTTCCTTAGAGCCTTGTTTTTCTCAGATACATGGGAAATGATCCCATGTCCACTTTGAGGGATTGATGTGCTTGTTCATTCAAATTAAATTTATGAGAAAATTATGCATCAAAAGTGAAAATTCTACATAAGCAATGAAATGTATCCATCCTAGATTATTACCAATCTGTGTTACTAGTTAACTATGTCATTTTGGAAAACTCTAGCCTCAGGTTTTCCCTTCAGAAACAGAGATTTTGGAACTAGACCTGTGCATGTGTCCTCTACAACTCAAATGACTCTAAAGGCAGTCAGATGGGCTATAATTCTGAGATTCTCCTGTGAGAATGGAAAGGGAGCATGGGGTCAGAGGGCCATCGTAACGCAGGCCTTCAAACTTGCAGAGACAGCTACTCTATGACAATTAGGGACCAGAGGGCAAATAACGTGAGTGAGCTCTCCCTGTAACTGGCTTTTCTCTTTCACCTCTACTCTCCATGACACTTTGAAGAGGATCCCAGTGGTGACCATCTCCACTGCTACACATTAACAGTAGTTTTGTTAATGACCTAAGAATGCAATAGGAACTCTAGAAAGCGACCTTGATAAAGAAATGGGTCATTTCAACCTTCGACATTAACTGTGGCTAGTTAAATCTCAGTGACTGGGCAATGCTGCCAGTAATACCATGGGCAGTTACTGAGGAACACCCTGTTATGCTTTCTTTCCTCTTCCTCAGTTCCTCACCTTCTCCTTAGGACAATTCCTTGGGTTCTTTTACTCTTGACTCAAATTCTCTGAACTGTAAAAAGAATATTCAGAAAAATCCAGGAAAATCCAGGTATTACGATGAGGTAGGTGATACTGTTGAACTCTAATTATGTAATGTCTTGAGGATATGATCTTGAAATTTGTTACTCTCTTCGTTTTTCACACATAACATTTCAAAAATAGGACTTACAGATTTGAATAAAGTGGTATATATGAAATATGACTCAATGTAAAAGTAAATAATTGATAGCTAAATAAAAACAGTTATTTGCTGAAATTTCAAGGGAATATCAAAAGATCAAAACATACTTGTCTCTGTTTCCCAATTTCCCCTACCCAAAGGACACTTTTAATGTTTTCCCTTGGGAATTTTGCTTTGGAAATCATAGTAATTTCATTTCCACTTAAATAAAGAACCTTGGTTCATGACTACTGAAAACAAGAGACAAAATTGATCCATGATAAGATGGCAGAGTGCTCATACACAAGTCCATTAGCCCTGTTGGAATACTGCAAACAGCCCTGTTGTTCTAGCCCCAGAGTCTAGGACATAAACCTTGGTAACTCCTGGAAGATGATGTAGATAACCCAGGCATGGTAGATGCTCAACACTGACACATGGAACTGGTCTGGTAGTCCCTTTGAAGCTTTTTTTGTTTGAATTCTCACTGAACAGCAGCTCCAGTTTTGCCTCACTTCAGCTGAACATGTTTTTATTAGAAAAATGATTGAGAGTCTGCACAGGTGAGAGTGTAGACTACAGAAGCTAACAGGTTCTGGGACAGGCAGGAGCCACAGAGCTTCTGAGGCAGCCCCCCTTTTTGGGCTCCAGACATCCGGGCACCATCCCGGCCAGAGGATAGGTGTCCGCCCGGCCCTGGAGGGCTTTGCCTCAGCATCGGCGATAGACATCTTGGTTCAGAGACTCCACTGAAAGTAGTCTGCACAGGTGAGAGTGTGGACTACAGAAGCTAACAGCTTCTGTGACAGGCCAAAACAACACAGCTTCTGGGACAGGTCCTGTTTTGGGCCTTCATCTTCGGCCAGGAGGGAGGTCTGAACGCCAGATATCTGTACACCTTCCCTATAAGAGGAGAGCTTGCCTGCAGAGAGTGCTCTGACCACTGAAACTCAGAGGAGAGAGCTAGCTGATAGAGGCTAACATAATCACCTGAGGAACAAGCTCTAACCAGAGACAACTATAACAACTAACTCCAGAGATTACCAGATGGCAAAAGGCAAACGTAAGAATCTTACTAACAGAAACCAAGACCACTCACCATCATCAGAACGCAGCAATCCCACCCTACTCATTCCTGGGTACCCCAACACACCCAAAAAGATAGAACAGGATTTAAAAGCATATCTCATGATGATGGTAGAGGATATCAAGAAGGACTTTAATAAGTCACTTAAAGAAATACAGGAGAGCATAGACCATCTAGAGACTGCCATATCCAAGGATCCATCCAATAATCAGCTTCCAAATGCTGACACCATTGCATACACTAGCAAGATTTTGCTGAAAGGAGCCAGATATAGCTGTCTCTTGTGAGACTATGCTGGGGCCTAGCAAACACAGAAGTGGATGCTCACAGTCAGCTATTGGACAGATCACAGGACCCCCAATGGAGGATCTAGAGAAAGTACCCAAGGAGCTAAAGGGATCTGAAACCCTATAGGTGGAACAACATTATGAACTAACCAGTACCCCGGAGCTCTTGACTCTAGCTGCATATGTATCAAAAGATGGCCTAGTCGGCCATCACTGCAAAGAGAGGCCCATTGGACTTGCAAACTTTATATGCCCCAGTACAGGGGAACGCCAGGGCCAAAAAGGGGGAGTGGGTGGGTAGGGGAGTGGGGGGGGCGGTATGGGAGACTTTTGGGATAGCATTGGAAATGTAAATGAAGAAAATACCTAATAAAAAAATACAGGAGAACACCGCTAAACAGGTAGAAGACCTTAAAGAGGAAGCACAAATATCCCTTATGGAATTGCAGGAAAACACGACCAAACAGGTGATGAAATTGAATAAAACCATCCAAGACCTAAAAACGGAAATCGACAAAATAAAGAAAACCCAAAGTGAGGCAACACTGGAGATAGAAACTCTAGGAAAGAAATCTGGAACCATAGATGCGAGCATCAGCAACAGAATACAAGAGATGGAAGAGAGAATCTCAGGTGCAAACAATTCCATAGAGAACATTGGCACAACAATCAAAGAAAATACAAAATGAGCCGGGCAGTGGTGGCGCACGCCTTTAATCCTAGCTCTTGGGAGGCAGAGGCAAGTGGATTTCTGAGTTCGAGGACAGCCTGGTCTTCTGAGTGAGTTCCAGGATAGCCAGGGATACACAGAGAAACCCTGTCTCAAAAAACCAGAAAAAAGAAAGAAAGAAAGAAAGAAAGAAAGAAAGAAAGAAAGAAAGAAAGAAAGAAAGAAAGAAAGAAAGAAAAGAAAAGACAAAATGCAAAAAGATCCTAACTCAAAACATCCAGGAAATCCAGGACACAATGAGAAGACCAAACCTACTGATAATAGGAGTAGAGAATGAAGATTTTCAACTTAAAGGGACAGCAAATATCTTCAACAAAATTACAGAAGAAAACTTCCCAAACCTAATGAATGACATGCCCATGAACATACAAGAAGCCTACAGAACTTCAAATATACTGGACCAGAAAAGAAATTCCTCCTGACACATAATAATCAGAACAACAAATGCACTAAATAAAAATAGAATATTAAAAGCAGTAAGGGAAAAATGTCAAGTAACATATAAAGGCAGGCCTATCAGAATTACACCAGACTTTTCACCAGAGACTGTGAAAGCCAGAAGATCCTGGACAGATGTTATACAGACACTAAGAGAACACAAATGCCATCCCAGGCTACTATACACAGCCAAACTCTCAATTACCATAGATGGAGAAACCAAAGTATTCCATGACAAAACCAAATTCACACATTATCTTTCCATGAATCCAGCCCTTCAAAGGATAACAGAAAAAAAACAATACAAGGACCGAAACCACACCCTAGAAAGAGCAAGAAAGCAATCCTTCAACAAACCAAAAAAAAAGACAGCCACAAGAACAGAATGCCAACTCTAACAACAAAAATAATAGGAAGATCAAGTGACCATAGGTGTGTGGGTTCATTTCTGGGTCTTCAATTCTATTCCATTGGTCTACCTGTCTGTCCCTGTACCAGTATCATGCAGGCTTTTTTTTTTTTTTTAAATCACAAATGCTCTGTAGTACAGTTTCAGGTCAGGCATGGTGATTCCCCCAGAGGTCCTTTTATCATTGAGAAGAGTTTTTGCTATCCTAGGTTTTTTGTTATTCCAGATGAATTTGCAATTTGCCCTTTCTAATTCGTTCAAGAATTGAGTTGGAATTTTGATGGGGATTGCATTGAATCTGTAGATTGCTTTTGGCAAGATAGCCATTTTCACTATATTGATCCTGCCAATACATGAGCATGGAAGATCTTTCCATCTTCAGAGATCTTCTTCAATTTCTTTCTTCAGAGACTTGAAGTTCTTATCACACAGATCTTTCACTTCCTTAGTTAGAGTCACACCAAGGTATTTTATATTATTTGTGACTATTGAGAAGGGTGTTGTTTCCCTAATTTCTTCTAAGTCCATTTATCCTTTGTGTAGAGAAAGGTCATTGATTTGTGTGAGTTTATTTTATATCCAGCTACTTCACTGAAGCTGTTTATCAGGTTTTGGAGTTCTCTGGTGGAATTTTTAGGGTCACTTATATATACACTATCATATCATCTGCAAAAAGTGATATTTTGACTTCTTCCTTTCCAATTTGTACCCCCTTGACCTCCTTTTGTTGTCTAATTGCTCTGGGTAAAGCTTCAAGTACTATACTGGATAGGTACAGAGAAAGTGGGCAGCCTTGTCTATTCCCTGATTTTAGTGGGATTGCTTCCAACTTCTCTCCATTTAGTTTGATGTTGGCTACTGGTTTGCTGTATATTGCTTTTATTATGTTTAGGTATGGGCTTTGAATGGCTGAGAAGCACCTGAAAAAATGTTCAACATCCTTAATCACCAGGGAAATGCAAATCAAAATAGCTGTGAGATTCCATTTCACACCACTCAGAATGACTAAGATTAAAAATCCAGGTGACAGCAGATGCTGGCGAAGGTGTTGAGAAAGAGGAACACTCCTCCATTGCTGGTGGGATTGCAAGCTTGTACAACCACTCTGGAAATCAGTCTGGTGGTTCCTCAGAAAATTGGACATAGTACTACCAGAGGATCCAGCAATACCTCTCCTGGGCATATATCCAGAAGATGTTCCAACTGGTAATAAGAACACATGCTCCACTATGTTCATAGCAGCCTTATTTATAATAGCCAGAAGGTGGAAAGAACCCAGATGTCCCTCAACAGAGGAATGGATACAGAAAATGTGGTACATTTACAAATGGAGTACTACTCAGCTATTAAAAAGAATGAATTTATGAAATTCCTAGGCAAATGGATTGATCTGGAGGGTATGATCCTGACTGAGGTAAACCAATCAGAAAAGAACTCATATGATATGCACTCACTGATCAGTGGATATTAGCCCAGAAACCTAGAATACCCAAGATACAATTTGCAAAACACATGAAACTCAAGAAGAACGAAGACCAAAGACCAAAGAACAAAGACCACTTTGCCCCTTCTTAGAATTGGGAATAAAACACCCATGGAAGGAGTTACAGAGACAAAGTTTGGATCTGAGAGGAAAGGATGGACCTCCCAGAGACTGCCCCACTCCAGGGTCCATCCCATAATCGGCCACCAAACGCAGGCACTATTGCATATGCCAGCAAGATTTTGCTGACAGGACCCTAATATAGCTGTCTCTTGTGAGGCTATGCCAGTGCCTGGCAAACACAGAAGTGGATGCTCACCGTCAGGTATTGGTTGGAACACAGGGTCCCCATTGGAGGATCTTGATAAAGTACCCAAGGAGCTCAAGGGATATGCACCCCTATATGTGGAACAACAATAGGAATTAATCACTGCCCCCAGAGCTCATGTCTCTAGCTGCATATGTAGCAGAAGATGGCCTAGTTGGCTATCATTGGGAAGAGAGCCCCCTTGGTCTTGCAAACTTTATATGCTCCAGTACAGTGGAACACCGGGGCCAAGAAGTGGGTTGGTAGGGGAACAGGGGTGGGGATGGTATAGGGGACTTTCAGGATAGAATTTTAAATGGAAATGAAGAAAATACCTAATTTTTAAAAAAAAGGAAAAAATTGGAAAAAAAAAAAAAAAAAGAAATGAAGAAGTCATTAAAAACCACCAATCAAAAAGAAACCCAGGGTCAGAAGGCTTTAGTGTAGAATTCTACCAGACCTTCAAAGAAGTCCTAATACCAAGACTCGTTAACTAGTCTAGACAATAGAAACAGAAGGAACACTAATTAATTCATTCTATGAAGGCAACTTACTTTGGTACCTAAAACCACACAAAGACCCAACAACAAATCAGAACTTCTGACCAATTTTGCTTATGAATATCAATTTAAAAATACTCAACAAAATTCTAGCAAACTGAATTAATCAACTGAGGCCAGCAGAATGAATGGAAATATGGTGCCTCAGAAGATGGGAGGTAGGGAGACACTCTAGAAAGTACCAGAAACTTGAGAGGTAAGAGACTTTCAGGACTCAATGGGAGTGACCTTAGATATAGTGCCCAACAGTGGGCAGAAGGAACTCAAAGATTCCACTTCCAGTGAATAGACAGGGCCTCAAGAGGAGAAATGGTGTTATCAACCAACCCACAGTCAAAATTTCTGACCCAGAAGTGTTCCTGTCTATTTGTGTCTTTTTGCAGGCACAAAAGTGGAGAAAAGACTGAGGGAAAGGTGGTTCAGTGATCAGCACAACTGGGGGTCTACCTAATGGGGGGGACACTACGTGATGTGCTTACAGACAGGAACCAAGCATGGCTGTCCTCTGAGAGGCCCAACAGCAGCTGACTGAGACAGAAGCAGATACTTATATCCTATGGATGGAACAAGCAGAAGAGGAGAATGACCCCATAGTAGTCTCAACTAACCACGTACCCTGGGAGCTCCCAGACACTGAGCCACCAACCAGGCAGCATACAAGTGCTGGTTAGACCATGCATACTGCCTCCACTCCCACCCAACACTTGTAGCAAAGAACTACCTGGTCTGGCCTCAATGGGAGATGTTCTTAATCCTCAAGAGACTTGAGGTTCCAGGGAGGGGGGAGGCCTAGTGGTAGAGGAGCATCCTCTCAGGGACAGGGGGAGGAGGAATGTGATGAGGAAATGTGGAAGGGTGATGGAGGAGGGTAATAGCTGGATTGTAAATTAAAAACAAAAAGGAAAAGAAAAGAAAGGACAACCTTGAGGCAAGCTTTTAGAGACTGGAGTTCTTTAGTTAAGACAGCATTTCATTTTGTGAGACTCATGCCTAGAAATTGATATAGCAACGTTTATCAAGCTTTTTGGAATGAAATTCCAAGAGACATAAGAAAATATACAAATACACCAGCTTTGGCTAAGTTACTAGGAATATCCTACTTTAGATTAATTTTTATTTTGCTTTTAAGAATCCTGGGGTATCTTACTGTTTACTGTGTTTTTTTTTTTTCGTTGAAATTTTCTTTTAATGGACACATAGTTGCACATACTTGCAAGATACAGTGTGACATTTTAGTATGTGTCTGTAATGTAAGTGACAATTTAGTATATGATGTAACAATCAGATTAGAGGTATGGGCATATCTATCACCACAAATATCCATTATTTCATACACAAATATATGTATATTTGTGTGTATGAAGGGACTTGTGACCCTGGTCAGGCCCATATTCTTTTGTCTTAGTTGAAATGTTCGTGTGTGTGTGTGTGTGTGTGTTAAATCCAATCGGTTCATAACTTCTATTACTTTCACTGTGTCTCTGTTTAGTTTCGGTTTCACTGACTTGTCCATTGGTAAAAGTGGGGTGTTGAAGTCTGCCACTATTTTTGTGTGAGGTTCAATGTGTGCTTTGACCTTTAATAAAGTTTCTTTTATAAATGTGAGTGCCCTCCATTTGTAGTATACATGTTCAGAATTAAGACTTCATCTTTATTGTTTTTATCATTGATGAATATGAAATGTACTTCGCAACTTGCTTGATAACTTTTGATTGAACGTCCGTTTATTGGATATTAGAATGGCAACTCCAGCTGGTTTCTTGGGATCATTTACTTGGAAAAGTTTTTTCTAGCCTTTTATTCTGAGTTAGTGTTGTCTGTCTTTGTCATTGAGGTGTGTTTCTTGAATGCACCAAAATGTTGGATCCAGCTTGCAAATCCAGTCTGATAGCTTACCTTTTTTTATTGAGGAATTGAGTCCATTGATGTTGAGCAATATCAAAGACAGATATTAGTTAGTTCCTGTCATGTTTGATGTTCGAGGTGGTATTACGTGTCTGTGATTCTCTTCTTTTAGGTTTGTGGTGAGATTATTAATTTTTGTTTTCTTGGGTGTAATTGAAACCTTGTGTTGGAGTGTTCCTTCTAGCATCATCTGAAGGGCTAGATTAGTAGAAAGATATTATTTAAGTTTGGTTTTGTCATGGAATATTTTGGTTTCTCCATCTATGTTGATTGTGAATTGTGCTGGTTATAGAAGCCTGGGCTGACATCTTTGGTCTCTTTGTGGCTGCATAATATCTTTACAGGATCTTCTGGCTTTTAGAGTATCTGTTAAGAAGTCTGGTGTAATTCTAATAGGTCAATCTTTATATGTTACTTGGCCTTTTTTTAACCTTAAGATTTTAATATTCTTTTGTTGTTGTTGTTCTGTGCATTTAGTGTTTTGATTATTATGTGACAGGAGAATTTTCTTTTCTCATCCAACCTATTTGGTGCTCTGTAGGCTTTGTGTACATTTATGGCCATCTCTTTCTTTATGTTGGAAAAGTTTTCTTCTATGATTTTGTTGAAGATTTTTCTGGCCCTTTGAACTGAGAATCTTTGCTCTCCTCTATTCCTATTATTCTTAGATTTGGTCTTTTCACTGCGTCCTGGATTTTTTGTATGTTTTGGGATAGTAGTTCTTAATGCACTGTATTTTCTTTGTTGTATCAATATCTTCTATGGTATCTTCTACAACTGAGTTTGTCTCTTCTATCTCCTGTATTCTACTAGTGATGTTTGCATCTGTAGCTTCTGATATTTTTCCTAGGTTTTCCATTTCCAGGGTTACTACTATTTGTGGTTTTTTTTTATTGTTTCCATTTTCATTTTTAGGTCTTGTACTGCTTTGTTCAAGTCCTTCATCTGTTTGATTGTGTTTTCTTGTATTTCTTTGAGGGATTTATTTGTTTCCTCTTTAAGAGCTTTTACCTGTTTAATTCTCCTTTCTTGTATTTTTTAAGTAAGTTATTTATATGCTTTTTAAAGGTTACTAGTATCTTCATGAGATGGAATTTTAGCTCAGTATCACGCTTTTCAGGTTTATTGGCATATCCGAGGCTTGCTGTAGTGAGAGAGCTGGGTTCTGATGGTATCAAAGTATATTGGCTTCTCTTTGTTATGACCAGATGCTTTTGCCATCTGGTGATCTTTGGGGTTATCTGCCATGGTTGTCTCTATCTGGAGCTTGCCTCCTGTGTCCCTGTGTTTCCACAGATTTCTTGGGAGCTCTGTGGCCCTAGCTGCAGCAGATCTTCTAGGAGACCTGAAGACTTGCAGTGTTGGGAGAGAGGGACAGGCAAACAGATATGCCCCAGCACAGATATAGACTGGAAGGGAAATTGAAAAATTGTCCTTTCATCCACTCAAACAAAGAACATTTCTCAAATGGTGAGAGAACTTATTAATGCGCTTAATGTGATTACTAAATCATTCTAGTGTTCGTGTACATGACACTTATCATGGAGTAGTAAAACATTCAAGTTACTCACTTCATTTAATGCTCAGTATTGAAAATTGTTCATGTGTATATGTGGGGAGTGGGAGATTATACAAGAATTGTTTATCTTCAAGCACTGAACATTTGTCAGTGGTTGGTTTTTGTATCACAGGTATTAGTATATAGTCCTTTTCAAAATTATTCCTCTTTCCAAATTTACTATATTTCTTGAGACAGGATCTCATTATGTATTGCTGCTTTACCATTAATTCACAAAGATCACCCTCTC
This sequence comes from Mus musculus, assembly GCF_000001635.26. Lineage (NCBI taxonomy): Eukaryota > Metazoa > Chordata > Mammalia > Rodentia > Muridae > Mus > Mus musculus. The sequence continues at coordinate 12,181,456 of NC_000085.6, read as the reverse complement.
TTCAAATTCACAGAGATCCTCCAGACTCTACCTCCCAAGCACTGGGATTAATGCTGTGTGCCAACATACCAAGCTCCATTTCACTGTTTTTCAGGAAAAAAATATTTATTAACTTATTTATTAAAATTTTCATATATTTTTTTATTTTTTTACATTTTCACTTTACATCTCACTCACTACCCCTCTCCCAGTCAGTCCCTTCCACAGTACTTCCCACAACCCAGCTCTCCTTCACTGAGCAAGTGGGAGCTCCTCTGCATTTCTCCTCACTCTCAAGCTTCAAGTCTCTGTGGTGCTACCGCTTCCTTTTCAACTGAGGCCTGAACAGGCAGCCCAGATAGAAGAACATATCCCACATACAGACAACAGCTTTTGGGATAGTTCCCAGTCCAGTTGTTGAAGACCCACATGAAGACCAAACTGCACATCTGGTACATATGTGCTGTGAGGCCTAGGTCCAATTCGTGTATGTTTTTTGGTTGGTGGTTCAGTCTCTGAGAGCCTCCAAGAGTCGAGGTTAGTTTATTCAGTTGGTCTTTCTATGGAGTTCCTATCCCCTTAGGGGCTGCACTATTTCCTCCTATTCTTCCATAAAAGTCCTCAAGCTCCAGCTACTGTTTGGCTGCAGGTGTCTGTATCTGTCTGAGTCAGCTTCTGGGTGGAGTCTCCTAGAGAACAACTTATTCCTCTCTGCAAGCCTAACAGAATATCATTAATAATGTTAGGAATTGGTGCTTGCCCATTGGATGGGTCTCAAGTTGGACTGGTATTGGTTGGCCTTTCCCTCAGTCTCTGCTCCATTCCCCATCCCTGAATTTCTTGTAGACAGGTTAAGTTTAGGATCAATATTTTTGTGGGTGGGTTGGTGTCCCTATTGCTCCTCCAGGATTCCTGCCTGAACACAGGAGGCAGCCTCCCCAGGCTCCATATCTCCAGTACTGTGAGTCACACCTAAGAACAACCCCATTGTAAGAACATTCCCATTGATTCTTGGGTGCCTCCATATCCCAGGTCTCTGTCTCTTCTTGGAGATGCCCTACACACACACACACACCCCAATTGGGTCCAGATTTCCATTTACTCGCATGGCCATTCAACCATTGCCTTGCTCTCTGCATACCTGATCCAAAACTCCCACTCCCTGAGCAATCCCCTCTCCAACCCTTACTTCATCTGCTTTCCAGGACCAGTACTTGGATCATATCTATTATCCAGTACCTCCTTCCAATTCCTCCTATAAAATCTCTCCATTACTCTCCCTACTTCATGTCCTTCTTTCTTTATTGGTTATTAATAACTCTTGAGTCAATTTAGTACTGCACATATACACATGTGTGTGTCGCCATATATTGGGACACAGAAACCAATCAGTGGAAAATTCCCCACAAGAGAATGACTCTCCCTCCTCTGGGAGATATAATCTGATAGAAGCTCTTTTGGCAAGAGATTTAAATCATATTTTTCCTTTAGACTGGATCTGTCATATAAATGTATATATCTACTTCATCTTTCAATGAGATGTAAGAACTTTAGTAAGTTCTTACATAAGATTTGTGGAAGAGTTTTTTTTTCCTTTCCCTATTAATTTAAAGTACTAATATTTGTATATAGACAAATCTTACCAATATTTATATTTATTTCCAAGGTATTCCTTGGTAATTCCAAGGTATTCTTTTACAAGGTTCTTTGAGATCTTGTCCATTATTCTAAGAATGATGAATTATCCATGACTATAGTAGTAGCATCAAAAAGTACAAGTATTTTATTTAACCTTTTAAAATATTTCGTCTATTATGATTGACTATCCTTTTCATATCAAAGTAGGGCAACTTGATCATGAGAATAGGCAGCCAGCTTTACCAATAATGCTACTGTTAATGAATACTAACTCAAGGATTGTATTAAAAATTATACTTCTATGGGTTCTGGAAATGAAATATTTCCATTGAGCATTTTTCTCCACCAAAGTCAATCCCATTATGATGTTGGTTTCCCTGTGATCTTTTGCATGCAAAGACAAGAAAACTAATACAGAGATAATTAAGAGGGCATATGTCTTCATGACCCAAAGATACTTCACCTTCATGGATAAGACTCTTAATAGGCTGCAACATAGAAAAAGATATGCCTCACTGTCCATGGGGCTGATAAGAGAGATCTCAATTTCTCAAAAGAAAAAATATTAACACCAGAATTTCTACTTATAGACACAGCAGTCATACACAACAGCTCTCAAAAATGATAATCACCGTCTAGGGAAAAGACCTATGAACCTGGTTGTGCGCTGCATACTGGCCTCCATTTTCAGTCAAAGTTGTCTCTATAAAGTGAAGTATACTCAACTCCTTTGAAGTGCTTCCTGTGAAGGCTACTTGAACATGGTTCCACTCCAACAAAACATAGCAGAATTGCACATTATAGTATTTTCCAGTTTAGAGACTTAAATATACTTATAAAGGACTTCAGAAATTATTATAAATATGCTGAATTATTTCACTACTTTTGTCAGCAGGATAGATTTTTCTGTTCTTTTCTGTTTTGATTTGAGACAAGACTGTATTATCTAGTGTTGTTTGGCCTAGAACTCTCTATGTGGACTAAGTAAGCCTCAGAGATTTGTCTGGCTTTGTCTGCTGAGTGCTGGAATTGAAGCCATGAGTATCTATGTCCGGCTCTATTTCTTATTGATTTTAGTTCTTTAAATTTTTCAAAAAATGTTCTTTGATCACATTCTCCCATTTTCTCCAACTCTGCTCAGTGTCTTCTTGACAATTGGAGAAGAGAACTAGGTCTTTCCATTGGACAATGAAGCATTTCACCTTTTTTTGCAACCATAGGAGAAAGACATATAGTATGAAAATTGTAATGCTGATTTCACCCTGGTCAACTATGGACTTTCTTGTCTCCCTTTTGATCTTAGAAACACGAGGGAAATGAATGCCAGGGGAAACAGTACTGAGATCACCCAGTTCATCCTCCTGGGAGTCACAAATTTACCCAGAATAATAATACTGCTCTTTGTCACATTTCTGCTCATCTACATTACAACTCTCACCTGGAATCTGTCCCTCATTGTGTTAATAAGAATGGATTCACACCTCCACACTCCCATGTATTTCTTTCTCTATAACCTGTCCATCATAGGACTTTGCTATGTCACCTGCACAGTCCCAAAAAAAATGCTCTCAAACTTTTTCCAGGAAAAGCAAACTATCAGCTTTGTGGGCTGCATTGTTCAGAATTCATCTTTTTCACCATGGGGCTGAGTGAGTCTTGTCTCATGGCAGCCATGGCCTATGACCGGTATGCTGCCATTTGTAACCCTCTTCTGTATGCATCGATCATGTCACCCACTTTTTGTGTACTGAAGGTGCTGGAATCCTATCTCTCTGGGATCACTGCTTCTTTACTTCAGTTGTTTGCTTTGCTTCTGTGGAACTAATGTCATCAAGCACTTCTTTTGTGGCATGCCACAGTTGTTAGTTCTGTCCTGCATAGACAATTCCTGACTGCCATATTAACAATGATCTTTGGATTTGTAAACATGCTAGTTATCATGATATCTTATGGCTATATTGTCATGTCCATCCTGAAGATCACGTCAGCTAAAGGCAGATCCAAAGCATTCAACACCTGTGCTCCACACTTGACACCTGTTTCCCTATTCCTCACCTCCAGTATCTTTGTCTATTTGAGTTCAAGTTCTGGTGGCTCCTCCAGTTTTGACAGATTTGTGTCTGTTGTCTACACTGTGGTGATTCCCGTGTTGATCCCTTTGATATACAGTCTGAAGAACAGAGAAATCAAAGATGCTATGAAGAGGTTAAAGAAAAAGACAATCTGCAGCTAGGGACACAGAATCTTAAATTTTTAATATATGTGTTCTTCCACAGCTGCTGTTGCCCACAATAATATGCACATGGCTGGAATGTAACAAAACTCATGGGCTTTTGGAGAAAAATGTTTCACTTTGAAGCAGAAAATATTCCTGCATGAACTAACTGATTTGATGCATGGAAAGTCCTTTAATAGCCATAGAGCTACGGCTTCCATGTTACACTATGAGCGTCTCATTTTCCTATACACAGGCATTTAAGAAACATCAATTGTAGAAACATCATGGACAAGACTGGAGACTGATATCTTAATGAACGGTGCCCATAGAGAAGATTCTCCACAGAGGGTCCAAAATCCTTGTGACAACAAGTATCATAACATAGTGTCCTACAAACTACATCATGACCATACACTGTTCTGTGTTTCTAAACAGATGAGAAGGATCTGCTAGGACTTCCTGTTTATAAGAAATAGAGTGATACAATGCCTTGATTGTGCCTTCTAAAAAAAAATAAAAATGAAACGGCTGGCTTATTTCTAAGAAAATTGATGCTAAGAATTAGTAAGTTTGGGGTCATAGACCATATACTTGCATCCATCAACCATATCCAAAGAGAATAGGAAGAGGTTTGATTCAAGAAGAATGATGGCAAGAAATTGCTATTTACTTAGTATTTTGCCATCTTGTTTCTGGCATCTAGAAAAGGAATGGCCAATAATCATATCTGAAAAACATGAGAGACCCTGCAATTTCTTACTGTCCTATACTAAACCCGGACAGTTTGCCCTGGTTTGACATAGCCAATTGGATCAAGCCATCACATTTATTTTGATATTTCTGGCATCTGGTCAAGTTTGCTTTATGATGGCTCATTGCACTAAAAGTCACAACATAATCAATATTACAGTAATTTGCTGCACCTACAACTCTGGACATACCTGTATATGTTCGACATTCTCCATCCTACTGATCTATATTTCTGAGCAATGGATGAGTGATGCAATGGTTATAGTGGACAAAAAAAAAAAATTTTTAGACAGATGAGGTAGTTCAGTGGTAAAGGCACTTGTCACCAGTGTGACAGCTTGCATTCTATCCTAGGGCTCTGAAGGCATGAATAAACACACAGTTCTAATTACAAAAACAATGGACAAATGTAAGGCTAAACTAATTTTTAGTCAACCACACAAGGAGTAATCATTTACTAACCGGTGTTCACAGAATTGGTTTGTCTCCCTGCCCCTGATGAAAAAGTCAGCAGGGGAGCCATCCTGCTTGCATATATGATACTCTCTACACCCCCACTGTATGTTATAAGCAAAATCTCCCTGAGCCTCACTGCTTTCATTCCATCCTCACTTTCTCATGCCTCCTGCTCCTTTTGATGCTGGAAAAGCCCAAGCACAGTACTGCTGTAGAGAGAATTTTGGTTTCTTTAAAATACTGATATGTTATCTGAATATATTTTTGTTTTAATCCCAGATGTGGGCTATTAGGCTGCATCAGATTCTGCACAGCAGCTAACTAATTTGTCTCGTGCTCTGGCAGGGGTGTGATTTTGCCAGCTGAAGATAGTTTATGTTTGGAATTCTGGAGATTCCTGAGAAGATTTGAAAATACCAAAGCCTGAGAGGGGTTGGCAGCTGTGGTTCCCCTGCAGGTGCTGTTGATGGTTGCCATTGGCTGTTTGCTGTTTGCAGGTTCCCTGGTTGCTGGAGGAGATATCCTGCAGATGAAGATTGCACTTGCCCCAAGAAACTCAACACCTCTAATCAGCAGGAAGCAGTTTAGCAATATTGACACCCCTTTTCCCCTCTAACCTTCTTTCTCTCCTACCTAGAGTTGGGGATTTGGAAGGGATGGAGGAGAGTGGTGGGGAAAGAACCCAATAAAAAGTATGGTTACATACTGCTTACCGGCCCCTCTTCCCACAAGCACAGGAATAGCCACAGTCACTCCGATCATGGCTTGGAACCTTTGCAAACTGGCTGTGGAAGCATCTCTCTTCAGAGCTGCCGGGCCAGATGGCTAGCTGGCATTGTCTAACTGGAAGACAGGCAGACCACGGAGTTTTATGGACCACATTCTAGAAGTAAAAAAGCAACCAAGTCCTGAAATAAAGCTATGATGTTAGACTTTGCTTCAGTGTCTGCACATATAGGAAAATTGGCACGCATAAAGTATGGCTTATTGTATGCAGAGTTTTTATTGTTCTCATAAAATTTTGGTCTTACAAACAAGAAATGTGGATACATTTTTTTCTTATGAAATCTTTAAGAAGAAAAAAAAATGTGATCCAAATGAGCTGAAGAAAGAAAAGTTATAACTGACTTTTGGTACATTTCTGATAACTGTGAGCTGAGAAACTGATTTTTAGGGGACATCTAACCCCTGAGCTTGACCCTCAGCCTACAATACAAATGAGAATCCATGTGGGCTTAAATGCTACTTGGATGTGCATTGGGAACCACCCAAAAGTTCTGTCTTCTAAAAAGCCCTGTATCACTGCCCTACTCTCCTGTTACCTCTTGTATCCTGTGACAGATGCCACTACCAAGTGCCAACTATTTCCCATCTAGTTCCTGCTTTTGCTACAAGACAAAACTGGCATTCTTTCTGCATTTAACATTTTCTAGTGTTGATGGATTTGCATCTTTGGAGACTCACAAATTGTTCTGTACCACATATGTTATCTTTGGTAGTTTTCTGACAGAAGGGCATGCATGAGATTTCTACTTTGCCCACCTAAGTACTCTATCCTAGTTTTGTAACCTTGCTGTGGCTTGACCCCCACGATTCCTATCTGATAATCATGAGCTCTTCCTCTGAGTCACTCTGCAGCTTGTCCTTCTTAAAGTTCTATTTGACTTTGATTTCATTAACGTATTTTACTTAACACTTTAAATTTGCAAATCATGATTCTTTCTATTTATGGGGATCAACGCAATGTTTGAGATATATATATATATATATATATATATATATTGTGAAATAATGATATCTTTTTTACTGTGCTTTTGCTGTAAAGAGACACCACAACCAAGGTAATTGTTATAAAAGAAAACATTTAATCAGGGACTTGCTTACAGTTTTAGAGTGTTGGTCCATGATCATCATGCCAAGCAGACAGGCATGGGGTTAGAACAATAGCTATGAGCTTAACACTCTGATCTGAAAGGCATATAGAATGAGGGAAGGAGAGAGAGGGGACTGGGCTTGGCATAGGCTTTTAAAACCTCAAATCACATCCCTAATGACACACCTCCTCCAATGTCAATGTGTTCAGGGTTGTGCAGGATGATTGATAGAAGAAAAGAGAGATACTGTAGGATGGATTTAGGCTTCTCAGCTGCAGTGGATCAGCCTCTGAACACTGACAGCTTCTTAGAAGCTCTTTCTACTGTTATACAAAAGGCACTTTTAGTAAGTCAATTTCGGCATACCAAATTCTTCTTAGATGGTCTAGGGGTTGACTTGAAAGGCCCATCATCCAAGTTATTCTCAGCCATACAAGATTTCCTGGTTTGCCAAGCATGTCTTCAGACTAAGTTATATGAAGGCTCTGAGAGCCCTTCAGAAGAACAACCCCATAAAATCTCAGATAACAGTAACTGACAAAAGGCTACTTCAAAGCTTAAGTGCCATCACTCCAGATTCATTTCAGACACAACAGTTCTGCTAAAATTCTGCTACACTCCAACAAGGACATGCTGTAGGCTTAGATTTTTCAAAACCTGCTTTTGAAAGGGTACTTAATGTTCTACCCTCACATCTAGCCTATCACCCACCAGAGGTAGTGGAAAGGAAAGGTAAATAGAACAAAAGAGGATGTGGACCTGCTTAGAAATGGTTCTTTGGGGTGAACTGAATCTGCATTATCAGGATGTCAGCAGTTCAGTTCACACAAATCAACAGCAGTAACTCAATCCAGAAGAAACCACAAGGCTGTGCCAATCAAACAGAGTCAGCAGAAGGGAAAAGGAGCTGCTGGAATATCATGAGAAGTTCTTTGATGTGTTTCTCTATATGAAGTCATGACAAACGACCATTAGGGAAAGCAAGGCAAATCAATGCCAATTCCATTGTCATTAGCAAAGACCAGCTTCAGCAAAGCATCCTCTCATATACATCCTCTCATAAGACAAAACAAATCACATGACACAATTGAGGCTCCAAAGAAATCAGAAATTTCCACTTCAACACATCTTCTAATCCTTCTCAAATTATGCCACTAACTGGGGACCAGCATCCAAATATATGAACTTTGTGCGTGTATTCTTATTCAAACTAATGTAGGTAATGTTAAGGTAATGAATCTATCCACCATGGCCTGCATTTTCACTAGGCATTTGGTGTGTGCTATGTTTTGTCTGCAAAGGGACATGTTTTACCAACTGGATTCCCAGAATGAGGCATTTGGGAGGTGGTAGAATCTTTAAAAGATTGGAATCTAGTCAATGGTTGTTAGTGACATAGCATGCAAGGACTTGTGGACCCAGTGGACCCAATAAATTCTTTTCTGTCTGCCTCCTGGCTCAGGATGTAAGCTGTTTACTCCAGTATGCTCTCACAATTACTACCCAGTGCTCCCATCCCAGCCCTAAAGCAATGGGACTGTCAAGTCTTGCACTACAACTGCCTACACAGTGGCTATGTAATTTTTATGACTTTATCAGCTAATTCTGTCAGGCATCTCATAGAAATGGATAGCTGACTACTAGCGCATCTTTGCTGAAAGGTGAGTTTAACTGCGTCCTTCTCTCATCTCTAAAGGTTATTTTCCTAAGTCAGAGATCTTAAGATTCACAGTAGAAAGGTTGGAGTCTCACATTCATATTCTTTCTGTGATGTTATAAATCTGTCTCTTAGCTGTGACGAAAGGATGGACCATCTAGAGACTGCCATATCTGGGGATCCATCCCATAATCAGCTTCCAAACGCTGACACCATTGCACACACTAGCAATTTTGCTGAAAGGACCCAGATAGAGCTCTCTCTTGTGAGACTATGCCGGGGCCTAGCAAACACAGAAGTGGATGCTCACAGTCAGCTATTGGATGGATCACAGGGCCCCCAATGGAGGAGCTAGAGAAAGTACCCAAGGAGCTAACGGGATCTGCAACCCTATAGGTGAAACAACATTATGAACTAACCAGTACCCCGGAGCTCTTGACTCTAGCTGCATATTTATCAAAAGATGGCCTAGTCTGCCATCACTGGAAAGAGAGGCCCATTGGACTTGCAAACTTTATATGCCCCAGTACAGGGGAATGCCAGGGCCAAAAAGTGGGAGTGGGTGGGTAGGGGAGTGGGGGGAGGGTATGGGGGACTTTTGGAATATCATTGAAAATGTAAATGAAGAAAATACCTAATAAAAATATTTTTAAAAATCTGTCTCTTTAGGTTTCTAAATGAGAAAGATGATTTTACAGCATACTCTTGGTCACCTTATTTTTAGTCACTAATTGCTGAACTTGGTTTGTTTGGTATCAGAATAATGCCCAGCTTCACATATGCATTTAATATGTGCTGAACAAATTAAATAACCACACGATTTTAATATAAATGTTAGTAATTTGACTCATACAGTCAAAACTACCATGTTATTTATACTTAACATTAATGATAGTTTATTACAACATATATACATTTCATCTTTTTAAAATTTTGCTTTTAAAAGTATATATACATATATATCTGTGTATATATATATGCATATATATATATATATGTATATATATATATATATGTACTGCGTGCTAAGAGTTTATAAAATAAAGTTTTCTTGTCTTTGGAATTCCTCCCTCCAAGTTACTGGGTAGAGGGGCCACAACATACACAAAACAATACAAGATACTGCCTCTGCCTTTTGTAGAACACCATGGCAAAATGCCAAGTTTATTGTTATATATAGCACATATTTTAGTTACCACCACAACATCATACCTTCTCCATAATGGACTAAATTCTCTGAAACTGTAAGACAAAGTAAATCCTTCCCCCAGCTTATCGTTTCTGTTAAGTGTTCTGTCATAGCAACAACACAGGTGGTTAGGAAAAGTCAGAAAGAAGTGAACGGATTATCATTGAACAACCATAGAAATTAAGGCAGCAGGAAACTGCACAGGGTAGACAAGGGCTGAAAACTGACCCTTCATTTGAAAATGTATGCAAAATAACCAGGTTTCTAGGCCATCCAAACCTTAGGATTCAAACAGCCTTTCCTACTACCTATCACCACTCCAGCAAAAGACATAGAGTAGCCTATAATTAAGGAAATTGGTCCAGGTCCATGGGCTCCTGACTATGATACACACCACACAAACACACACATACACACACACACACACACACACACACACGAAAGCTAAAACAAAGGGGTAAGATCATATCTACACAGTGAGGTACTGAAGCTCGTCCTTGCTAATATATTTAGTCTACTTAAATGGCTCCTACCATGCCACACCTAATCTCTTCTTTGTTTTCATAATTTTTTTCATACTCCTTTCTTATCTGATCTAGGTTCTCAATTTTTTCTTTAAGACCAGATATTCTGCCTTGTGCTTGATTCATTCTACATATAAGGCTTTCCTTTGAGTTTCTAATTAAATTATTTGGGTTTTTCAATTCCATATTCATTACAGTGTAAGTCTTCTTCAACATTGTTGTCTCCTGTATGAATTCAATTCTCAAGTCTTACACTGTCTTCGTCATTTCCATCTGCCTTATGCTTGTGTTTTCTCAGGCATTTATACTACTTAAGCTTTCTCCTTGATTTCATTGGGCTGTATTTTTCTTTCTGTGCATTTGGATAGAGAAGATCACACGATCAGGTAAAGGGAGGAGGAAGGGCTCTGTCTTGGTGTGTGCTTTGGGAACTTCATATATTATTTGTCTTTTCTAATTTTTCTAAACCCATTACTAAGTTAGAAACTCATTCCTACTCTTTGCCGCTTCTTCTCTGACCTTATGCTCCTTCAGTCTTTTCCTTACTCTTTAAATCATTGAGCTACACAAACATAAGGGGAAGAAGAGATCTATTTGTCACTTCTCATTTCCAAATATCTGTGACATCTTTTTAAACATGATCCATTCATGCAGTCTCATTTAAAAGTTAAGAGAATTGGCCTAGAATATGAAAATAGAGAACTTGAGAGTCCATTACAGGGAGTCTGACTCAGAGTTGCAGAGAGAAGTAGCAATGGTTTCTATGGAAAACTGGCATAGTGGATAGCAAGATTAAGCATAACCTCTATATGAACTCTAAGATACTTTCAGAATGAAACGAAGGTTTGTTGACTTCCAAATGTCTCAAAAGATGAATGCTTTCCCAAGAGAGTGAAGAGCCTGGGCAGGGAACCCTTTCTAAAGCTGTTCTCTCCTCTATAGCCCAGGAGACCTGTTATTAACAGTTTGTGTGGCTTTAATTGCTTATGTTTTGTGTGAGTTGTGCATTCAACTCTTTTCTTAAATGCAACAGAGAAAATCCTCAAGCACTTAAAAGCTTCTTGCTCTACAGCTGGCTCATTGCTGAAGAAAATGAAGTCCAACCTTGCAAACAATAAAGCAATTACTGAACTTAAATAGTAAGAAAATGAGATAGATGCTCCAGAACCAGAAGTGGAACCATTTATTGGTCACTTCAGAATACATGGGTGCACCACAAAGAAGAGGGATTGGATCACAAGAAAGGAAACCTTTTCAAAAACTCTAAGTCTCTTAGAGATGCAATAACAAAGTAAGTCAAGGGGCTCAGATCCAGATACAACTTTATAGATTTACAAATAACTTTATCTAATCATCCTTCAATGCTAGGTTTCACTATGTAATTGGATTGTGCAATTTTTAACACAGCAATCACATCTGTAGAAGATTGATCTGAATATGTAGGCTGTGTGAATATAATTAGCATATGGCGAATGAGGACCAGATGGGTGGTCTGTAAAAGTCTTTCCTTATTCAGTTGATATTGAGGTCTGAGAATACAGACTCAGAATAAGAGCTGTGGATTGATTTTGAAGCACTTTACCTATCTGATTTCTTTCATTGAGAAAAGTTAAATTTATAAAAACTATTGTTCTCTACATAGAAAATCTAGTATATTTTGATTAACATCCTAGATTTGAAGTCAGAAAGTATCTCTTACTTTTCTCCTTTTGTTCAAGTTTGCTTTCACATGGTAGGATAAGTATAGGCAACTGTAATTTAGTGAAATTTTCAAAAGGCTAAAAGAAATTATTTTTTAATATTTTTACAATATAAAATGATAAATACTTGAAAAATAAATATGTTTTGTCTGCTTTCAGCATTGTAAAATGCAAGATGTACAGACGCATTGCACGGTCATGTCATTATTTTTTATGTTCCAATTACAAATGTTTTTTGAATTCTATGTCCAAATTGGAAAGATGGCTCAGTTGTAAAGTGATTGTCATGAAACCATAAGGACTTGAGTTTGCATGTCAGCATCCATGTAATAAATCAAGTATTGTGACATGCACTTGTAATACCAGTATTGAAGAAGCAGAGATAGGTGGATTCTTAAAGTTCTCTGGCCAGCCAGTCTAGCCAAATTGAAGAAGCCCAGGCTCTCTCAAAAATTAAAATAGAGAGTAAATAATCTAGACACCCAACATTAATCTGTAGTTTCTACAGGTGTACATGTACACACACATTTGCATGGCCAATACTGAGGGACATTTTTTGAGACAAGATCTCACTATGTTGTACAGGTTGGTCTTGAAAATGTGAACTCATGCAATTCTTTTTCTTATCCTCCTGAGTGGTGTGACTACTGGGATGCTCCACCAGAGCTGACTATGAGAAACTTCTGAATGTGTGACTAGGTTTAGCAAAATGAAAAAGAAGAGTGGGAAGCAGGAGAAAGAAGGGAAAAGAGGAATCAATGCAGTGCTTGGTCCTTTGAGATTAGTTCCATCTTCATCGTTCCTAGTAGATAAAGTTCTTCATATTTTGTCTCTGACAATGGTTGGCTTAATCATGATTGCTTTTTCAATGTCTTCTAAGTTAATATTATGAAGGGCTGTCAATCAGAAGTCTTAAAGGAGGATATCAGGGATAGTTTTTGATGTTATTGTTCAATGTCCTTCTCTTTTCAATATTTTTTGATGTTATCATTCAATGTCCTTCCCTAAGTAAGCTCAAATGGAGGTTGAGTGAGGAAAATATATTATACAAAAAAAAAAATGATGAGAAAACCTAGGGGAAAGGGAACCAAGATAAACTACCTCTGGACAATCTCTATTCTGAAATAACAGTAGAAAAATTAAGCCTTTTTCATTAACAAGAGGCAACTGGAAACAAGGCTTAGTAGAAATAGCAATACCTTTGGGTGGAGAAAACAACATGGAAATATAATGATACCTCTGAGATGAATAATATCATGTCAGGATTAAGCCAGATAAACCCAGGAGTGGATTGCTGTGGCAATTTTCTCTCTTGGAGCTCCATGGGTACATATTTATCAGGTGCTGCTATGTAAAGCTGAAATCCAGATTATCAGTTACTACAGCCATTTTGAAAGCTAATGTACTACCTTATAGTTTCATCTTCTTCAAGGAGGACAAATTACCCTTCCTTTCATGGAGAGCAGGCAGCAGCCCTGCTTTTATCCTCCTTTCCTGATAGTTTATGTAAAATATACAGGTTAGTATGAGAGAGAGAGTGTGTGTGTGTTTGTGTGTGTGTATAATGTATGCATATATTTTTGTGGATATGTGCATGTGTGTTGGAAGATGTATATAAAGGTCAAATGTTAGGTATCTTTCTTGGTAGCCACCCACGTTGGTGTGCATTTGCTTGATCTTTTGTTTTGTAATTTGCTTTTGAGACAAGTTCTCTCACTAAATATTGTCAAGAATGGCTAGACTGGATAGACAGCTACAATATCTCCATGTCTGCACTGGTCCCATACATTCAGCTCTGAGATTACAGAAGTACTCTGCCAGATCCTGACTTCTGTGTGGGTGCTGTTACCTGCATGAAGTCTCAGGTCCTCATGCTTAGTAACATGAACCAATAGAAGCGTCTTCTCAGCCCTCATTCTCCTGTGACTGACAGCACTTTTAATGACCTACTCATTGCCCAGTTCATTTGCACAGCAGTGTCTCTGAGATAAGTTCTGTTGATAAAAATATATTAACTCCCAGGAGTCTTTCAAGAGTCTACCTTTCTTCCTGCACTTAGCTGGTAATAGTGCACATGACTATATCTCTTCTTCATCCTACACAGGGTCTCTTGAATATATTTATGCCTCCATAGGGAAGTTTTACATCTTATCCGGCTATTGGATTTTTTATACGATGCTTTGACTTATCAGCTCACCAAAAACATTGTCTTCCATGCTACTATTCTTAAATTTTAAAAAGGCAGAAATTGATGTATTTTACTGAGAAACAATGAGACATCATGCCCAAGATTCTGGAGTGTAGTGGGGTGAAGTGGGGTGTTCAGAGATGAAAAATAACATAATTTCTCACCTTTCTTCAGCAGATGATGCCAAGCATATCTGTGCTGGGAGATGGAAACCACACCTCTGTGGCCATGTTTGTCCTCCTGGGGCTCTTGGACCAAGCTGAGCTGCAGCTCATCCTTTTTCCTGTCTTTCTAGGGACATACCTCATTACTCTGATTTGGAACCTGGGCCTTATCATCCTCATCAGAATGGACTCTCACCTACAAACACCCATGTACTTTTTTCTCAGTTTCCTGTCATTTATAGATATATGCTATTCTTCTTCTATCAGCCCAAGGATGCTTTCAGACTTCTTAAAAACAGAGAAAACAATTTCCTTCATTGCTTGTGCCACTCAGAATTTTGTTTTGGATTGGATGGGTACATCTGAGTGCTGCTTGCTGGCTGCCATGGCCTATGACAGGTATGTGGCCATTGGTAGCCCTCTGCAGTACTCAGCCATCATGGCTCCCAGTCTTTGCTGGAGGATGGTTGCTGGTGTCTATGGGAGTGGATTCTTTATTAGCTTTGTTCATACAGTTGCTTGTTTTAATCTCTACTATTGTGGGCCAAATGTCATTCGTCATTTCTTCTGTGACATTCCTCAGATCATTCCCTTGTCTTGCTCTGATCCCTTCATCAGCCAGCTGGTTCTTTTCCTGGCAGCTCTTTTTGTTGGGTTTGGCTCTTTCCTTGTTATTCTCTTATCCTATGTATTCATTGCAGTTTCCATCCTGAAAGTGGCCTCATTCAAAGGCCGTGTCAAAGCATTCAAGACATGTGGCTCCCACCTGGCAGCAGTGACTCTCTTCTATGGCACAGTCTTCTCTGTGTACATGCACCACAGCTCTCAGCACTCCACAAAGCAAGACAAGGTGCTGTCTGTGGTCTACACCATCCTCATCCCCATGGTAAACCCTCTGATCTACAGTCTGAGGAACACAGAGATTAAGGAGGCCCTCAAGAGAGTGCTGAAGAAGGCAGCGCATTTACCTCAGAAAGCATAGCATCTGGGCAGGTTCCATCCTTAAGAGGAAGGCAGGAGTGAAAACATTGATACCTTCTGTAGACCTTTCAAATTAACAGATGTAGTAATAACATGGTTAAGCAGACAGATATAGTAATCACCTGGCTTACTTGGTACCTGGTATTACTGTGTTAGCTCTTTGTATGTGGTCTAAGACAATGATGTTGAAACTGAACACAGTTTTAAAAGTTTGCTTCTCAGTGTCTTCTAGATATGACAAAATATTTACACTCATGAGCTTAGCACCTGTGGTTGCCTACACAAGACCTACATAATACCAAACCAATCAACATGTTAGCATGGATAGGGGAGGGGCACATGAGCCCTCAACACTAAGATGAGGAACTCTTTGACAGTTGACTGATATGGGATGGAGCATTATTTTTTATGGGATGGTCCCTCACAGGTGGATGACCACATACCTATGCAGCACTAATTGGACTCAGTGGCTTAATTTTTTTTAATGGAGGACATGAAATTTAAAAAAGGAATGTGATGATGACAGAAAAGTTTTGAAGGACATGAGAGGTGGATATGAGCAAAACACACCATATGTATTGTCAGGAGCCGTATATAATAGGACGAGCTAATAACTAGCAGGTGTTCATCCTGAAGCTGCCTCGGATTACTAAATAATCTGCGACAGGTGAGCCCTCATTAAGCAAGGAAAGATTCCTGCTATTAATATGCTTTTCCTGTTATTATTAAACATATATAACAATCACTAAGTAGTAGCACACCCCTTTGGAGCAGATCTCTGCAGATCCACAAAGATGTACTATCTTGGAGTGATGCTATATAATCAGATAGATGACTTAAATATTAATGATTATCCTATAAGAATTCCTAAAATTATAGCTGTGATTATTAAGCTCTTTTATACTGGGACTGCTATTAGCTCCTTTTCTGATAATCAAAGATGCAATGAGAACTCTGCCAGTCTTTCAAGTGTCACCAGGTAATTGCTCTTAGATGGTAACCAGATTTTCTCCTACTCAGAGCACATTCCAAGAGTTTGTAAACTGGGCAGTGGTGGCGCACGCCTTTAATCCCAGCACTTGGGAGGCAGAGGCAGGCAGATGTCTGAGCTTGAGGCCAGCCTGGTCTACAGAGTGCATTCCAGGACAGCCATGGCTATACAAAGAAACCCCCGTCTAGAAAAACAAAAAAACAACAACCAAGAGGTTGTAAAACAATTAACCAAAAGTCATAAAAAGGAAACTAATGATTTATTATAGGTGTTAGGACAGAAGATAAAATATCAACTGGGTTTATCTATACAAAACTTCACTAGTAACTTAGTTATGGTTTTAAACCTTCAGTGAACCTGTGGAGCTGAGACAGGTGATGGATGTTTAGCTAGATAATTACTCCTCATGGATATGCATATAAACATTCCCTGTTGTAAACTTCTATTTAAATTTATGATTTGATTTTTTTTGTGTGAAGTTGTGATGAACTTTGTAACATGTGATCATGTATTCTGAAAAAAATGTATAAGTATTGATGACAAAGAGATGAGCGGGATCAATAGAGGAGACTTTTTTGCCTTTCCCCACTTAGACTAACATTTTCCTTTTCCCCACTTAGAGAATTTTTCCCTTTTCCCGATTACAAGTAATAATAAACTCTATAATCACTTCTCTAGTGTCTTCTCTTCCTGTGACTGCCAACTAGCTTGCTGAAAGTTTGAGCCCAGGAGTTCCTGCTGAGATAGGACAAAGGCTATTTACTTAATCCTTTGTGGCTTGAGGAAGAGGGACTAAGTGCCAGAAACTGCAGTTTCCCACCTCAGAGAATCACAGAAGTCAGGTCAGCTACAATAGCATAGTAACTTAGACTTAGATAAGTAAACTTTTTATTATACAGCAGCCCTAAATTTTTTGTAAGACAAAGTCGTACCCTCTGCCTACCCTCTTCCCCCTCCACTGCCTCAAGAAGAATGGACAAGAAAGAAGAGCCCCACACTGGGACTGGCCCCCGGCAATGTATATATAAAAATTCTCAAAAACTAAAAAAAGAAAGAAAAAGACACTAGTATTTGTGGCTAAATTCCAGAAAGATAACACCTAAATATCACAATGATGTTTTTATAACATGCGTTTGAGAGCTAATGAACAGAGAGATGGCAAGAACTAGGAGTGGACACAGCTTTTCACTTCTTCAGATTGTAGTGATTTCAGTTAAGTGATTTTACATAATACTAAACAGAAAGCTGTGTGATGCATAAATAAATGTATGAAAATTGAAAATGAGTTAAAATAAATATTTTATAATTTTAGGCCCCATCAGAAACACAGAATGAGAATAAATGAATAGTAAAGACAGAAGAAGGGGAAGGGAGAGAAAAAGGAAGGAATGGGGAGAAAGAGGGGAATAAGAGGAAGAGGAAAAGGAGGAATAGAGGAGAAGAGGACAAGGGGTGGAATGGGAGAGAAAGGGAACAGAAGGGTGAAGAGAGAAGGGAAAAATTAGATGAGAAGAGGAAAAAGGAAAATAGGAGAAGAGAGGAGACAGAGTGGGAACATACAATGATTGTTGGGTTACTCCTCAAATAAATGTCTTTTCCCTCCTAGCTTTGTTGAAGCAGCAAGATCAAGAGTTCAAGGTCATCCTCACCTATTTAGTGAGTTGTAGGTCAGCCTAGATGCATGATATCATAAATAAGCGGATAGATAGATGATAGATAGATAGATAGATAGATAGATATTGATATTGATATATGATAGATAAGACATGATTGTTGTGTGTAATTTTAAATTTTTTTCTAGCTCTTTCTCAAGAGCTCTGCCTGAGCTACCTCAACCTCTGAGTCCTGGCTCCACCAAGCCATCAAAGACTGCTCCCCAACCCCTGTCTGTGCCCTTTCGCCTGCCCACCTTAATCGCTGAGGATGGAAAACACTATACAATTATGATATTTTAAAACTAGCCAGATAACTCAATGGCTGGGCAAAGAACATCCTGCCCCATCGTCCTTGTCCTCCACCTATGGTGGAGGCCACAAACTATATGTGCCCAGAAACCTACATGTCTGCTGTTTTCTCTGCTCCACCACCTGCTCTGACTCCTCCCTCTCTTCCCCTTCTCTTCCTCCTGGGACCTGGAAGTTTCACCTTTTTCCTTTCACCCAGCAATTGGCTTCTGCCATCTTTATTGACACAATCGAGAACCAATTAGGGAATCTACACCTCCACTACACATAATCATGTTTATATTTGAAATCCTTTTAAAAAGATCAAATACAGAGAGATTTTTAAAAATGGATATGGGTGTGGATTACACAGAGGAAGGATATCAATTAAAGATTGAACTCAAAGTAGAAAATAGGATGAAGCAAATCCTAAAATCTAATACACATCATGGAGATGTGATTATAAGTAATATATTGCATTAAGGGTGCAAATGTGGATGCATAATTTCCTCATCCATTTGATGGGATTGAACAATAAACCCTGCAAAGCAGATGGGGGATCATTTTCCATATGCATATGGAGAAAACAAGACACCAAGGAACACAATGGAACTTACTCAAGACAGAGCCATAACTTGTGATTCAAACTATGAGAGCTGATAGTGGGGTTAAATTCTGACTCTGGCACTTAAAGCTTAATGACTCTAACCAAATCATTTCTCCAACTCTAAGTATTCTTACCTAATGTGTGGCTAACAAACTAATTAGCAGAATAACTTTTTAATAGGAATTAACGTGAATAAAAATAACTAAGCCGTAAATTAGACTACAAAGATATAATAATCAAAACAGTACAATAGTTACAAAAGCAGATGTAAACCAGTGGAACATGATACAGAGTCTCGTGTTAGACCTGACAGCCTGATCATCTGATGTGCAGCAAGAGCCCCAGGAAGACATAAGCAAATGATCATCTCTTCAATACAGAGCACTGGGAAATCCAATAAATGAGGTCCCTTATCTTAGATGACACACAAACATCCACTCAAAGTAATTTTTAAGAGACACCAAAAGTATCAAGTGTATATATATATTTATACACACACACAATTCCAACTCCTAGACAATGACTTCTTGAAATTTTCATTAAAGTTCAGGTTCAAAAAAACAAAAATAAATAAATAAAAGTACTCTTTATAATTGAATCTAAACACACACCCTAATCATCACTTGTTTGAATTTTTTTGTTTATTTGTTTTGAGACAGTACCCACTGTAGACCAGGATGATCTGGAACTCATTATGTAGACAAGGCTGCCCTTGAACTCACAGGGTCCACCTGCCTATGCCTTCACCTCCCGAGTACTGGTATTACAATCTGCACAACCATGTCCAGCTATGCTTATGGGATTGAACACCTGTTTCAGCTTGTAGCGCTGTTTTGAAAGGTCTTGGAACCTTTGGGACAGAGTGACATGCTGGCATATGTTAAACAATAGATAGTCCTTGAAGGTTATATCTGGGTCCTTCCTATTTCAGTCTAGCCTTCCGCTCCAAGGCTTATCAGTCACTATGATGTGACCTGTACACCTGCTGACGTGCCTTCTCCACCATGATGCCTTGAAATCATCATCTGAAATAAAATTTCTTCCTTTAAGTTGCTTCTGTTGGGTATTTTAGCACAGGGACAAGAAAAGCAGCTAATATACATCAACTGAAAAACACTGTCTAGGGAAACAACACCCTTCTCAATAGCCACAAATAATATAAAATACCTAGGTGTGACTCTAACTAAGGAAGTGAAAGATCTGTATGACAAGAACTTCATGTCTCTGAAGAAAGAAATTAAAGAAGATCTCAGAAGATGGAAATATCTCCCATGCTCATGGATCAGCAGGATCAATATAGTAAAAATGGCTATCTTGCCAAAAGCAATCTACAGATTCAATGCAATCCCCATCAAAATTCCAACTCAATTCTTCAACGAATTAGAAAGGGCAATCGGCAGATTCATCTGAAATAACAAAAAACCTAGGATAGCAAAAACTCTTCTCAAGGATAAAAGAACCTCTGGTGGAATCACCATGCCCGACCTAAAGCTGTACTACAGAGCAATTGTGATAAAAACTGCATGGTACTGGTATAGAGACAGACAAGTAGACCAATGGAACAGAATTGAAGACCCAGAGATAAACCCACACACCTATGGTCACTTGATCTTTGACAAGGGAGCTAAAACCATCCAGTGGAAAAAAGACAGCATTTTCAACAAATGGTGCAGGCACAACTGGCTGTTATCATGTAGAAGATTGCAAATTGATCCATTACTATCTCCTTGTACTAAGGTCAAATCTAAGTGGATTAAGGAACTCCACATAAAAGCAGAGACACTGAAACTTATAGAGGAGAAAGTAGGGAAAAGCCTCGAAGATATGGGTACAGGGGAAAATTTCCTGAATAGAACAGCAATGGCTTGTGCTGTAAGATCGAGAATCGATAAATGGGACCTCATAAAATTGCAAAGCTTCTGCAAGACAAAAGACACCGTCAATAAGACAAAAAGACCACCAACAGATTGGGAAAGGATCTTTAACTATCCCAAATTGGACAGGGGACTAATATCCAATATATATAAAGAACTCAAGAAGGTAGAATCCATAAAATCAAATAGCCCCATTAAAAAATGGGGCTCAGAACTGAACAAAGAATTCTCACCCGAGGAATACCGAATGGCAGAGAAGCACCTGAAAAAATGTTCAACATCCTTAATCATCAGGGAAATGCAAATCAAAACAACCCTGAGATTCCACCTCACACCAGTCAGAATGGCTAAGATCAAAAATTCAGGTGACAGCAGATGCTGGCGAGGATGTGGAGAAAGAGGAACACTCCTCCATTGTTGGTGGGATTGCAGGCTTGTACAACCACTCTGGAAATCCGTCTGGCGGTTCCTCAGAAAATTGGACATAGTACTACCGGAGGATCCAGCAATACCTCTCCTGGGCATATATCCAGAAGATGCCCCAACCGGTAAGAAGGACACATGCTCCACTATGTTCATAGCAGCCTTATTTATAATAGCCAGAAGCTGGAAAGAACCCAGATGCCCCTCAACAGAGGAATGGATACAGAAAATGTGGTACATCTACACAATGGAGTACTACTCATCTATTAAAAAGAATGAATTTATGAAATTCCTAGCCAAATGGATGGACCTGGAGGGCATCATCCTGAGTGAGGTAACACATTCACAAAGGAACTCACACAATATGTACTCACTGATTAGTGGATATTAGCCCAAAACCTAGGATACCCAAGATATAAGATACAATTTCCTAAACACATGAAACTCAAGAAAAATGAAGACTGAAGTGTGGACACTATGCCCCTCCTTAGAAGTGGGAACAAAACACCCTTGGAAGGAGTTACAGAGACAAAGTTTGGAGCTGAGATGAAAGGATGGACCATGTAGAGACTGCCTTATCCAGGGATCCACCCCATAATCAGCATCCAAACGATGACACCATTGCATACACTAGCAAGATTTTATCGAAAGGACCCAGATGTAGCTGTCTCTTGTGAGACTATGCCGGGGCCTAGCAAACACAGAAGTGGATGCCCACAGTCAGCTAAGGGATGGATCACAGGGCTCCCAATGGAGGAGCTAGAGAAAGTACCCAAGGAGCTAAAGGGATCTGCAACCCTATAGGTGGATCAACATTATGAACTAACCAGTACCCCAGAGCTCTTGACTCCAGCTGCATATGTATCAAAAGATGGCCTAGTCGGCCATCACTGGAAAGAGAGGCCCATTGGACACACAAACTTTATATGCCCCAGAACAGGGGAACGCCAGGGCCAAAGGGGGGAGTGGGTGGGTAGGGGAGTGGGGGTGGGTGGGTATGGGGGACTTTTGGTATAGCATTAGAAATGTAAATGAGCTAAATACCTAATAAAAAATGGAAAGAAAAAAAATTCAGGTGACAGCAGATGCTGGCGAGGATGTGGAGAAAGAGGAACGCTCCTCCATTGTTGGTGGGATTGCAAACTTGTACAACCACTCTGGAAATCAGTCTGGCGGTTCCTCAGAAAATTGGACATAGTACTACCGGAAGATCCAGCAATACCTCTTCTGGGCATATATCCAGAAGATGCCCCAACCGGTAAGAAGGACACATGCTCCACTATGTTCATAGCAGCCTTATTTATAATAGCCAGAAGCTGGAAAGAACCCAGATGCCCCTCAACAGAGGAATGGATACAGAAAATGTGGTACATTTACACAATGGAGTACTATTCAGCTATTAAAAAGAATGAATTTATGAAATTCCTAGCCAAATGGATGGACCTGGAGGGCATCATCCTGAGTGAGGTAACCCAATCACAAAGGAACTCTCACAATATGTACTCACTGATAAGTGGATATTAGCCCAGAAACTTAGGATACCCAAGATATAAGATACAATTTGCTAAACACATTAAACTCAAGAGAATGAAGACCAAAGTGTGGACACTTTGCCACTTCTTAGAATAGGAAACAAAACACCCATGGAAGGAGTTACAGAGACAAAATTTGGAAGTGTGACGAAAGGATGGACCATCTAGTGATTGCCATATCCAGAGATCCATCCCATGATCAGCCTCCAAACGCTGACACCATTGCATACACTAGCAAGATTTTGCTGAAAGGACCCAGATATAGCTGTCTCTTGTGAGACTATGCCAGGGCCTAGCAAACACAGAAGTGGATGCTCACAGTCAGCTATTGAATGAACCACAGGGCCCCCAATGGAGGAACTAGAGAAAGTACCCAAGAAGCTAAAGGGATCTGCAACCCTATAGGTGGAACAACATTATGAACTAACCAGTACCCCGGAGCTCTTGACTCTAGCTGCATATGTATCAAAAGATGGCCTAGTCGGCCATCACTGCAAAGAGAGGCCCATTGGACTTGCAAACTTTATATGCCCCAGTACAGGGGAACGCCAGGGCCAAAAAGGGGGAGTGGGTGGGTAGGGGAGTGGGGGGGGTGGGTATGGGGGACTTTTGGTATAGCATTGGAAATGTAAATGAGCTAAATACCTAATAAAAAATGGAAAAAAAAAAAAAACACTGGCACAGAGAAAGAAACAGCAAAATGTAGAGGCAGGGAACAAATATTTCCAAATTGCATACCAGTTAATGGGTTAATAGTTAATTCCTGTAAAGAGTCTATTCAGCTCAAAAGCAAGAAAACATATAACCCAGTTAAAAGTGAACAAAAGTTGTTAGTAGATTAGACGTTCATTCAAGGTAACTTTACAGTGACCAGCAGATTATGAGAAGGACATGAGCGTCATAGCTTGGATGAAAATGAAAAGAGCCTGAGATATCACCTTTTATCTCTTTGAATAGCTGTGATCAAACAAAACAAGAGACTGCAAGTGTGGGCAACTGTGTGGAAAAAACAGAGTGGTATAAGAGGTTATACCATTGGGGAACACTATGGAGACTCCTTCAAAAACTGACAGAATTATCAAGTGATCCAGCTATCCTCCTTGTGTGCATGTGAACGGGGGAAGTGCAACCAACACCTCCAAAAGACAGCTCACCAGCATGTTCAGTGCAGCATCCTTCAAGTAGCCAAGAGGCAGAAACCATAGAGCTGTCCTTCAGTGGATAAGTAGATAAACACGCACACACAGCACAAATTCAAACAAAAGAGATCATTAGAGAGTGTTAACTGATTGGCTTAAAACAATTGGGGTTTACCTCTGCGCCTTTATTTAAACCAATCCTCTTTTTTTTTTTTTTTTTTTTTTTTTTTTTTCCGAGACAGGGTTTCTCTGTGTAGCCCTGGCTGTCCTGGAACTCACTTTGTAGACCAGGCTGGCCTTGAACTCAGAAATCCACCTGCCTCTGCCTCTCAAGTGCTGGGATTAAAGGCATGCGCCACTACCGCCACAGTAATTCCTGAGAACAGAAAAGAAATCTCTCCCTTCCCCTACTTCTCCTCAGAAGATAGATCATTATGAAAGCTAGGCAAGAGTTACATGATTTCATGTTTTTGTAATTTAACTCTCAATATAATAAAAAATCAATTATATTCAATTCTAACAATCCAGTCATTTTGATACTTATAAAAAGAATAGAGTGCTGGTTCCATTGCCATATACATGTTCACCTGCTGCTATCTTTAATTTAATTTCTATAAAGTAAAAAGAAGAGTAATATTCATGCTGCTGAGAGGGCTCAGCAGGTAAAGCTGCTTCCCAGCAGGATTAATAACCTCAGCTCCACCCCTGGGGCCCACAAGAATCTCACCTCCACACACATGCCTTGAGAAGCCATCAGATGCACACACAAGTGAAAAATGTAAGTTATATTAATTTCTCTTTCAGCATCCCTACTATAATAAGCTACACCAGAAGATCTGGACATTGTGTATTAATACATATCGCTAAAAATACCTTGCACAAACTTCTAGATATGAACATTTTTATCAATAGTAAAGGTGGTCCATATTGTAGACAGATTGTCACCTACAATGAAAATTCATTAGAAAGCTTAACTGGGAAAAGGAAAATAAGCCATTCATGGTGTCTCAACTGCATATTATAATATTTGGGAGTCTGAGACGAAAGGATTGCTGTAAATTCAAGGGCATCCTCATCTATATAATGAATTCTAAGTCAGCCTGAGCCATGTAGTGAAACTCATGTCAAAGAAATAAAAGTAAAAAAGAATTTGTAACTACAATATCAAAGTAAGACACTAAATACAGAAGAATCTTAGGTGGATATTGCTAAGTCAAAAAAAAAAAAAAAAACCCTAAGCAGAAAATACACTACTTACTGTATGATATTCCAAAAAGGACAAAATTATGGAGTCATTTAAAATATTAATGTTTTCCAGTGGTCATTCAGACACCAGGGAGAGAAGGATGGGATAGAGAAATGTTTAGGACTGTAAGATACTGCAGTGTTGATTGCCTATTATTATATCCTTGTCAGCCCCCACAAGCACAGTACCACACAGAAGCAGGGCATAAATGAAAACTAGTTATGAGTTAGGTGGTAGGGTAATGTTCCTGTGAGAGTTTATCTCATAGGAATTGCAACAGAAAAAAAAAACCCACATTGCAATGCAGTGTCTGCAATGAGGAAAGCTTCGTGTGTGTAAGGGTACGGGGTGGGCAGAATCTTTTTACTTCTTGCTCAACTTTGATATGGAACCAGACTTGCTTTTAAAAATAAAGTCTATCTTTTATAGACAGAAGCATGAAGCTTGGCATTCATGGTCATGAACTGTGCTTGACTGGGCTTCTGCTACTCATCCTACAGAGATTTGCAGTTGGTCAGTGAGCCCTGCTGTAGGCATCACTTGCTATTTTGTCTTGGGAAGTCTTGGCTCTGCATAGAAGCTTCCTGTCTCCTAGGATACTCTAACCTAGCTAGCAGTGTTCCAAAAGCTAATGGGATAGAATAGAATAAGTATGGTGAATAATGGGCTCCAGCAATTCAATGTATAGATATGATTTCATGCCTCTGTTTTAGATTTCCCATAGATATATAGATATAATTCATGGTCCTGAGCCCACAGAGCCTGGCCCAATCTCCTTGACTTTAGGCCTCTGTTTTTTTGCTGGAAGAATGATAGGTGGTGGGAAAGACAATCTGAACACAAGATGGAGGGAAGAACTGCCTAGAAACCTAGTTCTTTTGTTTTTCTTTTTTGTTTGTTTGTTTGTTTGTTTTAAGGAGTTTTTTTGGGGGGGGCACATTTTCAGCTGAAGGGTCAATTTTCATTCTGTGCAGGTTCCTACTGACTTAACTTCTAGAGCTGTTCAATGAGAATCAATTCACTTCTCTCTGACTTTTCCTACACACCTGTGTTAACTCCTTTGTTGTTGCTGTTGTTGTTGTTGCTGATGATAATGTTGCTGCTGCTTCTGCTGCCGCTGCTGACAAATCAACAGAAATAATTTGCTGCAGGAAAGATTTATTTTGGCTCACAGTTTACAGGGATAAACACCACATTGTGGTGGAGATGGCATGATGGCAAATGGCTCTGATACAGGGCAGTTAGAGACTGCCTTCGAGGGAAGGAGAACCAGGCTGCAATGATCCAATTCCCTCTCTAGCTCCACCTTCTGAAGACTTCAGAGCTTCCTAAAACTGTGATATCTGCTGGGAAACAAGAGTTTAATTGCATGAAACTTGTGGGGATGTTTCATATTCAAGCTATAACAATTTTACACATTTTTTATTCAGTGGCAGTTGAGACATTTATCACGGCCCCACATGAGAATCTGAGGACAGCCTGCAGGACTTGACTCCCTCCTTCCACCATGTGGGTCCTGGAGTTTTGAACTCTGTCATGTGACATGACTGCAAGCTCCTTTATATGCTAAGCCATCTCACTGTCCCACTTCTCAGTGGTTTTACTTAACAAAACGCAAAAATAGTACCATTTGTAGGTGAGCTTTAGAAAGGTTGAAACCAGAATGGATTCAATGCAAATGTTTAGCATAAAATTAACAGTATTCTCCAATTTTTAAAACCATTTTACATTTTCAGCATAAATAAATGACCAACTAATTATTGGTCATGTAGTGTTTCTAAAAATATGTAATATTGTATACTTTTAAATAATTTTTACATATTTTACTGCTAATCATTAAATTAAATTTTTTAATTTATATTTTTTTTTACTCTTGAAATAGAAGTTGCTTGTTTACACATGTCTAGCCATATTTATTTCACCCTAATATTTTATTTAATACTTCACTCACAAAATTAAATAGCTTACACTCCTATCTTAGCATTTCTACAGTGAAGTGTTGTTCTTGGGTGGTAAGTATACATTTATGCATGAGCGTTTAAATTATGAAAGAATTCCATTTGTTCTCACTCCAAAATTATAATTAAAGCTTTAAAAAATTTAAATTTGAATCTGTTGGAGGAGACCACAAACCTGAAGAATTCTGTATCAAACATAAAAACAAAACTAAATATCTGTTCTTACATACTTTAATTGACCTGAAAAAGCAGGGCCTATCGATCAGTGTACAGTTTCTTTGTATTTCACTTTTTGCTGACTTAGATTTTTCAAAACCTACTTTATTTAGGGTTCTTAAAGTCTTCAACCTCCCTTCTAACCCACCAACCAGAGGTAGGAAGAAAAGAAGGTTAATAGGAAAAGGATGCTGTGGACCTGTTTGGAAGTAGTTCCTTGGGGCAATTCCACATTTTGTTCTCAGGATACCAGCAGTCCAGTTTAATACCAAACAGCAAACACAAATCAGCAGTGGCAACGTAATCGAGCAGAAATGGCAATGCGCTGCCAAATTGGCACAAGTCAGCTAGAGGCCAGAATCAGCCAGAATAAAACAAAAAGTTCTTTGGCAAGCTTCTCTCTATGAAGTGAAGACCAAGGAAGACCAGTGAAGAGCAGCAAAGACCAGTGAAGCATTGTACAATGTAGAGTATAACAATGCAAGAGAGTTCTCACTGTGAGATCTTCCAGAAAAACATCACATGACACAACTGAGTTGTTAAGAAACCAGAAATTTCCACTTCAACTTAATATTTAAAAAAAAAAAACAGTTCTTTAATACCTCTTTGAAATTAGCAAACAGAATAATGGGTTTCACTACGGAACTTGTAAAAACCGACTCTTTAAAAAATGGATTTATATTGCTGCAATAGGATTATTTATTAAATAGTCATGATAATCATATTTACCTGAGATTGCTTCCAAAAACTTTCTCCCTATGTGAATCATTCATTTTAGGTGTTTTGTTTTTCTTTATTTTGTGTTGTTGTTGTTGTTGTTGATGATGATGATGTTGTTGTTGGGTGTGATGGTGGTGGTGTTTGTTGTTAGTTTGTTTCTTTGCTTCTTTTTGCCCAGGAATTTTTTGAGCACAGATAGCAAGACCATTTTACTATTAATAGTCAAATCAGTAACGTATTAAAATAATAAGATAAATTCACTCATTCAGCAATTGTAGATGAAGCTTGTCTGATGAGGGAAGCACAACTCCAGTGCCAGAAATCTGGAGAAAAATCACCTTTGAAAAATGGGATCGGAGGCGGCGCCATCTTCAGCTCCAGACAGCCTGCCACCTTCCTGGTGAGAGCACGGGGATCTGCCCGGCCTGAGAGGTTTGTGTCACCGGCGCCGGCGGGAGCCTTCTTGGCTCCGGGACTCCGCGGAGGGCAGGCTGCACGGGAGACCATGTGGAATACAGAGGCCAGCCGTTTCTGGTACGGGCGAGAGTCGCAGAGCTTCTGGGGCGGCGCCATCTTCGGCTCCAGACAACCGGCCACCTTCCTGGTGAGAGCCACAGAGCTTCTGAGGCGGCCCATCTTCGACTCCAGACAACCGGCCACCTTCCTGGCGAGAGCCACAGAGCTTCTGAGGCGGCGCCATCTTCAGCTCCAGAGAGCCGGCCACCTTCCTGGTGAGAGCACGGGGGTCTGCCCGGCCTGAGAGGTTTGTGTCACAGGCGCCGGCGGGAGCCTTCTTGGCTCCGGGACTCCGCGGAGGGCAGGCTGCACGGGTGACCGTGTGGAATACAGAGGCCAGCCGTTTCTGGTACGGTCGAGAGTCGCAAAGCTTCTGGGGCGGCGCCATCTTCGGCTCCAGACAACCGGCCACCTTCCTGGCGAGAGCCACAGAGCTTCTGAGGCGGTGACATCTTCGACTCCAGACAACTGACCACCTTCCTGGCCAAAGCAACACAGCTTCTGGGAAAGATCCTGTTTTGGGCCTTCACCTTCAGCCAGGAGGAGGTCCAAACACCAGATAACTGTACACCTTCCCCGAAAGAGGAGAGCTTGCCTGCAGAGACTGCTCTGACCACTGAAACTCAGAGGAGAGAGCTTGTCTCCCACGCCTGCTGATTGAGGGTAACAAAATCAACAGAGGAACAATCTCTTAACAAAGACAACTGTAATAACTAACTCCAGAGATTGCCAGATGGCGAAAGGTAAACATAAGAATCCTACTAACAGAAACCAGGACCACTCACCATCATCAGAACCCAGAACGCCCATTTCGCCCAGTCCAGGACACCCTAACACACCTGAAAAGGTAGACGTGGATTTAAAAGCATATCTCATGATGATGGTAGAGGACATAAAGAAGGAATTCAATAACTCACTTAAAGAGATACAGGAGAACACTGCTAAAGAGTTACAAGTCCTTAAAGAAAAACAGGAAAACACTGCTAAAGAGTTACAAGTCCTTAAAGAAAAACAGGAAAACACAACCAAACAGGTAGAAGTCCTTATAGAAAAACAGGAAAACACATCCAAACAGGTGATGGAAATGAACAAAACCATACTAGAGCTAAAAAGGGAAGTAGACACAATAAAGAAAACCCAAAGTGAGGCAACGCTGGAGATAGAAACCCTAGGAAAGAAATCTGGAACCATAGATGCCAGCATCAGCAACAGAATACAAGAGATGGAAGAGAGAATCTCAGGTGCAGAAGACTCCATAGAGAACATCGGCACAACAATCAAAGAAAATGGAAAATGCAAAAAGATCCTAACTCAAAACATCCAGGAAATCCAGGACACAATGAGAAGACCAAACCTACGGATAATAGGAGTGGATGAGAATGAAGATTTTCAACTCAAAGGACCAGCAAACATCTTCAACAAAATTATTGAAGAAAACTTCCCAAATCTAAAGAAAGAGATGCCCATGATCATACAAGAAGCCTACAGAACTCCAAATAGACTGGACCAGAAAAGAAATTCCTCCCGACACATAATAATCAGAACATCAAATGCACTAAATAAAGATAGAATACTAAAAGCAGTTAGGGAAAAAGGTCAAGTAACATATAAAGGCAAGCCTATCAGAATTACACCAGATTTTTCACCAGAGACTATGAAAGCCAGAAGAGCCTGGACAGATGTTATACAGACACTAAGAGAACACAAATGCCAGCCCAGGCTACTATACCCAGCCAAACTCTCAATTACCATAGATGGAGAAACCAAAGTATTCCATGACAAAACTAAATTCACCCATTATCTCTCCACGAATCCAGCCCTTCAAAGGATAATAACAGAAAAAAACCAATACAAGGACGGGAACCACGCCCTAGAAAAAACAAGAAGATAATCCCTCAACAAACCTAAAAGAAGACAGCCACAAGAACAGAATGCCAACTTTAACAACAAAAATAACAGGAAGCAACAATTACCTTTCCTTAATCTCTCTTAATATCAATGGACTCAATTCCCCAATAAAAAGACATAGACTAACAGACTGGCTACACAAACAGGACCCAACATTCTGCTGCTTACAGGAAACCCATCTCAGGAAAAAAGACAGACACTACCTCAGAGTGAAAGGCTGGAAAACAGTTTTCCAAGCAAATGGACTGAAGAAACAAGCTGGAGTAGCCATTTTAATATCAGATAAAATCGACTTCCAACCCAAAGTTATCAAAAAAGACAAGGAGGGACACTTCATACTCATCAAAGGTAAAATCCTCCAAGAGGAACTCTCAATTCTGAATATCTACGCTCCAAATGCAAGGGCAGCCACATTCATTAGAGACACTTTAGTAAAGCTCAAAGCACACATTGCACCTCACACAATAATAGTGAGAGACTTCAACACACCACTTTCATCAATGGACAGATCGTGGAAACAGAAACTAAACAGGGACACAGTGAAACTAACAGAAGTTATGAAACAAATGGACCTGACAGATATCTACAGAACATTTTATCCTAAAACAAAAGGATATACCTTCTTCTCAGCACCTCACGGGACCTTCTCCAAAATTGACCATATAATTGGTCACAAAACAGGCCTCAACAGATACAAAAATATTGAAATTGTCCCAGGTATCCTATCAGACCACCATGGCCTAAGACTGATCGTCAATAACAACATAAATAATGGAAAGCCAACATTCACGTGGAAACTGAACAACACTCTTCTCAATGATACCTTGGTCAAGGAAGGAATAAAGAAAGAAATTAAAGACTTTTTAGAATTTAATGAAAATGAAGCCACAACGTACCCAAACCTATGGGACACAATGAAAGCATTTCTAAGAGGGAAACTCATAGCTCTGAGTGCCTCCAAGAAGAAACGGGAGGGAGCACATACTAGCAGCTTGACAACACATCTAAAAGCTCTAGAAAAAAAGGAGGCAAATTCACCCAAGAGGAGTAGAGGGCAGGAAATAATCAAACTCAGGGGTGAAATCAACCAAGTGGAAACAAGAAGAACTATTCAAAGAATTAACCAAACGAGGAGTTGGTTCTTTGAGAAAATCAACAAGATAGATAAACCCTTAGCTAGACTCACTAAAGGGCACAGGGACAAAATCCTAATTAACAAAATCAGAAATGAAAAGGGAGACATAACAACAGATCCTGAAGAAATCCAAAACACCATCAGATCCTTCTACAAAAGGCTATACTCAACAAAACTGGAAAACCTGGACGAAATGGACAAATTTCTGGACAGATACCAGGTACCAAAGTTGAATCAGGATCAAGTTGACCATCTAAACAGTCCCATATCACCTAAAGAAACAGAAGCAGTTATTAATAATCTCCCAGCCAAAAAAAGCCCAGGACCAGACGGGTTTAGTGCAGAGTTCTATCAGATCTTCAAAGAAGATCCAATTCCAGTTCTGCACAAACTATTTCACAAAATAGAAGTAGAAGGTACTCTACCCAACTCATTTTATGAAGCCACTATTACTCTGATACCTAAACCACAAAAAGATCCAACAAAGATAGAGAACTTCAGACCAATTTCTCTTATGAATATCGATGCAAAAAAACTCAATAAAATTCTCGCTAACCGAATCCAAGAACATATTAAAGCAATCATCCATCCTGACCAAGTAGGTTTTATTCCGGGGATGCAGGGATGCTTTAATATACGAAAATCCATCAATGTAATCCATTATATAAACAAACTCAAAGACAAAAATCACATGATCATCTCATTAGATGCAGAAAAAGCATTTGACAAGATCCAACACCCATTTATGATAAAAGTTTTGGAAAGATCAGGAATTCAAGGCCCATACCTAAACGTAATAAAAGCAATCTACAGCAAACCAGTAGCCAACATCAAAGTAAATGGAGAGAAGCTGGAAGCAATCCCACTAAAATCAGGGACTAGACAAGGCTGCCCACTTTCTCCCTACCTTTTCAACATAGTACTTGAAGTATTAGCCAGAGCAATTCGACAACAAAAGGAGATCAAGGGGATACAAATTGGAAAAGAGGAAGTCAAAATATCACTTTTTGCAGATGATATGATAGTATATATAAGTGACCCTAAAAATTCCACCAGAGAACTCCTAAACCTGATAAACAGCTTCGGTGAAGTAGCTGGATATAAAATAAACTCAAACAAGTCAATGGCCTTTCTCTACACAAAGAATAAACAGGCTGAGAAAGAAATTAGGGAAACAACACCCTTTTCAATAGTCACAAATAATATAAAATATCTCGGCGTGACTCTAACTAAGGAAGTGAAAGATCTGTATGATAAAAACTTCAAGTCTCTGAAGAAAGAAATTAAAGAAGATCTCAGAAGATGGAAAGATCTCCCATGCTCATGGATTGGCAGGATCAACATTGTAAAAATGGCTATCTTGCCAAAAGCAATCTACAGATTCAATGCAATCCCCATCAAAATTCCAACACAATTCTTCAACGAATTAGAAGGAGCAATTTGCAAATTCATCTGGAATAACAAAAAACCTAGGATAGCAAAAACTCTTCTCAAGGATAAAAGAACCTCTGGTGGAATCACCATGCCTGACCTAAAGCTTTACTACAGAGCAATTGTGATAAAAACTGCATGGTACTGGTATAGAGACAGACAAGTAGACCAA
Organism: Mus musculus; assembly: GCF_000001635.26. Lineage (NCBI taxonomy): Eukaryota > Metazoa > Chordata > Mammalia > Rodentia > Muridae > Mus > Mus musculus. The sequence goes on along the minus strand of NC_000085.6, from coordinate 12,148,327 downwards.
TGGAATAGAATTGAAGACCCAGAAATGAACCCACACACCTATGGTCACTTGATCTTCGACAAGGGAGCTAAAACCATCCAGTGGAAGAAAGACAGCATTTTCAACAATTGGTGCTGGCACAACTGGTTGTTATCGTGTAGAAGAATGCGAATTGATCCATACTTATCTCCTTGTACTAAGGTCAAATCTAAGTGGATCAAGGAACTTCACATAAAACCAGAGACACTGAAACTTATAGAGGAGAAAAACTTATAGTGGGGAAAAGCCTTGAAGACATGGGCACAGGGGAAAAATTCCTGAACAGAACAGCAATGGCTTGTGCTGTAAGATCGAGAATTGACAAATGGGACCTAATGAAACTCCAAAGTTTCTGCAAGGCAAAAGACACCGTCAATAAGACAAAAAGACCACCAACAGATTGGGAAAGGATCTTTACCTATCCTAAATCAGATAGGGGACTAATATCCAACATATATAAAGAACTCAAGAAGGTGGACTTCAGAAAATCAAATAACCCCATTAAAAAATGGGGCTCAGAACTGAACAAAGAATTCTCACCTGAGGAATACCGAATGGCAGAGAAGCACCTGAAAAAAATGTTCAACATCCTTAATCATCAGGGAAATGCAAATCAAAACAACCCTGAGATTCCACCTCACACCAGTCAGAATGGCTAAGATCAAAAATTCAGGTGACAGCAGATGCTGGCGTGGATGTGGAGAAAGAGGAACACTCCTCCATTGTTGGTGGGATTGCAGGCTTGTACAACCACTCTGGAAATCAGTCTGGCGGTTCCTCAGAAAACTGGATATAGTACTACCGGAGGATCCAGTAATACCTCTCCTGGGCATATATCCAGAAGATGCCCCAACTGGTAAGAAGGACACATGCTCCACTATGTTCATAGCAGCCTTATTTATAATAGCCAGAAGCTGGAAAGAACCCAGATGCCCCTCAACAGAGGAATGGATACAGAAAATGTGGTACATCTACACAATGGAGTACTACTCAGCTATTAAAAAGAATGAATTTATGAAATTCCTAGCCAAATGGATGGACCTGGAGGGCATCATCCTGAGTGAGGTAACACATTCACAAAGGAACTCACACAATATGTACTCACTGATAAGTGGATATTAGCCCAAAACCTAGGATATCCAAGATATAAGATACAATTTCCTAAACACATGAAACTCAAAAAAAATGAAGACTGAAGTGTGGACACTATGCCCCTCCTTAGAAGCAGGAACAAAACACCCTTGGAAGGAGGTACAGAGACAAAGTTTGGAGCTGAGATAAAAAGATGGACCATGTAGAGACTGCCATATCCGGGGATCCATCCCATAATCAGCTTCCAAATGCTGACACCATTGCATACACTAGCAAGATTAAGCTGAAAGGACCCTGATTTAGCTGTCTCTTGTCAGAGTATGCCTGGGCCTAGCAAACATAGAAGTGGATGCTCACAGTCGGCTATTGGATGGATCACATGGCCCCCAATGAAGGAGCTAGAGAAAGTACCCAAGAAGCTAAAGGGATCTGCAACCCTATAGGTGGAACAACATTATGAACTAACCAGTACCCCGGAGCTCTTGACTCTAGCTGCATATGTATCAAAAGATGGCCTAGGTGGCCATCACTGGAAAGAGAGGCCCATTGGACACGCAAACTTTATATGCCCCAGTACAGGGGAACGCCAGGGCCAAAAAAGGGGAGTGGGTGGGTAGGGGAGTGGGGGTGGGTGGCTATGGGGGACTTTTGGTATAGCATTGGAAATGTAAATGAGCTAAATACCTAATAAAAAATGGAAAAAAAAAAAAAGAAAAATAGGATCTGGTCAAAGGTGCTTTTAAGTAAATAGGCTATATTAGTCAGCTATCCATTGCTCCAGTGAGATTTCTGAGGCAATTTACTTACAAAGACAGGTTACTTAGCCACAGTTCTGGGAATTGCAGTGCAAGACTGGACATTCCCAATGGTGAGAATGAAACACACAGAGTAACCCGCTCACACCCTGAGCCAGAGTAACATGGCCCCAGATTTAGCACACTGGCTCCATCATGGAAATGCCATTCAGACCATAAAACTCAGCACATAGACAATACCACCTAGCAACATGTAAACAAAAAGCAATTCCATCGACGTCCATGGTTCTAGGAAAGTCTCTAAACCTTGTTTTTTGCTTCTGTAGCTCAGTTTCTAACTAACTGTTCTTGTTAACTCAAGTCATGTCTTCTAGGTTAGGCTCATAACACACCTCCAACAGTAGCTCAGCCCATGTAGAGTCTCATCGGTGATTGGACTGCAGGTTGAGGGTCAGAAGTCCCCTGCAAGACACTTCCTCAGCCCACAGAAATGAATTGAGAATCGTTATATAGCTTTCCTTTTTCTGGGATCATGTGGATCAAGTTTTCTTCTTAACAATTTCATGAGATAAAAAAACATTCAGATGGCCCATTTGTAAGACAAAGAATTTATTAGAACAAACACTGCTCTGTCATAGAATACCAAACCACACTTTATGCATGCTGGTTTTCCTGTGTGTGCAGACACTGAAGCAAAGTCTAACATCATAGCTTTATTTCAGGACTTGGCTGCTTTTTTACTTCTAGAATGTGGTCCATAAAAGTCTGTGGTCTGCCTGTCTTCCATTTAGACAATGCCAGCTAGCCATCTGGCCTGGCAGCTCTGAAGAGAGATGCTTCCACAGCCAGTTTGTAAAAGTTCCAAGCCATGATCGGAGTGACTGTGGCTATTCCTGTGCTTGTGGGAAGAGGGGCCAGGGAACTGTACTGAGAACATGGGTCTTGCCCGTGTTAGAAGAAGAATTAAAGAGATGAAGTTCCGATATAAACAGTTGGCTTATGTTTACAAAGATGAGACACTAGGAGTCAAGGAAAGTTGTGCATATATAATGCGCGGGGGTATAGAAAGCATCAGCTATTCAGGATGGTTTCTCTTGTTCAGTTTTATATGTTCTATGAACACAGGTTCGTAAAGCACTCCTTTATGTGGAGTGATCACAGAAAAAAAGTGAGCACTACATTTCTCCAATTTTCTGCAATTAAAAATGTGTGTGTGTGTGTGTGTGTGTGTACTGAGTGAAAATGCGCATGTGCAGTAGTCCGTTCTCTCTCTCTCTCTCTCTCTCTCTCTCTCTCTCTCTCTCTCTCTCTCTCTCTCTCTCGTCAGCAAGTCCCATTTTGTGCTGAGCTATACATCAGCGGACCTGGAGGGCATCATCCTGAGTGAGGTAACACATTCACAAAGGAACTCACACAATATGTACTCACTGATAAGTGGATATTAGCCCAAAACCTAAGATACCCAAGATATAAGATACAATTTCCTAAACACATGAAACTCAAGAAAAATGAAGACTGAAGTGTGAACACTATGCCCCTCCTTAGAAGTGGGAACAAAACACCCTTGGAAGGAGTTACAGAGACAAAGTTTGGAGCTGAGATAAAAGGATGGACCATGTAGACACTAGCATATCCGGGGATCCATCCCATAATCAGCTTCCAAATGCTGACACCATTGCATACACTAGCAAGATTATGCTGAAAGGACCCTGATATAGCTGTCTCTTGTCAGAGTATGCCTGGGCCTAGCAAACATAGAAGTGGATGCTCACAGTCGGCTATTGGATGGATCACATGGCCCCCAATGAAGGAGCTAGAGAAAGTACCAAAGAAGCTAAAGGGATCTGCAACCCTATAGGTGGAACAACATTATGAACTAACCAGTACCCCGGAGCTCTTGACTCTAGCTGCATATGCATCAAGAGATGGCCTAGTCGGCCATCACTGGAAAGAGAGGCCCATTGGACACGCAAACTTTATATGCCCCAGTACAGGGGAACGCCAGGGCCATAAAAGGGGAGTGGGTGGGTAGGGGAGAGGGGGTGGGTGGCTATGGGGGACTTTTGGTATAGCATTGCAAATGTAAATGAGCGAAATACCTAATAAAAAATGGAAAAAAAAAAGACTAAAGATGGAAAACTATCAATCTTGGAGCATAGATTACAGGTCTCATGAGAGCCCATGCACTGCAGTGTGCCCTTCAGGTGTGTCCAGCCTTTGACAATGCAGCTTAACGTGGTCATCTACAAGGTTCCCACTGAAGAACCAAGCATTCAAATTACAATACCAGTAGCAAACGGATCTCAGAGTATTTTGAGTGAGTATATGATTTTGTGTTGGACCAAATTAACAACTGTCCTCAGCCCCTTGTGTCTCATAAGCCATAGATTGGCCACATTTGATCAATGTGTGTGATCATGTATACTACAAAGCATTAGGGGTAATGGTTAAATCATGGGAACAGCAACCAGGTGCCTACCAAATTCTATATATCCATGAAACTGGCGTAAGTAGGTAGATAAAAATGCATATTAAGGATACTGTAGTGAAAAAAAAAAAAAGTTTCTTTGACCAAACCCAAGGGAATCTGCCGATTCACCAACCTATAAATAATGCATTGATATCAAAAAGGGTGGGTATTTGAGGACAGACAAAAAGGAATAGTTTTAGGGAGGAACTGGAGTCTCATGTCCCAGGACATTGACCTTCCTTAGCCCTCTAGCTGGTCCCACCAGGCCCTGACACACATCGTCTACTTAGCTTTGATTCCTTTCTCCCCAAATAGCTTCATTTGTAATTTGTCTGTCTGTGTGTTTCCCTCAACAGATGGAGAATTGTAGCCCTGGTGCAATTGCAAATTTCTGCAGTTTTGTTCTTTGCTGGCAGCTAACACAGGCATCAAAGCTCATGCAAGCATCTATTCTGAACTTAATTAGTTCCAGTCCATCTGGGAAAGATTTGGGGAGGCTGAAAAAATGAGAACACACCCTGTGCTAAAGTGGTTTTTCTGAAGTGAATTTCAGCCTCCACTCTCAGGCCCTCTTTAGAAGAAAGAGTTGTGGCTTGTCCTATTTTGAACAGCTCTAAAATGCTTCCTATGGTCTCCCAAACATTCTAATGTGTGTCTGCTTATTTGCCCATTAATAAACACAGTAGTCCAGGGAAGCCTAACCTATGATTGTTGTAAACCAGCTCTAGTTTTGATTCACTCCAGTTTTTCACTACAAGGAATATTTATTGAGCTTCTTTGATAATTGAGCAAGCACAAAAGTACTTTCTGTATTCTCAATACAAAAAGAAGGCCTGCATTGCCGATAAAATATGTGCCTGACCACACAATAGAGATTTTGATTAAAATTTTATCTTTACAAATTTGGTTCGCCAGAAGGCAGCTACAGGTTGTTGGGAGAGCATGACAGCAATTCCACGGAGCCCCAAAGCATGTGGTATGCTTTACTGAAAGGGTTAAGTAATTTGTGGCTGTGTTATTTCAGTGGCTTTTGGCATTAGGAGAACTTAAGGTTAATTTCCATCTTGAAAGTTGGCAAATCAAAGGATATGTGCTCATCAAACTGGAGTGAATGTAAAGAAAAACAGAAAAATATATAGATTATTTGGAAAAAGGAGGTGGAAACCCTGGTGTGTTGGTGCATGCCCTTTTTTTTATTTCTATCTTTTATTTATTTAGTTTATTTATATTTCTTTTTTATTAGATATTTTCTTTACTTACAATTCAAATGTTATCCCCTTTCCTGGTTTCCCCTCCAAAAATCCCCATCCCTTCCACCCTCTCCCTGCTCACTAACCCACCTACTCCTGCTTCCCAGTCCTGGCATTCCACTACACTGGGGCATTGAGCCTTCACAGGACCAAGGGCCTCTCCTCCCATTGATGACCAACAAGGCCATTCTCTGCTACATATGTGGCTGGAGCCATGGGTACCTCCATGTGTACTCTTTGATTAGTAGTTTACTCCCTGAGAGCTATGGGGGTACTGGTTGATTCATATTGTTGTTCCTCCTACGGGGCTGCAAACCCCTTCAGCTCCTTGGATCCTTTCTCTAGCTCCTCTATTGGGGACCCTGTGCTCAGTCCAATGGTGGGCTGAGAGCATCCACCTCTGTATTTTTCAGGCACTGGCAGAGCCCCTTGGACACAGCTATATCAGGCTCCTGTCAGCAAGCACTTCTTGGCATCCACAATAGTGTCTGGGTTTGGTGACTGTATATGGGATGGATCTGCAGGTGGGGCAGTCTCTAGACTCAGGATGATATTTTCTAGTTCCATCCATTTGCCTAAGAATTTCATAAATTCATTGTTTTTAATAGCTCCATTGTGTAAATGTACCACATTTACACATTTCTGTATCCATTCCTCTGTTGAGGGATATTTGGGTTCATTCCAGCTTCTGGCTATTATAAATAAGGCTGCTATAAACATAGTGGAGCATGTGTCCTTCTTACATGTTGAAGCATCTTCTGTGTGTATGCTCAGGAGTGGTATTGCTGGGTTCTCAGATAGTACTATGTCCACTTTTCTGAGGAACTGCCAAACTGATTTCCAGAGTGGTTGTACCAGCTTGCAATCCCATCAGCAATGGAGGAGTGTTCCTCTTTCTCCACACCCTCGCCAGCATCTGCTGTCACCTGAGTTTTTTATCTCAGCCATTCTGACTGGTGTGAGGTAGAATCCCAGGGTTGTTTTAATTTACATTTCTCTGATGACTAAGGATGTTGACCATTTCTTTAGGTGCTTCTCAGCCATTCCATATTCCTCAGTTGGGAATTCTTTGTTTAGCTCTGTACCCCATTTTTAATAGGGTTATGTGTTTTTCTGAAGTCTAGCTTCTTGAGTTCTTTGTAAAATTGGATATTAGCCCTCTATCAGAGGTAGGGTTGGTAAAGATCTTTTCCCAATCTGTTGGTTTCCGTTTTGTCCTATTGACAGTGTCCTTTGCCTTACAGAAGCTTTGCAATTTTATGAGATCCCATTTGTCAATTCTTGATCTTAAAGCATAAGCTTTTGGTTTCTTTTCCGGAAAATTTCCCCTTTGCCCATGTTCTCAAGGCTTTTCCCCACTTTCTTTTCTATTGGTTTCAGTGTCTCTGGTTTTTTGTAGAGGTCCTTGATCCACCTGGACTTGAGCTTTATACAGGAGATAAGAATGGATTGCCTTTAATCCCAGAAATTGGGAGGCAAAGGCAGGCAGATCTCTGTGAGTTTTAGGTAAACCTGTTCTACAGAACAAATTCCAGGCCAGGCAGAGCTACATGGTGAGACCCTGTCCCAGGAAAAGAACTAAGGAAAAAAAAAAAAAAGGAAGTGGGGCTACTCAGGCAGATGAGGTACATGAAGCATTCCTGTTTAAAGTGATCTCCATCAGCTAGAGCCCTTCCCAGTTTTCTGTTGACTTCTGACATGCAGAAGACATCACAGAGATCTATTTCTACTTCACGGTTATTGGGACCCACTTTCACTGTGATGAAAACAATTTGTTTTCTCTTTATGTCTGGGTGCTACTCCCAGTACTGTCCCTGCCTGCATGGTTCCCTTTGGGCATGTCAGTCTAGTCCTCTGGAGCTCAGCTAAGACCCACCAGAGATCCCTCAGGCTCCTATTTTGAAACATAGTTCTCTTCCTTGCCCTTTCTTTCTTTCAAAATATTTTCTTTAGGAATATAGCTGACAGGAGAAAAGTTTTGCTCTACTTTATGGAAATCAAGTTAGCAGCATCAGTCTGAAAAGTAAAACAATTAATGAGATGACTCCATATCCACATGTCTATGGGAAGCATTGATTGGACTGTGTAGGAATAAATAAATAAATAAATAAATAAATAAATAAATTGAAAGGACAACATGAAGTTAGAAAGGAGATATGATGAGAAGTTCCGTGGGACTAAGAAATGTACATGGTCAAGTTACATATTGCTTATATATATATATATATATATATATATATATATATATACATACATATATGTATATATATATATATGTATATATATATAAGAATTTTAAATTCTAAAAGTCTAGAGAGAAGGACAAGTCAACTAAACTATGCAAAAACTAAATAAATAAGCAAATTATGAGGATGTATCTTCTATATGCAGGAATATGATTACTGAGATTCTAATAGGCTTAATTTGGGGAAGAAATTTTAGTAACTAAAAATCACTGTGATCAAAATGAGAACTTGAAAAGCAAAGAAGCTCTTGATCAAGAGTTATTTTTAGGAATGGAAGTAAACCAGCCTCCTGAAAGAGATTGTTAAATGGAGATAGTGAAACCAACTCACTAGGAAAGATTCTTGGTATTGGATAAAGATCTGAGTAGTTTAAAAGATAATTTCTGGATCAGCAGGACCCAGGCACGCAGGAACTCCACCTTTACCAGTAGCATGGGTTCCTTCCAGTCTGGGCTGGTGCCCTGAGAAGACCTTGGGCAAGAACTCTGCAGCCAGCCCAACAAATGCCCAGAAGAAACTCCACTCCCGGGTGCTCTAACACTCCCAGGATCATAGCATCAGACATGAGGAAGACACAACATCTGTCCCAACACCAGGAGTAACTGGGACCAGCAGGATTCAGGGACACAGGGACCCTGCCTGACCAGTGGCACAGATTCATTCTGGTCTGGGCCAGTGCCCGGAGCAGACCTTGTCAAGAACCTGAGCAGAACTCCACAGCCAGTCCCACAACACCCAAGCGCCACTCCCAGGGGCTCTAACACACTCAGCATCACAGGATCACAGGAGCTCTGACACACCCAGGATCTCAGGATCACAGGATCCCAGAATCACAAGATCACAGAGACAGCTGGACTCTGAGGAGTTCTGACACAGCCAGGATCACAGAAAGGACAGGCTCCAGTCAGATATAGTGAGGGCAGGTAGCACTAGAGGTAACCAGATGACAGGAATCAAGCATAAGAACATAAGCAACAAAAACCAAGGTTACTTGGCATCATCAAAACCCAATTCTCCCACCATAGCAAGTCCTGGATACACCATCACACCAGAAAAGCAAGATCCAGATTTAAATCATTTCTCATGATGATGATAGAGGACTTTAAGAAGGACATGAATAACTCCCTTAAAGAAATACATATACATACATATACATACATGCATACATACATATGTATATACACACAGGCAAAACACTAGTATATATATAATAAATAATCTTTACAATATTTTAATGTATAAATGATATCATTGCTAATTTTGGGTGCTAATTTAAATAAATTAAAGAACATCTGTAGCTTGTAAGGTGCTTGCCCTCAGTATGTATGTAAGAATGTCCAACTGCCATTTGGGAACTGAGTATGGATGAGAAGCAGGCACCATCTGGTCAGCTGTGGGTCCAGATGAACAAAAATGGAAGAAACTCAAAGCTCCCTTCTACCTGGAGCTGGTATCATTGTTCTGCCAGTCTTGAACATCATAGCTCCAGGTGTTCCCTCCTTTGGACTGTGCAATTCATACTGGTTAGCTCTTAGGTTCTCAAATCCTCCACTCACACTGAGAGTTACATCACTTATTTGCCTGGTTCTGAGGTCTTCAGACTGCTACTGAGTCACAAGACTGACTATCTGATCTCCAACCTTTTGGACAACCTTTTATGGAAATGATTGGTGTGGGCTTAGGTACCAGAAGTTTTCCACGAAGATCTCTGTCCAGGCCTGGTGTGAGGGTTCCAGAGAAGGGAAGTGAGTGCAGGCAGGGAGACAAAGTCTCTGCCATGCCTACCAGGTAACTCTGAACTGAGTCAGGTCCAGCTGGGCCAACAAGAAGCCAACTATCCAGTGAGGAGTGTGGCAGGACCTCAGGTGGCTCTTCAGGAGAAAAGATCTCTTCCCAAGTGTTGCATACAGCTCTTAGAACAAAAGACTCAGACGAAGGAGTAGTTCTCCTGCACCTTTAATTCCCTGGATAGGATTTATATAGTTTTGAGGGTGATTCAGGGTTCGACAGCAGGTACCTCTCATTGCCTTGGACTGAGAGTTTGGGGAAACCTTATTTGCATGTGGGAAGTTGTTGGGAACAAAATAAAGGGGGAGGCCCAGGGGCCCTGGGGAGAGCCCTGGGGAAGAGGAGGAAAGGAAAAGGGGCCTAAAGTCTGGCTAGAGTTCCTGTGCTCTGGGCAGGCAGAAGCAGGCATTGGGGGGCTGCCGGGGCACTTTCCACATGGAACCAGGTGAGCACCTAAGCCTCTGACCCATGCTGCGGGAGGAGGGGGGCACGGGGTGGAGAAGGGGCAGCCCCCATCCTGGGGGCCCCAAGGCCACACCCTGTAGCCCCAGGGGTATAGGAGAGAGGGATAAGGGAAGACAGGTTCCCAACACTGACTAGAGTGTGCAGCAGAACTTGAAGGAGTAGAGACTCTCTATGGTTTAAGAGCTTTATTAAAGAAATGCAGGCAGAAAGAGAGAAGGTAGAAAGAGAAAGAGAGAGAGTGGGGGGGAGGGAGGGAGAAAGAGAAGGCTAGAGAGAAAGAGGAGAGGAAAGAAGAAGACAAAGAGAAAGGGAAGAGAAGAGAGAAGTGAGAGATGAGAGGACAAAAGAGCAAGAGAGTGAGGTGAGGGCTGAGCACCCCTTTTTTTTTATTAGGTATTTTCCTCATTTACATTTTCAATGCTATCCCAAAGGTCCCCCATACCCACCCCCAATCCCCTACCCACCCACTCCCCCTTTTTGGCCCTGGCGTTCCCCTGTACTGGGGCATATAAAGTTTGCAAGTCCAATGGGTCTCTCTTTGCAGTGATGGCCGACTAGGCCATCTTTTGATACATATGCAGCTAAAGACAAGAGCTCCCGGGTACTGGTTAGTTCATATTGTTGTTCCACCTATAGGGTTGCAGTTCCCTATAGCTCCTTGGGTAATTTCTCTAGCTCCTCCATTAGGGGCCGTGTGACCCATCCAATAGCTGACTGTGATCATCCACTTCTGTGTTTGCTAGGCCCCGGCATAGTCTCACAAGAGAGAGCTATAACTGGGTCCTTTCAGTGAAATCTTGCTAGTGTATGCAATGGTGTCAGCATTTGGAAGCTGATTATGGGATGGATCCCTGCATATGGCAGTCACTAGATGGTCCATCCTTTCGTCACAGCTCCAAATTTTGTCTCTGTAACTCCTTCTATGGGTGTTTTGTTCCCATTTCTAAGAAAGGGTAAAGTGTCCACACTTTGGTCTTTGTTCTTCTTGAATTTCATGCGTTTGGCAAGTTGTATCTTATATCTTGGGTATCCTAAGTTTCTGGGCTATTATCCACTTATCAATGAGTACATATTGTGCGAGTTCCTTTGTGATTGGGTTACTTCACTCAGAATGATACCCTCCAGGTCCATCCATTTGCCTAGGAATTTCATAAATTCATTTTTTTAATAGCTGAGTAGTATTCCATTGTGTAAATGTACCACATTTTCTGTATCCATTCCTCTGTTGAGGGGCATCTGGGTTTTTTCCAGCTTCTGGCTATTATAAACAAGGCTGCTATGAACATAGTGGAGCATGTGAGCACCCCTTTTTATGGTCTTCATTGTTGCTAGGTAACTGGGGAGGAGTTTAGCCTGAAGGTCAGAAGCTTGGGCCATTGCTTACATGACTACTGACCATGCTTCTCTTGTGGGGGCTGTAGGAGGTGGTACCTTAGGCAGGGGCCAGAGTTCCAGGAGCATGAGGGAATGCCTACCATGTCATGTAGGTGAGTTATGACCATTGGGGTTCAGACCTCAGCTCGACTGGATACCAGCCTGCAATTCCCCACCAGAAGGCTTGGTACTGCTCCTATGTGACTGATAGCCACACACCTTTCCTGTAGGGGCTGTGGGGGCAGTAACTTTGACAGGAGCCAGGGGTCCAGGAGACATGATCGAATGCCTTCCATCCCATGTAGGTGGAAATCACCACCCACCGGGTCCCACTGGGGTTCAAGACCTATGCTCAACTGGAGACCAGGCTGTCTGTGTGCAGCCCATTGCCCTACAGATTGGCATCCTTAATTACATGTAGAAATTCCCCTAAGAAATCCTGTCTCTGCGTACTATCAATCGATCTATCTATCTATCTATCTATCTATCTATCTATCTATCTATCTATCTAAACACATCCTGTTGGTTCTCTCTAGAGAGTTCTCATGTTTATGGTTAATTTAATCTTATGTAGTTTTTGCCACATTAAAAAAAATACAAAACCAGGCTTGGGAGTGCTGGCCCTGGCCCTCACTTCCCAGAAGACTAGAGCCGCCCCTGGGAGGCAGGGATGCAGGATAACTGGCCTCATCCCTCAACTGGTCAGTGTGGGAAAGCTGTCCCTGAGGCATAAGAGTTGTTGAGCTGGCACCTCCCCTTACTGGCTGCAGTACTTGGAAGATCTGGCCCCACCCCTCACCTAAGCAAAGCAGGAGAGTTGGCCCTGGTGGTGTGGCCACAGGAGAACTGGTTAGCTGAAGAACTCAGCTTCCACTCAGACCCAGATCCAGGACTTTGAGTTGGCCCACCCCAACATCCAGTGCTGGAGCACTTGAAGGGGCATGTCCTGCAGATCCAAACGTGCAGGATCTTCATAACACAGGGCAGCAACAGAAAGTTTGAGAGAAGTTCCTTTGAGGATCCATTATTGATAGTGTAGCAGAAGCCACAGGCCTTGAACCAGACCCATGACTCATTTCAATGAATATTGGCAATAAAGATGTGTGGACAAAAGAGAATACTGTGAGACATACTCTTACACATTGCAGCTTCCACAATAAGATGTTTTTATGATTTGTTTGGGGGTTGTTTATTGTTTTTAATTCCTTCTTCTTGTTTAATCGTTTTTTTACACTCCAGATTTTATCCCCCTTCCAGTGCACCCCCTGACTGTTCCACATCCCATACCTCCTCTCCACCCTGTGTCTCCATGGGGATGCCCCTAGCCCCCAACCCCCAACCCCACCAGATCTCTAAACTCCCTGGGGCCTCCAGTCTCTTGAGGGTTATGTGCATCTTCTCTGACTGAACCCAGACCCGGCTGTATATGTGTAGGTGGCTCAAGTGTCTGAGAGATCTCAGGGGTCCAGGTTAATTGACAGTGCTGGTCCTTCTACAGAGTTGCCCCATATGAAATGTAAATAAAGAAAATATCCAATAAAAAAGGGGGAAAAAGGAATGGAGGAGGAGGTTGTAAGGACAGAGGGTGGATCCAAGGGGACAGGAAAGATAAGTGGGATTGAGATATATGGTTTGAAGTTCAAAATGAATCAATAAAAAGCTAAAGAAAAATACAAAACCAAATAATATATGCAGACAAATTCCACATAGAATTTATAAATCAAAGTAGAAGAAAATAATATAAAATTGAACTCAAATTTATCTCCCTAGCATATGATGTACACTGGATTGAATTCTCTGGTAGATTCGCTTAAAATATGATCTGATTTTATGCTTGTTTAGCATTGCTGTTTTAATGAGCATATTTGAAACAAATCCCATAGAGAAATACAGAGGTACAAGTAAAACATCTTGTTCTCATAACAGAATTTGAAATGTTATTTCAGCTTACATTTCTTCCATGGAAACTAGCAAAAACTTCAACCCAACATAGGTCCAAAGTCTTGCATCAGACTTCTCTAATAAATCTAATACAAAGGTTCATTTAAAAGTTTTAGAGGACCTTGAAATAAATACATACATACATACATACATACACACACATACATACGTGTGTGTGTGTGTGTGTGTGTGTGTGTGTGTGTGAATGGTATAGCATGGTTAGAAATCACAGGACCTGAATTCAATTTCCTAGTTTACTGTGGAAAATTATTCTATTATCATTATTCTATTATCTATTACTCATGATCTCAGATTTTTATGCTGGAGCTAAACAGCTATAGTGAACACACCTAACAACCCAACAAACATGATCCTATCTAAGATAATTTTATCAAGAAACTATCGTCACAAAGGCCTACAAGGTTAGGCCCCTATGAGATGTTGCTGCCATCTATTGGAAGTGTGGCTAAATTGCACACAACTTTAAAAGGCCATGGTGTTTAGTGATAGAGCACTAGCCTGGTATGTATGCAAAAGGTCCTGATTACACACCCATTACTGCAAATAATAATAATTTTCTAAAATATTCCACTTTAGGGCACTTACATAAGACAAGCACCTAGCGGTTACTAATCCCCCTCAAACACACTATATATCCTGTGCTCTACACACTGTACCAGGGTCTCTCCATGACAGAATTACTAAACAAATAGTATTGGATTCACACAACAGAAAGCTATACAGCGACAAAAATGAGTGAGATAGTGATATTCATTAGCAACATGGATAAATGGCAAACGCTTAGAGCTGATTGAAAAGAACCAGGCTCAGGTTGTGTTTCCTGCTACCTAAAGGGTTAACTTTCTTCACTCTGTCTCTGGAAGCTTGACATTGACACTGAACTTCGTGTCAAGATCAGAGCATCCGGTCAATGACAGCACCTACCACTGTCACCCTCACACTGCTTTGTAAAGACTGTGGTTCTTCCTCCCTTAACTATCCTCGATTAACTAAGGGACTTTCCTCTTCACCTCAAAGATATTTCATACAGACCACTCACAACACACTCAAGTTAGTGTTCTTGTTCATGAAACACTGGATTATTTGCTTTGAGTTATTCCAGAGGAGATCTTGGTCTATTGAACATAGATCACCATCTGATCCAGTAAACAGTGTTACATTTACTCCTAGATGGTAAATTCAAAATCCAGAATATTTGTTACCCAATCTAATTCTGTAGAATATCTTGCTTGATGACAGTTTTACAGTATGTTGCCCATATAGTCTCCAGGATACCTCCAAAACTGTCTAGCAATATCATTCAAGCTTAAGAAAAACAATTTATCTTCCTCAGACTCATGCATTGCTCTCATCCTGGAACATACTGATACGAGCTGGCAGCAATGTTGGCTAAATTTGGTGGATCTTCAGAACTAAACTAAATTCAGCAGCATAGTCAGTAATTATTCGCTGAGATCAAATAAATTTCATTTCTAGAACATCAATATATTCAATATAAATAAGGAAGTAAATCACAATAAATGAATGAAAAATAAAAACAACAGGACTTTGCAAACCAATCAATTGATATGAACTTAAAACATATGTATCAAGCAAGCATCTTCCTCAGACAGGTACTGTTTCCATGGCTACATAGAACCATAATCACTGAAGTTTCCAATCATTTGAGTGTACCCAAATGCCTCCATTCTAAGGATCACGGTCTTTTCCCCAAGTATATCAAGGACTGGGTTATAGGTCAGCTGATAAAATACTTGCCATACAAACATGAGAACCTGAGTTCGATTGCCAGTACCCACATTTTTAAAGTCAGATATGGCATAGCTCAGGAGATTGTCAAGTTTATCCTAGATACTTACTAGCCAACCAGTACAATTATATCAGGGAGCTGCAGGCTCAGTGACAGACCTTGTCTCAAAAACATAGATGGAGAGTGACTGAGGAAAGCGCCAGATATCAACCTCTGACCTACATACTCAGAGACAGAGACAGAGAGAGAGAGAGAGAGAGAGACAGAGACAGAGACAGAGACAGAGACAGAGACAGAGACAGACAGAGATTCATATTGTACACTTCACTTGAGAAGCTCTATGATATGCACAATTAAGTTTCCTTATGATTTTAAGTCTTATTAATATACAAGAAATAAAATCATTTTTAGTGACTCCACGGAGACAGTTGTATGACTGGGATGTGACTGAAAGTTTAAAACCTCCAAGTTATGATTATTTCTAGAAATACTCAAGGCATCTAATAGTTACGGTAACCACAGATAATATGATAATAGTCAGGTGCAGCAGTTGCTTAGTGTTCCAAGGCTTGCCATAAATAGGACCTCCATCATAAGCAGCTTTGTTTAATGAGCACCAAGAAAGAAAATTTCTTACAAGTTTCTAGTGGGTTATATCAAAAACCTACAGTCTTCAGTGAGGTGTAGACAAACTAAATTCAGCAGCATAGTCAGTAATTATTCGCTGAGATCAAATAAATTTCATTTCTAGAACATAAATATTTCAATATAAATAAGGAAGTAAATCACAATAAATGAATGAAAAATAAAAACAACATGACTTAAAGAAATTTTAACTGGCAAAACTTATCATTTATCACCACGCACCTATGGACACTTGACTTTTGACAAAGAAGCCAAAAATATACGGTGGGGGAAAATTATCTTCAATAAATAGTGCTGGTCTAACTAGCAGTCTGTATGTAGGAAAATGAAAATAGATCCATATTTATTACCTTGTACAAAGCTCAAATCCAAGTGGATCAAGGACCTCAACATAAAGCCAGATACACTGAATCTAATAGAAGAGAAAGTGGGAAAGAGCCTCAAACTCATTGACACAAGGCAAATTTTCTAATGGCCCAGGCTCTAAGATCAACAATCGATAAATGGGACCTCATAAAACTGAAAAGCTTCTGTAAGGCAAAAGACACCAACAATCAGCAACCTACAGTTTGGGAAAAAATCCTCACTAACTCTCCATCCAACAGAGGGGTAATATCCAAAATATATAAAGAACTCAAGAAGTTAACCTCCAAATAAGCCAACTTTAAAGTGGAGTACAGAGCTAGACAGAGAATTCACAGCAGAAGGATCTCGAATAGCCAAGAAGCACTTTAAAAAAATGTTCAAAGTCCTTAGTCATCAGGGAAATGCAAATCAAAATGACCCACCTTACACCAATCAGAATGGGTAAGATCAAAAACTCGGGTGACTGCACATATTGGCAAGGATGTGGAGAAAGAGGAACACTCCATTGTTGGTGGGATTGCAAACTCTGGAAATCAATCTGAAGGTTCCTCAGAAAATTGAAAATAGATCTACCTGAAGACCAAGCTATACTATTCCATACCCAAGCAAATGCCCCACCATGCTACAGAGGCACATGCTCCACTATGCTCATAGCAGCCTTATTTGTGATAGCCAGAAACTGGAAACAACTCAAATGTACCACAATGGAAGAATGGATACAGAAAATGTGGTTCATTTACACAATGGAATACTACTCAGCGATTAAGAGTGAGGACATCATGAATTTTGCAGGAAAATGGATGGAACTATAAAATATCATCCTGACTGAGGTAACTCAGACCCAAAAAGACGTACATGGTATGTACTCACTGACTAGTGGATATTAGCCAAAAAGTACAGGATACTAGGATATAACCCAGGCTGTAAGAAGTGTAACAAGTAGAAAGGTCCAAGTGAGGTTGTTTCAATTCCACTTAGAAGAGGGAACAAAATAATCACAGGAGGCAAAGGGAGGGAGGGACCTGGTGGGAGAGGGGAGGGGGAAGAGAAAGGGGGAATAGGATCAGGTATTGAGCGGGGACAGGAAAGAAGCCAAGAGGACCAAAAGAATGAATGGAGATAAGCAGCATGAGGAGGGACCCTCTCAAAAGTATCGAGACCTGGGAGGTGAGAGACTCTAAGGACCCATTGGGGGTGACCTTAGCCAAAATGCTCAACATTGAGGAGAGGGAACTTGAATGGTCCACCTCCAGTAGATAGACAGGGCCCCAAGCACAGGGTCAGCATTACTAACCCACAGTCAAAATTTCTGACCCAGAAGTGATCCTGTCTAAAAGAACTACAAGGACAAAAATGGAGAAGAGACTGAAGGAAAAGCAATGACAAGCCCAGCATGGGACCCATCTAATGGGAGAGCACCAAAGCCTGACACTATTACTGATGCTATGACGTGTTTACAGAAGGGAGCCTGACATGGCTGGCCCCTGACAGTCCCTACCAGCAGCTGACTGAGCCAGAAGCAGATACTTACATCCAACTGTTGAACTGAAGTTGAAGACCCCTATGTTTGATTAGGGGAAGGATTGAAGAAGATGAAGTGGAGATCAATCCCACAAGAAGGCCAGCAGTCTCAACTTACCCAGACCCCAGGGAGCTCCCAGAGACTGAGCCAACAGCCAGGAGCATACACTGGCCAGTCCAAGGTCTGGCACAAATACAGCAAAGGTCTGCTGGTCAGGCCTTAGTGCGAGAAGATTCACTTAATTCTTGAGAAACTTGAGGCCTCAGGGAAGGGGAGGTGTGGTAGGGGAGGGCTACCCTCTCTGAGGCAAGGGGAAGAGAAATAGGATGAGGAACTGTGAGAGGGGGACTAAGGTGGGGGACAATGATGGGAATATAAATAAATAAAATAATAAAAATTGAAAAATACGTCGAAAGCATCTCATTAAAATCAGGAGTGACACAGGAGGATGACTCTTCCTTCTAGTTCCCTTAGTAAGTGAAACTAGCCAAAGTAATTAGGCAAGAAAAAAGAATTTAAAACATTCACAAAAAATTAGAACTCAACATATCTACATATTCTATGTTTATGTATTTAGAAAACTCCAAATACACTACCAAAACAGCCATTACAATTAATAAATAAATTCTAATTTGTAAGATACAAACTCATGCCCCTCCTCCAAAAAAAAAATCAATGCTATAACTAAAGCCCAAGGGTCATACTGCATTCTTGTTTAGGGTTCTCTTGTTATAAACAAGTGTTGTTTCCCTATCTGTTAATGCCACATTTGGGAGACTTTATGCTTTTGTTTGGTTGTTTTGCTGTTTAAAATATGCTGAAGCAGTGTCTCTAGCCCCATTCTTAGAAGAGAGTGATGTAAGCATAGAGAGAACGCGTGTGTGTTCTCATGTAAGACACAATGAGAAGTTAGTAGTGTGCATTTCAGCATAGGGGGCTTCACCAGAACCTGATCACAATGCCATTCCACTCTTGGACGTCTTCAGATTTGCAAGAAATAAATTTCTGTTTATAAGCCACACTGAACCAAAACAAAAAAAATGGTATCAAGAAGCAGACATGCTGCTATAATAAATACTTAAAATGCATAGTAAGTAGAGGCTGGAAGGATTGAAGGCGCATTCAATTAAAACCTGACATCGCCATGATCAGAAAGAAAAGAGAGTCCTAGAGAAAGATTTTCTCTTCTTAGAAAATACCTAATCAATTATGAACACAATGATAATAGAAACATTGCAGGTCTCGATGGAAATGGGAAGGTTACGGTCAGAGGTGTAAAAGATGTTCCTTTCTATAATATGGCAAATAACGTATCTGAATTGTATTCATGTCTTAGTGTCTTATAGAAGGTAGATTTTCCCATGTGGGCACCCAGCTAACAACACTTCTAAGTAAATTGTTGAAAAAATAATTTGGTTCCCAATTCTATTTATATTAAAGTCTGAAGAGAGAAACAAAAAGGAGAAATGCCTGAAAGATGACATTATTAAGCAAACTAGAACTTGAAGATTCGATGTCTTAGTCACTGTTCCATTGCTGTGAAGAGACATTGTCTTAGTTAGGGTTTCTATTCCTGCGCAAACATCATGACCAAGAAGCAAGTTGGGGAGGAAAGGGTTTATTCAGCTTACACTTCCATGTTGCTGTTCATCACCAAAGGAAGTCAGTACTGGAACTCAAGCAGGTCAAAAAGCAGGAGCTGATGCAGAGGCCATGGAGGGATGTTTTTTACTGGCTTGCTTCTCCTGGCTTGCTCAGCCTGCTCTCTTATAGAACCAAGACTACCAGCCCAGAGATGGTCCCACCCACAAGGGGCCTTTTCCCTCTTGATCCCTAATTGAGGAAATGCCTTACAGTTGGATCTCATGGAGGCATTTCCTCAACTGAAGCTCCTTTCTCTGTGATAACTCCAGCTGTGTCAAGTTGACACAAAACTAGCCAGTACAGACATCATGACCAAGGTAACTCTTATTTTAAAATAATAATAATTTAATTAGG
The DNA here is from genome assembly GCF_000001635.26 of Mus musculus. Taxonomy (NCBI): domain Eukaryota; kingdom Metazoa; phylum Chordata; class Mammalia; order Rodentia; family Muridae; genus Mus; species Mus musculus. The sequence goes on along the minus strand of NC_000085.6, from coordinate 12,128,626 downwards.
GATGTGCCTACAATTTCAAAGGTTAGTCCATTATCATTATGTCAGGAAGCATAGCAGGACACAGACAGGCATGATGGCATGGTGCTGGAGAAGTACCTGAAAGTTCTACATCCTGAGCCATAGGCAAAGACAAAGACTCTGGGCTCGGCATGGGCTTTGAACTTTCAATGCCCACCCTCAGTGGCACACTTCCTCCAACAAAGCCTTTTAATCCTTTCAAATAGTACCATTCCCCAGTGACTAACCATTCCAAATATAGAAGCTTTGGTGGGGGGGGGGGGGCATTTTTATTCCAACCACCACATTTGGGAAATTATCAACCTACCCATATTTCAAAAAGTGGAAGTTGTTCAGAAACAGTAGTAAGGGTATTGATAAGTCACATTTCAATGGTGAGACAAGTTAGAACAGGTGTGAACTAGGAGTACAGTCAGCCACTTCAGGGGGAACAGAACAGAGCCATTTGGAACACATACACTATTCTTTAACACTAGAAAGGAATGACCAAGAAGGTGATTGGAGACCATTAGGGCCCTCTCACTAGTTTCCAAAAGGAATAACAATTCCTAGTTTTCACAGACCATATGACCTCTACCCAAAGCCGTTTGGGTTGGGTCATCTATGAGACCTATGATTACAAGACCTGTCCAATAAAGCGAGAGTAACAGGACCTTTACCTGAACTGGTCTAAAAGAATAAGCCACTGCCCAAATAGAGCTATACTATGATTTGTATTTGAAATTCTAAACAAAGAAATAAAAAGACATCCAGTACTCTGACATAGACTAGATATATAAATGTAAAGTTATCTTTATTCTGAGATAAGAGATAATAGATTTAACATATGGAAAATCCAAAGAACACACACATACAAATACAAGATGATAGAACTGATAAAGCAATATACTTTTTAAGAGTTATTTATTTTGTTTTATGTGTTTGAGTGTTTTGTCTGACATGTATGTGTATGGACCACATGCATTCCTGATGACCATAGAGGTTACAAGAGAGCATCAGATACCATGGAAGCAGGGTTACAGATGGATGTGCACTGCCATGTGGGTGCAAGAGCAACAACTGCTATTAACTTCTGAGTCATTTCTCAAGCCCCAAATCAACATACTTTTTAACTTCAAAGAGAATAACACCAAAAAGAATAGAAAACTCAGAAACAATTTTTTTATTTATTAGGTATTTTCTTCATTTACATTTCCAATGCTATCCCAAAAGTCCCCCATATCCTCCCCCACCCCACTCCCCTACCCACCCACTCCCACTTCCTGGCCCTGGCGTTCCCCCATACTGAGTCGTATAAAGTTTGCAAGACCAATGGGCCTCTCTTTCCAATACTGGTTGACTAGGCCATCTTCTGATACATATGCAGCTAGAGACACGAGCTCCAGGGGGGTACTAGTTAGTTCATATTGTTGTTCCACCTATAGCATTTCAGACCCCTTTAGCTCTTTGGGTACTTTCTCTAGCTCCTCCATTGGGGGCCCTGTGATCCATCCAATAGCTGACTGTGAGCATCCATTTCTGTGTTTGCTAGGCCCCGGCATAGCCTCACAAGAGACAGCTATATCTGGGTCTTTTCAGCAAAATCTTGCTAGTGTATACAATGGTGTCAGCGTTTGGAGGCTGATTATGGGATGGCAGTCTCTAGATGGTCCATCCTTTCGTCTCAGCTCCAAACTTTGTCTCTGTAACTCCCCCGCAATACCTCTCCTGGGCATATATCCAGAAGATGTTCCAATCGGTAAGAAGGACACATGCTCCACTGTGTTCATAGCAGCCTTATTTATAATAGCCAGAAGCTGGAAAGAACCCACATGTCCCGCAACAAAGGGATGGATACAGAAAATGTACAATGGAGTACTACTCAGCTATTAAAAAGAATGAATTTATGAAATTCCTAGGCAAATGGATGGACCTAGAGGGCATCATCCTGAGTGAGGTAACCCAATCACAAAAGAACTCACATGATATATACTCACTGATAAGTGGATATTAGCCCAGAAACCTAGCATACCCAAGATACAAGATACAATTTGCAAAACACATGAAACTCAAGAAGAACGAAGACCAAAATGTGGACACTTTGCCCTTTCTTAGAATTGGGAACAGAAACAAAAATTTTAACTACATGTACCAGATAAGCTTTGATCAGGTTTATATGGTAGATTTGGCTGTGAGTTCAATATTAATGAAACAACAATATATGTTAAATAATATGCTTTAGTAGAAACACAAAACTACAGCTACATTGATAGATGCACAAATGTTGAAATCGGAGGTTTCCCCAGGAGAAAAATGTTCAACAACTGTCACTGAAAGTTTTAGGATATAGTTATCATTAATAGTGAATATTAACTATCTGTCAGTGTAATTAAATATTATCCACACACTCAAGAGATAATATACATCAAGATCTGCCAATTTGTTCAGCAAAGATCTACATAATAAGTATTTTAGGTTTTGTGAGTCTTGTGCTTTCTTTTTTAATTGTTTGATTTTACAACCTTTTAAAATATACCTTTTAAATAATTATTATACACAACCATTGAAGGGCCAGGTTTGAACACTGGGCCATGGTTTAGTGACTCCTGGCATAGATTTAAAGTAAAAAGGCAGGTTAAAGAATTTTGTGCACATCCTGAGACGTGCATATCCTGGGTCTGGCCTGCAAGTACAGATAATGAAGATGCCTGTAGCCTCTAAAGCAACCAAAGATGAGATCACTCACTGAAGGCTATGAGGAAATAAGGACCTGAGATAAAGGTATGAGTAACTTCCTGTGTGTGTGTGTGTGTGTGCGTGTACAGGTTGATGTGTGTACTGCATCAAGGTGCACATGTCCCTGTATGCACATGTGTGTGGAAGCCAGAGATTGACACTGGGTTTCTTCCATAATCACTTCCAACCTTAATTTTTGAGACAAGATCTCTCAGTGAACCAAGATCTTCCAATTAGTTTCAGAGATTTTCTGGTCTCTACCTACCCAGTACTGGAATTACAAGTGCCTGCTTCTATGCCTGGCTTTACTGAGATTACAAGTGCCCACCCACTTCTATGCCTGGCTTTTACATGAGTGTGGGGGCCCAAACCCAGGTCCTCATACTTGCTCTGCAAGTACTCTATGAAACGAGCCATCTCTCCAACTCCAAGAAACGGGTTTGTTTATGGTATGAGGAACTTAATCAGCAGCAGACACTCCACCACTAAGTTATGTTCCCAGCTAAGCTACAAAAAGAAAAATACAGACTGTAAAAGGAAAAGGAGTTTACAAAGAGCCAGAGAGATGGAAGAAATGTAGAAAGAGAACTGCACCACAATAGAATCAAACAAGAGCTGCTACAAATAGTAGCTAGAAAGCAGGTCTCTGGATAGTGTTCATCAACTATAAGGACAGGAAGGTGACTTCTCTACCTTAAAAAGCCAAGTGTCAGTGGAGTAGAGACAGAATCAAGTAAACCTCCAAGGCAAACTCACTGCCTTAGCATACCTTCTAAGTGGCTCTCAAGTCCGCCTTCTCTAGTCCATCCCACTCCTCCCACTCACTACATCTCAGGTCTTCAGCTGTCCCTTCTGCTGCTATTTTTCTGTGCAGTCTCCTTTCTAAAATGGCTCTTCCACCCCCCCCAAAAAAAAATATGTAATTTATCTTATGACAACCTCCAGAGTAATGTTTCTGAGCTATAACACTGAGCAATCTCCTCAGAAAAAAAAAATTATTCTCTGCCTCCTTCTGAATAAAATCCAAACCTCTATACATTACACTCAATACCTTCCACTGTTGGGTCTCAATAAGCATGCCCAGCTATATCAACTACAATTTACACATCAAACTTTACTTAAAACAATGACATTTTAAAAATTAAATGCCCATGAGAAGTTACACCCATAAAGACTCATCCACATGACTGCCTCAACATGAGCTGAACAAGAACAACACCAATAGACATGCCAAAGTGATCAGGAAGATCATGAGGCCTCAACCCTACACAAACAACTACAGGCAACTAAGGAGTGCTGAGAGTGGGAGAGAGAGCCTTCCCAAGGGAGGAGCACACCAATTAGTAGTCCAGTACCAAATGGTCAGCCTTAAAAACATACATACAAGAAACACTATACAAGCTGGGCTGGTTATATTTGGGAATATATATGTATACACATATATGCATGTAATATTGCAAGTGATGGAAATAGACCATGCATTTGAAAAAGGGCAAAGAGGGCTGTATGACATGGTTTAGAGACAGAAGAGGGAGGGGAAAAATATGTAATTATATCAAATATTTTTAATTAAATTCATTTAAGGAGTCAAGATTTGAATAAGAAGCTTGTTTAGGGACCAAGCCTCCCACCAACACCTCACTTCCCCATACCCCATCCTAGTCATGCTCAACCTCTCCACCCTCAATATTTCCTCTCTTTCATTTTGCCTCTATTTTATTACACCCCCCCCCCTTTAAAATGTCTTCCCTGAGTGGTCCACTTCTAGTTTTCTGGTTTTCATGTGTACTCCAGGTTAAACATGCAAAACAACAAGTACCAAGCTAGAATTTACCAATCAGCAGAACACACAGCATTTGTCTTTCTGGACCAGAACAACTTAGGTATAATTTTTTCCAGTTCCATCCAGTTACCTACAAATTTCATAATTTGCTTCTCTTTACAGCCCTGTAATACTCCATGAGAAAATGTATCATGTTTTCTTTATCCATTTATCAATTGATGAGCACCTTGGTATGCTCAATTTCCAAGCTTTTGTTTGTTGAACCACAGTGAAAATGGATGTGTAAGCATTCCAACAGAAGAAATTCCTAAGCAGAGAGCTTAAAAGGGCTGCACACTTATTCTTAACTAATTATTATGCTGAGATTCTGAGCAAACAAAATGATCTAAAGATAAATGAGATCAAAGATTTACTTATAATGTTTTAGAAGAAGCTTTTTAACCATTTTGAATTTGTTTCCTCCTCTGAACTTTGCAGGGGGCTTTTAGGGTGGATTTGTGAAGTGACAAAATCAAGAAGTACAAAGCTTAGTACATGGTCTAGCTCCCCAGGTTCCACTGCAGAGTAAAATGGGGTTGGTAAATATGTGTTCTTGTTTTCTTAGGCCAGCTGTATATGCTATTATTGTGTTCTGCTGCAACCCAAAGCTGCTTCATCCATTACCAGAAGATTTGATGATTGCCCTTTAGGGTGAGGACCTGGCTGTAGAGATGACATTTAATAATCGTTGTCTTTGGTGCACTTATGTGAATTTTACTCTACACAACCCCAGAGAGCAATTAACTACAAAGCCTTCGACTGAATTCCTTTCTCTTACATAAAAACCCTCTGGGGGAAACATAATGAAACTTCTCCAAGGAGAAAAGAAACAAACCCTTCCCATGTTCACCCCAAATACCAGTTTTCAAATACTTCCAAAACTGACCATAAATGTATGTATCGGCTTATTCCAGTGGAACCTCTTAACAATCTCATGCTCTTCCCATCCTTCCCATATCTTTTCCTCCATTTCTCTATCTGCACTCTTTCTGTGCACCAAGCAGATATTTCAGTCCTTGAATGCCAGCCTCAATTCCTTGTCAAAACTCATCAGCATGTTGGAGACTGGATGCAGCCACTGGAGTCTGGTTAAACTCATTCAAAAGAAGAATAACTCAAGACTGAGATCAGCAAAAGACAGAACAGGAGAGAGAGGGTGAGTGCAGTTGCTCATGGATCACTCTGTCTTCATAACTACATTAATCTTACTTACAGAGAACCCTAGAGACCTACAAGCCCAGATAGCACCCTCTGTTTGACTTACAGCTTTGTTCTTTGCATCATTCATTTTTATCTACCCTTCCTCGGATTCAACCAAATATGGTTTTGGAGTTTGTTTTGTTTTGTTTTGTTTTGTTCCTTTTTTTAAGGAACTTGCTTTATTTCTTGGAGCAGTATTATGTTGGCAGCAGCTATGAACTGATAATACAGAGGTTTCCACATGACCTCTGCATCTTCTCCTAGGACCAAAACCATCCACCCAATGTTATAATTGATGAGCTTCCATTGTCATAGCAATGGTATCCAACATGCAATTTACTAATGCACCGAGTTCATGTTTGGCAGTGGACATGGTACAGGTTTGGGAAAACATAATACCAGGTATTCACCTCTACAGATAACTTCCTGACACAGCAGATTCTCCAAACACTGTAGACCCTCTAATCCCACACATAAACTCACTCCTATACGTCTCTCTTTTCTTTTTTTTTCTTTTTTTTCTTTTTTTTTTTCCAATGATTAAACTTTACTATTTCAATCTGCATTGCTGGGTTAAAGTCTTGGCTTCTTTTGAACAATCCCTTTATATTCAATAGGACTCTTTGAGCTTCATTGATCACTTGCACACTGGATGAAAGCAAAAGCTGGAACAGCAAGGCTTTGAGGGCTCCAGGTACCTGCATGGGAGAAGCATGAGTCACAGGAGTGAATGAAGGACAGAACTCAAATTTGGAAAAATCAGAGTGCTACCAACTCTGCAGTGTGTCTGAGGTCAGTTTCAGTCTTTGTGCTTCCCTCCAAAATAGCTTTGCATGCTAAGTTCAAACCAGGCTATTTTGGTTATAAATCATAAACCTTTCTTAAATGTTTACTAGACTTAAGTTAGAAAAGGACTCTACTGGGTGTGTTCTATGCACAATGTTCTGTGTTAGGTGCTTGGTTTTACTGTGCTCTAAAAGGTTAATTCTATTTACAAAGTTGAAGTTCTGGCAGAAGTGAACCTAGTGAGGTCTCTGAGCTTCTCAGAGTCTCCTTCTTCAACTGTGTAAGATTAGTGTGGTGTTCACTATACCTGTACTGCATGACTTTGGTCTCTATATTTTGTTGTTGTTGCTATGACAAACTATCTGAGACTGAATAACATCCAGAGAAGATATTTACTTATCTTATAGCTCTAGAGGTCCATGGGTAGTCAGCCACATCTTGTGAAGGCTTTATGCTACATCACATCACAGAGGAGAAAGTGTAAAGGTAGACAGATGGTATGTGAAGAGAAAAACAAAGAAACCAACTTCTTATAAGCCTACTTTCACATAAACTAATCCATTCCTGTCAGAACTAATTCAGTCCCAGAAGAAAGACACCGATGCTTTATCAAAGTTCCATTTCCCAATATTTGATGCCTTAGCAACCAAACTTCAACATAAATTTGGGTATGGAAAAATGATATGAAAACTATACCATTCTGTGTCACCTCCCACAGAGCCCTAGGACAAGGACACAGTGACTCATCTGGAACGCACATCTTAATAACTGGCTGACCACTTATTATGTGTTGGAATTTTATACATGGCACCTTATTTTTTTTAAAGCAAATTCAAAAACTACCTACTGCAACATAATTTAAAGATAGAGAACTTGAAACAAGAGATATTAGATAGCTTAGCAGAGTGATACGTGAGTAAATGGTGCAGACATGAATTGATTCCTCGGAGTCTCACGCCATATGTAACATTTATCTCAGCTATAGTTTAGTGCCCAAACATTAGGACGATGATGCAATTGAAGGGAAGGTGTGTCTTTACATATATTTGTGTATGTGCATATTCATGTGTGTGCAGGCGCACATGCATGTAGAGAAATGTCTTCATTGTCATTTATCAGACACCATCTACCTTGATTTCTGAGATAGGTCAACTAATGGCTTGGAATTTTCCAAGTAGCTTAGGATGGCTATCCAATCCCCTGAACTGACTTTTAACATTAGTTCTTCAAATCTAACTCAGACCCTCATGCTTACAAGCACTTGACTGACTGAGTCCCAGGCCCCTTTGTTTTCAGCCCTCTGTGATGTGCAGCTGTTCATGCATGTGTAACTACTTGTCCATAGCATCCATAATGTGGATGATTATTATTAACCCAGGTTTTCTCCTTGTCCTTGTGGTCTGTGTGAAACATGGCTCTAACCAACACATGGAACAGCTCATCAGTAACCATGTTCATCTTCTTGGGATTCTCAGACCACCCAGAACTCCGAATCTTCCTCTTTCTGACTTTCTTGAGCATCTATCTTGTGACCTTGACCTGGAACCTGGCCCTCATCTTTCTGATCAGAGGTGACATCCATTTACACACACCCATGTACTTCTTCCTCAGCAATTTGTCCTTCGTTGACATTTGCTACTCATCCTCTGTAGCTCCCAAGATGCTCTCTGATTTCTTTCGAGAGCAAAAGACTATCTCATTCCTGGGATGTGGTGCTCAGTTCTTCTTCTTTGTGGGTTTGGGCCTAACTGAGTGCTTCCTGCTGACAGCAATGGCATATGATAGATATGCAGCCATCTCTAACCCCCTGCTCTACACCACCATCATGCCCCAGGGTCTCTGCATGCGCATGGTGGCTGGGGCATATCTTGGTGGCTTCCTGAGTTCTTTTATTCAGGCCAGTTCCATATTTCAGCTCCACTTTTGCGGGCCAAATGTCATCAACCACTTCTTCTGTGACCTCCCACCAATCCTGGCACTTTCTTGCTCTAACACGTTCCTCAGCCAAGTGGTGAATTTCCTCATAGTGATCACAGTAGGTGGGACGTCATTTCTCATCCTGCTGATCTCCTACAGTTACATAGTGTCTGCTGTCTTGAAGATCCACTCTGTGAGAGGCCGGTGGAAAGCCTTCAACACATGTGCCTCGCACCTCATGGCAGTGACCATGCTGTTTGGGACGGCACTTTTCATGTACCTGCGGCCCAGCTCCAGCTACTCATTTAGCAGAGACAAGGTAGTGTCTGTCTTCTATTCGCTGGTGATTCCCATGCTGAACCCTCTCATTTATAGTTTGAGGAACAAAGAAATCAAAGATGCCCTGTGGAAAGTGATGGAGAGAAAGAAAGTGTTTCCTAACTTGTGAGTGAAAGCATACTCCTCTACTGTACTGGAGGCACACACGACCCTCGACATCACGTCGGCTTCTGCCTTGGGCAAAGAAGGCATTATGACAGAAGCCTGATATGGCTGTCTCCTGAGAGACTCTGCCAGAGCCTGACAAATACAGAGATGGATGCTTGCAGCCAACCATTGGACTGAACACGGCGTCCCCAGTGGAGAAGTTGGAGAAGGGACTGAAGGAGCTGAGGAGGTTTGCATCCCCATGGAGGGAGCAACAGTGTCAACCAGAAAGACCTCCTGAAGCTCCCAGGGATTGGACACCAACCAAAGAATACACGTGGAGGGACCCATGGCTCCGGCTACATAAGTGGCAGAGGAGGACATCAGTGGGAAGAGAGGCCCTTGAGCCTGAGGGTGTTCGATGCCCCAGTGTAGGAAAATGCCAGGGAGAGAAGACAGAAATGGGTGGGTGGGGAGTACCCTCATAGAAGCAAGAGGGGATGGGATAGGTGGTTTCTAAAGGGAGACCTGGAAAAGGGAAAACATTTGAAATGTAAATAAAGAAAATATCCAATTAAAAACAAGAAAGGCATTATGTGTTCATATTTTAAAGGGAATTATTAAATTAATCCCTAAGAGAGTGTAGGGAGATATGACTGGAACTGGGGGGCATAGGATAGTAATGTGAAAAGCTAGTACAGTGAAACTTCCCTGGAATCTACAAGGGTGACCCTAGAGAAGACTCTTAGTAATGTGGGATACAGTCTGAACCAGCCATCTTGTGGGATACAGAGTCTGAACCAGCCATCTTCTGCAAGCAGGAAAGGCTTACAGTGGTGGAACTGAGACACCAACCCAGCCATAAAACCTTGTATCTACAGTCTGTCCCGCCTGCAAGATGTGCTGGGGCAATGGTGGTGCAGAACTTTCAAGAGTGGCTAAGCAATGACTGATCTAACTAGGGGCCTACACCAGAGAGTAGCCCATGCTAGGCACTGCTTTAATAGCCAGGAAATGCTGGATAGCCCAGCGTCCAAAGATAGAACCAAACAAAACTAACCCCCCAAAAATCAGTGAAATAATTCTTAATATTATTTTGCTATACTCATAGATCAATGCCTAACCCTACTATCATCAGAGAAGCTTCATCCAGCAGTTGCTGGATGGGAGCAGATGCACAGACTCATAGATAAACATTAGGTGAAGCTTGGGGAACTTCTCTGAAGAAAGCAAGAAAGGATTGTAGGAGCCAGAGGGGTTGAGAATACAAGGAGAACATAGCCCACAGAATCATAGGAGCTCACAGAGCCTGCATGGGTCTAAGCTAGGCACTCTGTGTATATTATGGTTGTTTATCTTGGTGCTCTTATGGGACTCCTAACAGTGGGATTTGGGGCAGTCTCTGACTCGGGCTGCCTCATCCAGCCTCGGTATAAGGATTTGTGCCTAGTCCTATTGTATATTGTTATGCTGTTTTGAGCTAATATCCCTGGAAGGCCTGCTTGTTCCTAAAGGGAAATGGGAAAGGAGTGGATGTGGAGGTTAGAGGGGAAGGTGTTGAGAGGAATGGAAGGAGGGGAACCTGCAGTAGGGATGTATTATATCAGAGTAAAAGCAAAATAAAATAAGAAAAAGAAAATGAGGCCCTTCCCATCAGATGTGTCTCTCCTTCATGCTCACTTGCTTGTTGCATTCAACAATCAAAGACAGGGGTGCAAGGAATTTCTTTATAAAAACAACTTTCATCATGGTAACCCACTCATTTAATCCCTCATTTAATCTTCTGCTTCTCAAGAAGCAGAAGCAGACAGACCTTTGTGAGTTGGCGCTAGCCTAATCTACATAGGAGTACAGGGCTACATACTGAGATGCTATATCAAAAAAGTATAATAACATATTTTTATAATAATTGTGACAACTATTTGTTATTAGGTAGTATACACCAAACACAAAAGTTATTTAATCAAACATTTGTTAGAATGATTTGGTTGTATCACACTGTATATAGGGTACAAAATGAAGAAACAAGATTTCAGCAAGAAACTGAATGCTCTCAGCATCACACCAGAAATTAAAGCAGAACTCAGGTACACGAACAGATTTTTCTGGAAATTCCTACTGCCAAATGGCAGATTTTGAAGAGATCTGTCATGCATAGGTTAAATAAATTATAAGAACAAAACATCTATTCCATTAAACAGGGTCTTCTTGTTAAATCCCCTTTCTGACTACTGAGCCATTCTCTAAGCAAATACTTAGGGGCACTTTCCTTTGCTATGGCTTCTCACCACCTCAGCTGTACAAGAACCTGACAAACCTGAGCCTGATGCTCCAATAGTTTTCTACTGTTAGTCATCTCTCTCCAAGTCTGTCACCTGGTGAGTCAGAATTGCCTAGATTTTCACCATGTTATTCCTTCAGCAGTCTGACACTGAGAATGAAGTCCACTACAGCTTAATGTCTGCCTCAATCACCATAACCATACCTATTCTGATCTCTCCAAAGTCTCTTTTCCTCCCCTACCTGGTGTATACATACAGCTACATGAGGGGTACTGCATATTTTCCATCATCTTGGGGCAATATAGAGCAGCTTTCATATCCATATAGCTTTTCAGTGTAGTCACTCCCTGACCTACTAGGAGAGATGGGGATAGAGTTCTACACATGCTGAGCTATCTAGGCTTTTTCCACCATCAATCACCAAATCCTGAACTACAGCATCATTCATGACTCCAAGGGTCTCCAGGCCAGAAGGGACACACAAAGGGCAATCAGATTGCCAGGAATCCTCATATCTTAGCTTAAGGCTCTGTAATGATATTCCTAACCAATATCTGGATTCTTCAGGAGTGTTGAGAAACCAAGATAATTAAATGTTTTAGAAAAGAATTTAATAGCTATCATAAATTTTTGATATCAAACATCTCACATACACACACACACACACACACACACATGTACACGCACATGCTGGTCTTTGCTGGTCTTCACTTCTTAGAGGAAAGATGCCAAAGGACTTCTCATGGTATTCCGGCTGAGTCTTCGTCCAATGACTCATGCTGATTCAGCAGAATCTTGCTGTTTCTCTTGGATCATGCCACCACTGCTGATTTGTGTTTGGTGTTTGCCATTGAACTGGACCACTGGTATCCTAACAGCAAAGAGTGGAATCACCCCAAGGAACTACTTCTAAACAGGTCCACAATACCCTTTTCCTCTTAACCTTCTTTTTCTCCTACCTCTGGTTGGTAGGTTAGAAGGGAGTTTGAAGTTTGAAATGTTTAAGAACCCTAAATAAAGTAGGTTTTGAAAAAATCTAAGACTACAAATCTCTGTGCCATTTTTCTCTATCCTTTGATCTACCAGTTAGAACCACATGTGATGTAATCTGTATCTGATTTTCCCCAGACAATGAACCCCATGAATGTAGAGGTCACTCTGTTTATCTGATACCCAGAAGGTGCCAAATACATATTGTGATTGATCATTATCACTGACCTTTTAAAGAAAATCAATGATATGATCAAGTATCATATGGCAGTATGATAGCTGTCATATGGATGTGGCATATTGTTGATGAAATGTCTACAAATGGGTGTGAATGACTTTACACAAAGCTTGATGCTGATCTAGCCAAGAGAAGTGGCTTGTGGGGATTTTTCAGGTTTTCTTGAATATACTTACATCACATCCTCACTGTCTTCTCATTGTGGAGGCAGGTTGGGGACAAAGAGACAGAGGGAGAAAACACACACATGTGTGTTGCTTAGTAACACTTTTAATAACTCCCATTGCATCTGCAAGTGCTTGCCTTCACCATTGAAAATTACATGTGCTACAAATATCTGATACAAATCCCTATGCTGACTATTATATTAGACGTCTAATTTGGTGTTTGAAGAACACTATAGGCTGTGCATGTGTTCAGGTGAAGAAGAGCAAAGCCTTGACAATGGATAAACTGGCATGCTTGTCAAAGGTAGGTGAGAGCAACCTGAAGACCTAATAAAATTTAAGATTTATGTAGTGTTCAAACTTTAGTCTTTGAAAAGTAAAATACCCATTAGTAATTTAAATATATCTCATTTTGAATTAAAAGTTAGAAACTCTTAGCTCCATGTGGTAGCACACATCTATGATTCTATGATCTATGATTCACTGGGGAGGCCAGTCTTGCCTACATAGAGAGATTTGTGACAGCCAGAGCTACATAGTGAGATCTTGTCTCAAAAACTAAGATATATATATGTAAGTTAAAGATGAGATTTATAGCATAAAACACTGTACTTCTGAAAACACATTTAAATTAAAAGGTTATTTTCTTTATGCCTGTGAGTGTAAACTATGACATCACAGATATTAACCCCTATGGTTCCCTTCTAAAAAAGATTAAATGCTAGCTGCAAGTGGGAAGAGAAACTTGAGTCATAGAGATGCCAATGTTGTAAAGACATTGGTGACCTACATTTGTATAACACTTTGAAGTCATAGTTTACACTCACAGGCAGAAAGACAGCTCAGGGACTCTCACAGTAATGCAAATGAAAAGGAGATGTAGAATAAGGTCTTAAATGGAGAAAAAGGAGAATTGTCACTTATTGGAGACCTACTGCACATTACACACTCTCATCCATTAGTTCATACATCTGTTCCAAAAGAATTATTGAATAACTGGTGTATGTAGGAAGATGCTACTGTTTCAATAGAGATGAAATAAAGTCTTGACTCCAGGAATTTTGCATTTTAAGGGAAAGCAAAAATACATATAGAAGATGCTGGACTGCCTTAAGCAAAGCCCTCTGTGAAGAAAACAGGCTTCTCATTTCATGGAATAGTATTCCAAACTTCTAAATAGCCAAGTTGCTCAGGATTAGAGAGTCAAGATGGAAACTACTTAAACCTAGCTGCAATACTTGTGTCTTTTAAGCAAGCTGCCACTAGGGCTGATCATGCAACCATGAAGGGATCGTGTAAAATTCCTATCACTTAATTATGACCTGTTCTTGAGCCTGAGTCTAGAAATTTCTGAAGTGAATGGCTACAAAGCACAGATAAAATGCTAGTACTTCAAAGAGATGCAAACTGTCAATAGCTTTGATCGAAGTTCTGAGAAAACCGAATGGACGAGTCCCAGGCTCTTCACTGAGCCAGTGCCTCTAAGAGCCATAAGAAATGAAAAGAAAAACTAGAGCCAACTCCCCCACCCCAGGCCTTTCTTCAGTAAGTTGTATTTCTTACAACTTTGCAGAAAGGGAAAGGAACATATACAATATCAGAGTTCAACTCATTAGAGAAAGTATTACATTTCAAATGGTGTGAGTTACTTATTTTAAAATCAGAAGCTATTTTAATTTTTAGCTAGATGTTTTTAACAAGACAGAAGACAATATACATTTAAAGTAAAGTTGCTTGAATCAGGTGTGGTAGGGCACACACATTACTTTGGCGGCTAAGACAGAAGGTCAGGTCAGCAACAGCCTGAGCAACCTCACAAGACCCTATCCCCAAAAAAAGGAAAAAGTTAATCACTGAATTAGTTCATTAATTTCTCAGAATTGTCTAAATAAAGTTACTCCTAGATAATGGCCACAGCCATGGAGGTCTTCATCCTCTCAGATGTTTAGGCATGTAGGGATTTTTTTCCCTAAAAATTATACAGCTAATGTATTGATTGTTTTAACACATCACTAACAGGGGCTCTTGTCACAATTCTGCACTGTCAGCAGGAAAGTTTGCACATTTTAAACTGTACATGATATAGCACTTATTGAGCCAATTTTTACATCAAAACATTAGCCTAAATTCTTCTTTCTTTGACTGTGTACTGCCCTGTGATGAGCCTCCACGGACCTTATGACACTAAGTATTTGGTTTATTCATTCTTTAACCTGATTCCCAAAGCAGAATTTTATATTACTAACATTTACATACTTTCCAAGATGGCATGCCTCCAAGTCTTGTCCCCGTTATTGACCATCTTTGAAGGTATTTCTTTCCTCACATCCACATCTAAATAACAGGACTTTTCAACATTGGCCAATATTCTAAATAAAAAATGATATCTGACTGTAATTTTAATTTGCATTTCTTTCATTAGTAATATGATTAACCATCTTTTCATATGTGGACTGATCCTCTGTATGACTTATGACCCATTTTTTAAAGCTTATATCTGTGTCACATTGATTTATAAGAGTCTTTCATCAGAGACATCAGGAATAGACCAGGTATGGTGGTAGGCATCTTTAATCTCAGCACTTAGGAGGCAGAGCAGCCAGATCTTTAAAAGTTTGAGGCCAACTTGTCTACATAGTGAGTTTCAGGCCAGCAAAGGATACATAAGAGAGAACTTGTCTCACAAACAACAACAACAACAAAGATTAATTTGGGGGTGGGGTGAAGAGACTGCAAATAGTTTCCCATTTTTCATTTATATTTAATTATTAATATTATAATACTTTTATTTTTCTATAATACTTTTAAAACCATAGTTATTACATATTGTCACTTAATCAAATCTAATTTTTAATGTAATTTTCATGTACCTCAAAACATTTTTATCATTTAGTTATTTATTTATGTTATGCGTATTAGTGTTTTGACTGCGTGTATGTCTATGCGTGACTTGTGTGCCTTGGTGCTCCTGGTGCCTGTGGAGGCATTCAGTTCTCTGACAATTGAATTAACAATGCTTGGAAGCCACCATGTGGGTTCTGGGAATCAAATCCAGGTTCTCTAAAAAGGCAGCCAGTGCTTCTAACCACTGAGCCATCACACCAACCCCTCCAAAAATTCTGTTCAAAACCTTCACTCCAACGTTATGCTAATGTTTTCACTGCTTTATTTGATATCTGTGGTTTTCTTTTTCTGTGGAGAAAAATATGTGTTTGTAACCTATTTCAGTTTTTAGTGTCCCTATGTAAAAAGAAGTCAAACATTCAAACACATTTAGAATGAGGCTCAGTCAAAACTAGAAGATTAATACATCATGTAATTTTGTAACCCTATCGCTGGGAATTTGTCTTAAGGAAATTATAGATGTATGCAAAAATATCATTTACCAATTGTTCCACACTGCATTATTTGAAAATATTAATTAGAGCCCACTGGCCAGCTTAAGGGAGGAGCTTGAGGCTTCTCTGGCCCCCTCAGCCACCTTTCTGCTGTGCTTTCAGAAAGCCTGACTCCCAATGTCATCCATCACTGGCTTTCCCATCTCCCTTTCTCAGCTCCCATCTCCCAAGACTGCTTTCTCACCTGACTAATGCCTTGATCCTCTCAGCCCTTCATAACAAATGGAAGTTCTATCTTGTCTGATTTACACTGCACCAGTGAAAGTCTCTATCTTAACAGTATGTTGTCCACCAATCTTCAGAGGGCCTCGCAGATTGTATGGCAACAGTAACAAGATACATGTAATAAAATAAAATGTAAAAAAGAAAACAAAAAGAAGTATGACATGGTCACATATTTTTTTAAATAGGATAAGTAATGAAGCCACACATATATTTTGAAAAGCAAAAGAGATATACGTGATTAGTAATAGAATCCCAAATTTTCTAAGGTGAATTCAAGTTTTCTCCCTCCTACACATAAACACTTCCCCTGGAGGTTCAGCAGTGTCGTGCGGTAGATGCTCTCCCTTGCGGTAGATGCTCTCCCTTGCGGTAGATGCTCTTCCTTGCGGTAGATGCTCTCCCTTGCGGTAGATGCTCTCCCTTGCAGGTGCCTTTGAGAAAAGCAACGAGTCAAGTGGACGTTATCACCTGTGTGGCTCACTGCTGTTGCTGATAGGATGGATGCTGTTGCTAATAGTGAGGATGGAAATTAATCACTTCAGAATATCAGTCACAGGGAAGATGCTGACACACTGAAGTAAGCATCCCTTCAAGTTGTGCACCTTAAACATACATCAATGAAAGATTGTAAAAGTGTTTTAGCTAAAAAGTACGTAACCTAAAATTTAAAAATAACAATTTCCTTTTCTGTAGAAACAAATTTTTAGCAGTAGGAACATCAAGGATCTAAGCTGCCTCCCTGATTTCTATTTCACTTTATGTATATCCTAATTTCTCAAAGACATTAAAATTCACCCAATTCTAAGGTGATTTTAAACAGAAAAACAATTGATTGTCTATAGAATCTTCTAGTATGCTTTTATTTTGAGGGAAAATGTTTTATTTTTATCTTTATCCTCATCTTTATTATGCTGTCTTTCTTTTTTACAGTTGATTCAACTACTTCAAATGCCAACTGTGTACCTTGACTCCTGAAGTGGAATTTGGTCATCTGAGATGCTTGAATTATTTCAAATTTTTCTGAGATACAATTTTCTTATTAAATGCAAATGGTCTTATTGAAGATGATTTTATTCTCTACTGGCTTGTTTCTGATTTGGAAACAAAAGCTATTTTTTCTATGATATAGAAATAGTAAAAAGTCTCTTGAATATATATCAATAATCTGGCTAAATTTCTCTTTTACTAATTTGTAGTCTCATTATGGCCAAACTAAGAACTTTCTCTTTTTACTCCTATAGTGAGGAGCACTGGACCGAGCAACCTCTGATCTTCGGTGAAGCTCTAACGATTAGTTCTTCTGACCATCTACTGATCACTAAACAGCCCTGAGCATCCACTGCTGGTCCTCGGTCTTCCAAGGACACTGTGAGTCCACGGTGAGATGAAGGTTCCCAGTTTGCTAAAGAACAGTATTTATACAACCTGACTCTTTTTTTCCTGTAAGTCAGGAGATGAGAGTTAAATAGTCAGACTACTTAACTAATAGCGTATGCTTTATCTACCCATCAAGACTCGGATAATCCAAAATAATTCCCAGATATCAATCCAGCAGAGTGGGGCTGTGGTCGCAAAACCTCTGGAGACTGTTAAGTGGGTAGAGAATTAATAGCAGTGAGGAAGAAAATTTGAGCTCAGCTCAAGATACAGCATGGATAGATGGGTGTTGGGAGAGGATCAATGGAAATTAAAGAAAATTAAAAGGGGGGCATGAGACCAGGATGAGTCTCATTAAGCTGGCCAAAATGAACTCTTGCTACAAATAGACCAAGCACTCAGAAACAAGGATTTTAGTATTAGAGATGAGAGATGAAGAATTTGACACCAAGAAGGGGGGGGGGGGTCCTCACTAAACAGACTTAGCAGGGTGTTTGTTGAAACCGGGCTCCGGAAGAAAGCACAGGGAGAAGGCTCAGAGAAGCCTAACTCTTGCGCGCGCCGGACTGGCCAGCAGTAACGACGCTGCAACAGGATCCTTCTGCACACGTTTATTGGGAGAGCTTGATTGTAGAGGCGAAGAGACCTCGAGCCCAGAACTGGTGCTGCTTTTATAGGCCTAGGAGAGGCGTGTCTCATACCCGGATTGGTTATGCACTAAGCCTCATTTGCATGTTCCTCATCTGATTGGCTACTCTCTCTCAGTACCTCACAGAGCCTCATTATCATACCTCATTTGCATGTCTCACATCTGATTGGTTATACTCTCAGTACCTTACAGAACCTCATTATCATGCCTGGGCCAGGCAGTGTTTTTGCAAAAAACTTTACTGCATATGTACACATTGGTTGTTTGTCCAATCTTATGCGTGGTGGCCAGCAGTAGTCAGTGCCACTCTGCAACGGCACATGTGGCTTCCCACACCTAACCAAAATCTGGTCAAGGAGGATTATTTGAATTCGAGTCCTCGGCTGGCCATTTACTGACTGCGACTGTGTAAATGTAACCAAGCCAAGGACTGCTCTAAGCTTCAAAAAACTCATAGCCAGTCTGCAGACCACATAGACTTTAAGGTGAAAATCAAGATGAAATTGCAGGGTTCTGAAAGCCCTTGATGAAATATGCAGAAGAGCCTCTATGTAAAGAAGCTATTCCTATAAGACAGAGGAGAAATCATAGGTAAATGACTGCATTGTGTGACTCTCTCCCTACCCAGAATCCAGGCTGAGGCGATTATGGTTCTCCCTGCAAACCAGGGACCATCTGTATAAGGAATTTCTAAACCAAAAATTGAAGACTTGGGTCCAGTTTTCCTACATAGTCATGAGCAGTTGAGTACTTTAGAAAACCTTGTAACATAATGATGTATATAACAAATAGCACTTCAGCCTCATGCTACCATACTCCAAACCTTAACCTATCTCCTCCCTAGGTAGATGTGACAGAAGCCTATCCCAGCCATGAGCCAGATAAACCACACCAATGTGAAAGAATTCGTCTTCCTGGCACTTACTCGCATCCGGGAACTGGAGTTCTTTTTGTTCTCAGTCTTCTTTCTTGTGTATGTAACAACTGTGCTGGGAAACACCCTCATTGTGGTTACCATCACTGCTGAGTCTCGCCTCCACACTCCTATGTACTTCCTCTTGAGGAACAAATCCATTCTGGATATTGTCTTTTCATCTATCACAGTCCCCAAGTTCCTGGTGGATCTTTTATCAGAAAGGAAGGCCATCTCCTATAATGGTTGTTTAACACAGATCTTTTTCTTCCACTTTGCTGGTGGGGCAGATATTTTCTTCCTCTCTGTGATGGCCTATGATAGGTACCTTGCAATTGCTAAACCCCTGCACTATGTAACCATTATGAGGAGAGAGGTATGGTTGGCCTTGGTGGTGGCCTCCTGGGTGGGTGGTGGTTTACATTCAATTGTTCAGATAATTCTAATGCTTCCACTCCCCTTCTGTGGCCCCAACACCTTGGATGCCTTTTACTGTGATGTACCCCAGGTGGTGAAGCTGGCCTGCACTGATACCTTTGCCCTCGAACTTCTCATGATCTCCAACAATGGCCTGGTAACCCTGTTGTGGTTCTTCCTGCTCTTAGGCTCCTACACCATCATTCTGGTTATGCTCAGATTCCATTCTGGGGAGGGACGGAACAAGGCTCTCTCCACCTGCACCTCTCACATCATGGTGGTGACTCTCCATTTTGTGCCCTGTGTTTATATCTATTGCAGGCCCTTTACCACCCTGCCCATGGACACAGCCATATCTATCAATAACACTGTCATCACGCCCATGTTAAACCCCATGATCTACACTCTCAGGAACCAAGAGATGAAGTCAGCCATGAAGAGACTGCAGAGGAGGCTAGGGCCTTCTGAGAGCAATAAGCTAGGGTGAGCCATCTGGTAGAGTCCAGAAGTCTAAGGCTAATTCAGTTCTTTTCATCTGCTACTCTAAGAATAAGAGAAAGCTGGTTCTATATATCTTCTGTGATATAGATGTCACCATATGCCTTCTATGATACAAACATACAAATCCATTAGGGAGAATATGAAAATAAAATGAAGAGATGAGTCTAGACAATCTGCGCAACCTGACTTGTGTACAGGGGGGAAGTCCATGCAAAATAATTGAAATCAGTCCCATAAGCACTACTACACTGTCATCTGTTGCTCTCCTGCCAACCCTTCCCTTGCTTCACCACCTTTGATACAGGACAGCACTACTGTCCACAAAGTTATCAGAGAAGGAAGTATGGTCAATGTCATGAAGATGGCAGTTATAAAAGTCAGATGGCTGCCAATATGGATCAAGCATTCAATGTTCCCTGTTAGCTTTCCTTGCATTCCTAAACATGCATGTACACATTGGTCAATTATATTTTTTAAATTATTTTATTTATTTACATTCCAAATGTTGCCCCCCTTCCAGGTTGCCCCTGCCAGAGTTCTCCCCATCCCCCTCCCCTTTGCCTCTGAGAGGATGTTACTCCACCCACCCACCCGTTCCCCTCATTCCCCTAGTCCTCCTACTCCCACACACACACACATGCCTGTCAGCATTCCCCTTTCTTGGAGTATCAGGTTTTTACAGGATTAGGTACATACTCTTCCACTAAGGCCAGACAATGCAGTCCTCTGCTACATATGTGCCAAACCAGCCCATGTATGCTCTTGGTTGGTGGTTTAGTCTCTGAATATTGATCAACTTTTAAAAATGATTTTGTGAGTGCAGTATTGTAAATTTATTTCATCAATTAATGAAAAGAGAAGGAATGATTTAAATTGGGTTAAATCTGGTGTGTGTCTGTGTATATAAAAAAAAAATCTATGTCTAAAGCCTGGCAGTGGTGGTCCCATGCCTTTACTCCCAATATCCTGAAGGCAGAGGCAGATGAAGCTGTCAGTTCAAGGCCAGCCTGGTCTACAGAGCTAGTTCCAGGATCTCCAGGACTACACAGAGAAACCTTGTATCAAAAAACAAAATGAGAGAAAACAAAAACTTCTATCTAACCCAGCTATTTCCTATTCTTCATTCCATTCAACTTATTTGTCCACTGAAATAATCTTGGAGTTACACAGGCAGTTTGTAGGCAGTTTGTAGGCATACCTGTAACAAATCTATAATGTCACTGCATCTCAACCTCAACTTCCTTTTTCTCTCATCTGTGTTTCTGTTTTTCCAAAGAGCTGTGTGTGTGTGTGTGTGTGTGTGTGTGTGTGTGTGTGTGTGTGTGTGTAGGTCAAAGAACAACCTCTGGGATCAATCCTCAGGAGCCATCCACCCTATTCATTGAGATAGTGCCTCTCACTAGCCTGGAGCTCACCTATTCAACTGGATCAGTGGCTACTAGATTTCTAAGCTACAGGGATCTTCTTGTCTCTGCCTCCCCAGCACAGAGATTTCAGCCTGCACCCTCACCTCTCCCAGCTTTTTCAAGTGGAATCTGAAGATCAAACTTAATTCCTCATACTTGGGAGGCAAACATCTTACTGAGTGAGCCATCTTGCCAGCCCCTTCCAGGACTTTGAAATAAAAGGGTGGATTTTGTCTAAGTATTAGTAAACTATCCAAGACAGTTCATCACAATTCAAAACAAACTAGCACACACACACACAAAAAAAAAAAAACAGCTAAGAAATATCTTCTATCACCAAGGCCTATTTTAATAATGATATTCTATAAAAAGAAGTATATATGTAGGGTCATTTACAAATGACTATTTAATTTGTTTTGGAATTCACCCCTATACCACAGGAAGGATTTCAGCTGCGGATATGTAAATACAATCTTCCCTCTGTGCTTGCTTCAGATTTCACCCTCTGTCTTCTTCAGTCATTCAAAATTGGGGGGTGGGGGGGGGCGGCACGTAAGAAAGTTCAGGAAATTAAAGCACACTGAACAACTTTTCTTACAAAGTACCAAATTAATATAATGCTTAAGATTTAGTCAAAAAGGTTCTAGAAGATAATGTCCATATGTGGTTCTTTCTGCCTCCCATAAGACAGAGCAGCTTGCAACCAAGACGTATAATCACAGGACAATGTTTCTTAGCTTTTCTTTTTTAATTATTGTTTCCAATTTTCATACACATACTCTGTGTGTGTGTGTGTGTGTGTGTGTGTGTGTGTGTGTTCATGTATACATCAAAGTCCTGTGTGTGTATGTGTATATACAGTACTTTGGCAATATCAAACATATACATTTTTCCTCTCTTCTCTCCCACTCCTACAAATTCCTTCTTCTCAAGAATAGCTCCTCTGGGAGCTGAAGAGATGGCTCAGCGGGTAAGAGCACTGACTGCTCTTCCAAAGGCCATGAGTTCAAATCCCTGCAACCACATGGTGACTCACAACCATCTTTAATAAGATCTGACGCTCTCTTCTGGTGCGTCTGAAGAGACAGCTACAGTGTACTTAGATATAATCATAAATAAATCTTTTTAAAAAATAGCTCCTCGTACTTTCATGCCTTCTTTTTTATAACCTACTGAGTTTGATTAGGATTGTTTATGTGAGTATAGGTGGAGTCACTTATTTGAGCAATACAAACTTACTAGTAGCAACAACACCAAGAATTTGATTTCCCCATACCCCAGTAACAATATTCATGGGCCCTGTCTTAAACAGGTCTTACACATGCATGTTAACCACAATGTTGTGAGTTCATGGGTGCGACAGCCGAGTCATGTCCAGGAGACAACATTTCTCAGCACTCTTTCCATCCTCCAGTTCTCACATTCTTTCTGTGGCCTTTTCTTTGGTGGTCCCTGAGCAGTGAAGTGGGTGATATAGAAGTCTTATTTAGGGCTGAGTCCAACAGTCTCAGGACTCTGACTTAGTTTTGAAACTTTCTTAAATTCCTTTCCCTTCATGAGTTTTGTTAAGTATTTTTCCTGATGGCCTCCACAAATTACCCACCAAAGATACATTATGTATCTTTTCATATACCAATATTCATTGAAGAGACATGTCATTGAAATGGCTAGAATGGTTTTGCTTCCCATTCCCCGCAAATAAATTGTGCCTTTGTCCCCATAAGAAATGAGTGGTCCTATGACATTAGATTCTAATAGACAAATCTTTCTCAAAAAGTCAAAGAACAGAAGGATGCATAGTTTTGTGCCTTCCACAGTCTTTGAAGAATTTTAAAAACAGCTGTCCTGATTAGTTTTAACAACTTGAAACAACTTAGAAATGCTTAGAAACAGCTTAGAAATTGAGAAGCTGTTATAAACAAATTGGCCTATGTACATGTTTATTGGAGAGTATCTTGACTGCTAACTGATATAAGAGACTCCAGCCCATTGTGAGCAGAACCATTCCTTAGGCAGGTTGCCCTGAAGCCAAAAAGAAAAAGAAAAAAGAAAAAGCTATCTGAAGATAAGCATGCTAGCCAGCAAACAAAGTATTACACAGCTACTGCTATACTTTGACTGTGAAGTACATTCTGTTATTAAAGGTATTGCTACATGGAATAACAAGTTGGCCTGCTATCAAGACTCTACCTTGACTTTCTCAGTGATGGACAGTGACCTAGAATCATTAGCTGAACAAACCCTTCCCTCCATTAAGTTGCTTTTGGTTGGGATGTTTTATAACAGGAAGAAAAATGAAACTAGGACAAGCCATATGGATTCTTACTACTTCATAAGCAAATTAAAATATGTTAGTTTAAAAAGGGAAAAGGGAAATATCGTTTATGGCTAGATAATGGTGCTTCTGGAAGCTATGTGTTATAAAAAAAAAATTCAGTGCCAGGTGGTATACCTCCTTAGAATCTGTTTCTCAGAGAGCCACTGCCCACCCTCCAAAAATAAATAGTACAGATTTATCATTCTTCTTCATAGTCTACTAGATGATAAGATTATATTGCTAAAGACATTTTACACTTTTGTTATAAGATATTTTAAAAAATCAGGCAGGAATTGAGCTGTGTAGTTCTCCACAGTCTCTAGTTTTCATGTTGACAAAATGGTGGTACACAAGTTGCTGAGGGTGGGGGGGAGTGATCAACAGACTTACTCAACTTTGAACTCTATGAACTACGATACTAAGCACCAGGAAAAATGACCTCCCCCCAGTGCAATAGCAGTACAACTGTTGTGGTGGGTAACCAACTGTTCTTGGAAAGCCACTGGCAACCCCCAAAACTACAGATTTATCATTCTTCTACATAGTCCACTCCAAAGGAAAGAAATCAAGCCTGGTACGTAAACTTTGTCAAAAATCCAGGGCTTGACGGGGCTAGAGTCTCATAATCCTATTGACATTGAAACTGTCTTCTAAATATTTACAATTATACACATAGACAAATACTACACCCAGCCATAGAGAAGCTTCCTTTTGCCACAAATTGTACTAAGTGCAGAGACTTAATGTCTGTTCAAGGTACTGAGGATAAGTGACAGTTGAGTGCTCTGCCCTGAATAGAACATTTATATTACCTTCCCTCTCAAAAGCTCATAGGACATCATGGAAAAATAAGAAGGACAACATAAACACCAGAGGGTCTGGAGAAAGGATATGAAGTACTATCCTCTTGGCACGACACAGCCATTCCAATCATGACCCTATAGGAGATAGAGCTGTCTGCACTAGTCCTGCACAAGACTGGACCTGTAATCAAATAGTCATAGATTGAGGAAAGCCTCATGGAACCCTACCTATCCCTTCTGAACTATTGGCTAGTGATGGATTCTGCAGCATGGGCAGTTATTGTCTTCAGTTGTATACCTAACAGGGAGTCCATCAGCTTCCACTGGATAATCCCACACTTGTGCTTACACAGATAACCCTGGTTAAACTCAGTGGATCGCAAAACACAGTGAAACATATCATTATGGTAAATGGGGGTAGTAGAAAGGAAGGAGAGTTGAGAAGGGTAAAAGGGAGACTAGAAGTAGTGGGTATAAGAGTAATCAGAATGCATGTGTGAAATTATCAAAGAACAAACAATAAAAAATAATTTGGAGAGTAAAGAAATGTGAACACTTTTACATGGGTCCACATGAGTGATTTGCGAGTACTTAATTAGAAAGTCTCTAATAACTCCCGCTGGGACCATGGTACTCAGAAGAATGTCCATTCTATTTCAATGCTCACATGCAAATTCCCTTTGCTAATTTTCATATTAAGTTTGAGATTCATAAAACAGTGCCCATGGCAATATTGGGATAGGAAGGGAAGTCACAAAGATGTGACTCCCAAGATCTGTCCTTCCAAGGTGAAGGCTAAAGAGATAACATTGAAGCCAGCCATGGCAAATCTTCATAAGGCCTTCACTTATGAACACAATGTTTCTCTCTACCATCTACATTGAGGTTTTAATGGTGTGCATTCATGGTTGGACACTGAAGAATTTAGGTAAGGTCACTGAACTGTCAGAGTGTGACATACCATAGGTTGTGCAGAATAACAATTGTGAATAATGTAGTTAAGGTGCTGCAGAAATAACTAAGAAGTCAGGCGTGCCTTCAGGAGAAGGAGCAACAGACACGGGCTCAGCATAGAAAAGAGAAGGAAGGATTTCCTAGGGAAACAATTAGTTGGAAAAAAAAGGCATGTTTAGTTCCAGTTTAGGATTTAGGATGATCCTTTGGGATCATGAAACCTTTCTCTACAAAATAATTGCCTCCTTTCAAGACCCCCAAATTCTCTTTTAAAACTGGGAACATTTCAGAGGCAAATTTATATGCATACTTTGCCCATGGCTGACTGAGTCTCCTTGACTTAATCCATAAACAGAAATATTCTGAAGCACAAAGATCCAGCAACCAAACTTTTGTTCCATTTGACCAGTTCCCACAAATCTGTTCAAACAAAAAGAACAAGTTGGCTCAAAGAGAGAGAAGCATTTTACATTTCGCCAGTGTCTTTATCCTTCCTTGTTAGGAAAAGAGGATTATATGTTATAAAAAATGGGGAAAAAAAAAGGAAAGATCCAAGTTAATTGGGAGCCTATGGCCTCCTGGAGACTTTACAAACATTACCATATTTATTCTTTACACAGCTTCATGAAGTAAATGTTATGCTTTCCCAGATTTACAAAGGAAACTGGAAGAACCTAAAGGATTCATTCCAAGTAAGAACAAGAAGGAGGAAGAAACAGAATTCCAAACCAGTTATGTCCTGTTTTTAAGTCCTTAACTTTGTCCTGTAATTAATATAATCAAGAAGCCCAGTAAAACATGGTTTTCTCGAGATCAGAAAACTACTTTGCAATCTGCATCAGGAGAAAACATCTTTATCTTTTGTCTTTGATACCAAGACAGAAAAATGAGCAAAATACGTTTCTTAAAGACCGGGCCTGCAGCTCAATGGTAGAGTACTTGACTTGAGTGCTTGAGGACCTAGGTTCAATGACTGGAGAGATAAGACAGGTAAACACAAGTTGTTTATCTACGTAATTTTTCAAGGTCATTGGTTTCCAAAGCTTGCCTAAGCATGCTTCTTAACTGGACACTGGCCAGAAACTATATATCTGTATGATGGTGGCAGGTAATTACATCAAATTCAGATGCTAAGTGTAAATATATCTCTCCACTCTTAGTAAATGTTTGTCCTGTTGTCACCATTGAGGGCCTCCTCCTTGGACATTGTTGAGGAATTGAAAGTCAAAGATAACTTTACAGCTCACTTGTTAAGTGACTTTCTGCATATCAAGAATTATTGTCTTTCTATACTTTATCTTTAAAGCTAGAATAGTCCTGACTGACCTGGTCAGTCCCAACTGATCTGAGAAAATACAGCAAAGGAAAATTCCTCTCAATCATAATAAAAGAATAGACAAGCTATCAAGGAATATGTGGTAGCTGTCATTATGTCCACCTATGGTAGAGTGAATGCCAGAAATTATAAATTCAAACTTGAACAGACATTATTTGATATTTCTTCACTGGAAGGGAAAAGAAGGAAATTTACCTTACCAATTGTCAACATTACTCCAGTGATAATAGGTTTGGGGGTTCTGAGAAAAAGGGAGCATTGTCCTTCAGACAAGAGAACTACTCATACTTTAGCAGAGCAGTGTGGTAGAGGTCTGAGTGAGAAGCTTCAGTCCTGCCAGACAAAGAAAGATGTCTGATCTTAAAGGTTTCTTTTGCAAGATTTCACTTTATTTTTTTTAACTCTGTGTATATGTGGAGGCAGTCTGTGCTCACATGAGTGCAGGTGCTTGGAGAGTCCAGAACAGGACATCAGATCTCTGGAGCTGGAGTTACTGGGAGTTGTGAGCTGTCTGTCCTAGATACTAGAAACTAAACTTGGGTCCTCTGCAATGCAGCAAATGCTCTTAGTCTCCAAGTCATCTCTCCAAATCCTGACTGTGGTGGTTTCAATATGTTTCACCCAGGGAACGGAACTATTAGAAGGTATGGCCTTGTTGGAGAAAATGTGTCACTGTAGGGGTGGACTTTAATACCCTCCTCCTGGCAGCCTGCAGAGGATGCCAATCTTTTTCCTGATTGTCTACCAACAAAACCATAGAACCATGAGAACCCATAGAATTCACCAGAGCCATGCCTGCCTGGATGCTGCTATGCTTCCTGCCATAATGATAATGGACTGAACTTCAGAACCAGTAAGCCAGCCCCAATCAATTGGCATCCTTTATAAGAGTTGCCTTGGTCATAGAGTCTCCTTAGAGCAATAGGAACCTAAACTAAGACACTGACCTTAAGGGTTTCTTCAGGAAAAAAATCATGCAATTAAAGAATCGGATCTACTTAATATATGAATGAAACTGTCTCTACTGACATTCTTTGTCATCTTTTTATTGTTGTTGTTTAAATGCCATCATTTACCCCCAAACTGTGAGAATCTATAAAATGAAAAATTAAACGTAAATGGTATCATTTGTGTGACGTAGCATGTAAGAGGTGAAAGACAGGTGATGGACTCAAATTCCATTGTGACAGGAGACAAGAATGGTAAAATTCACCCTTGGAAGTGCTTGGGAAAAGTTAGGAAGGAGTTCCTTACATAAATCAGTTTTAGATTTGTGAGTCCTGAAATTAATAGGAGGTGGGAAGTAGTAAAAGACTGAGGGATGAAGATCAGGGAGAAATTTGTCCTATTTCTACTTTGCCACTGACTTTCTATATTACCTTGGAGTTTTTATTTTCTTTCATTGTGCTGAATTTGGTATCACCAAAGTGAGATAATAAAATCTATCCCTTGAGCCTCAGAATGATATTAAGAAACACTATTTAAACCTGTGGTGGTTCCAAAAATAATAACCTCTATCCATGTGGATCCATATTATGTTATTAGAGAGTGGCAATTCATTTCAGTGGCTGCAAGACAGACAGACAGACAGAGCACACATATATGAGAGTACATACATGACACTGGCAAGGTATGGAAGTCAGAGAGCAACTTGTAAGAGTTTGTTCTCTCCTTCCACCATGTAAGTTCTGAGAAATGAACTCAGGTCTTCAGACTTGGCAGAATATGCCTTTACATGCTGAGCCGACTCATTGAACCCTTAGTGGCTTTTAAAGTTTAGAAACCAAATGTAGTAAAATTTGGCTATTTGGATTTTCAGAGCTAAATGTAGCCTAGAAGTTTGGCTCATAAGGCTCTCTAGAGTTTCTAGAGGTAAGTTGTAGCAGAATTCACAAGTCCCCACTAAGTACAATATGAGAACAAGTGGCCTAGTCTAAAGAACAAGTTGTGCTACTAATAGAGCTGTTCAAGTGATCAAGTGCTTTTCCTAGATAACAGCAAGTTCCTAAAGAACATGCTACAATTACATACCTGTGCATGTTCTGTCTCTATGGGATGCAAATCGTACTTTATTGCTTCAATAATACTAGTATTTCCTTCAAAGGTGTAGTCAGAGGAGGAAGTAACATTCAATGGAGCTGGGAAATCACACTAAGGTGACTGAATTTATTTTTTGTGGCCTTACCCAGTCTCAAGAACTGAGCTTACTCTTATTTTTCTTTTTATCTATTGTTTATATAACAACGGTGTTGGTAAATGTCACCATCATGGTCACTGTGACCTGGGAGTCCCGCCTCCACACGCCCATGTACTTCCTGCTTCGAAACCTCTCTGTGTTGGACATTTGCTTCTCCTCCATTACTGTTCCAAAGGTCTTAGTGGACCTTCTCTCAAGAAGAAAGACCATCTCTTTCAATGGCTGCTTCACTCAGATCTTTTTCTTCCATCTGCTTGGTGGGGCAGACATTTTTTCTCTCTCTGTGATGGCATTTGATCGATACATGGCCATCTTCAGGCCTCTGCACTATGTGACCATCATGAGTAGAGGGCGGTGCACAGCCCTCATCGCAGCCTCCTGGGTTGGAGGCTTTGTCCACTCAATTGTGCAGATCTTCCTCTTGCTCCCACTTCCTTTCTGTGGACCCAATGTTGTTGATAGTTTTTACTGTGATGTCCCACAGGTCCTCAAACTCGCCTGCACTGACACCTTTGTTCTCGAGCTCCTGATGATCTCAAACAATGGCCTGATCACTACGCTATGGTTTGTTCTTCTCCTTGTATCCTACACAGTCATCTTGACAATGCTGAGGTCACACACAGGAGAGGGCAGGAAGAAAGCCATCTCCACCTGCACCTCCCACATCACTGTGGTCACCCTGCACTTTGTGCCCTGCATCTATGTCTATGCCAGGCCCTTCACTGCCCTCCCCATGGACAGAGCTGTCTCAATCACCCTAAATATAATTGTTCCTGTCCTGAACCCAATGATCTACACCCTCAGGAACCAGGAGATGAAATCAGCCATGAAGAGACTCCGGAAAAGACTCATACTTTCTGAGGTAGAATAGCTTCATTACTTACTGTGGAAAAGGGAAACATCTAATTGAGTCTTTTCATGTTGGGACTCAGGTATGAATAATTAACTATAGTAATATGATGTGCATATGAAGAATATGATACATAAAATTGTTTGTAAACATAGACATCAGTAGAAAGTTAAGCAAGAAGAATATAACCTTTGAAGAGAGACTAACAGAAAGCAAAGAATAAACATGAACTATAATAGAAGCACCTGAGTTGCCTATCAATGGTCTGTAGAACGGGGTTTTGATTTTGAGACATACAAGGGTCATCAGAGTCATCTGTCTCAAAATTATAGGTCTCTAGCACCTATATCTCCATTTATTAGCCATTATTCTATGACTTGGGGGTCTTCTATGAATTGAACAGTTAGTGATTTCTTCCTTTCTTTTTAAATCAACAAATGCTTGTTATAAATGGTTTTAAAAGATTCCCTGCTGTTGTGCATTCTCTATGACTCTGTCAAAAGTAACTGTGCACTTGACTTACAGTCTGCCTTTGTAAAACCTTTATATATAAATAAATAAAGAGCAAGAATCTTAAACTAGTTGCCTTACACTTAACATCCAACTTGTACATAATTGATTTGAGTGTTTGAAAAATAAAAATTTATATCTGACACAATAAATAAATATTTTTGTTATGGTTATGTATACTGTTTTGCAGCTTCCTTTACTGTGGTATGTTAAAATACAATAAAGTTGTCAAATTAACACATCTAATTCCCCTTTATAGTTTCAATGTCTATATAGAACCCTGTCCATTTATTCATAGTAAATCTCACTTGAATCCAGGATGAGAGAAACAAAGACATGTAAAAATTGATTCCAAACTCAAATCAGTCTTATCCTTTTCCAATTTTGAGGATTGGGGTTGATTGTTTTTTTTTTTTGACACTGGGTATCATTTGTAGTGCAGGGTGGCCTAGAACTTGCTACAGGACCCAAGCTGTCTTCAAACTCACAGCCTCTCAGGATTATGGGTATCAAAAAAAAAAAAATTCACAAACTTTGTTAGAACCTGTGTACACAATATTGTGATTACAACAGGGACAAGTAGTATTTGCAGAAACATCTTCATTTCAACTTCCGATCTCTCTGTGTGAGTACAGAGAGCTCTGGAGACTAAACTCCCAGTAATCCTATACAGAAGAGCAAAATCATTTCCTACGTCCTCCTGAAATAAAGGATCCACTCAAATGAACCTAATAATTAATAATAGGATCATAACTAATAATAATACACATTCCATATCTAATTTATTAGTGACAGGCATTGGAAGTTATAAGTTGTAAGAGAAAATAATTCTGTGAGCATAGTGCATGGCACATTGTTTCCTTGTGGAGCAGACGAAGCCCAAGCACACTGATATTCCTATAGGAAGGAATGGACTAGTCCTAAGATGGGCAAAAGTATATCCAAAGACTATGTGTGAGTTCGTGTTAACTCAAACAAAATCATGCCGTAAACTTAGGTCAGATAAGGACACGCTTTACTAGCAAGAAACTGTATGTTAGAGGGAAAATAGAACATAATGTGAAAGCTTATGCAGAGCTTTTTCAAATATGAGTAGAAAATGAAACTGAAAGCTGAAAGCAGATTTATGACCAGAATAAAGCATCTAGAAGTGGAAATTATAATGAACTAAGAAGAAATACTGGGCTTCATCCTGCCTCACCCAAAGCACACTGCTCAGAGGAGGCAGACCGTAACGGGCGTCCTCAGTCCATGATTTCTTGGGTGGGAAACAGCTGAGTGTGGGACGATTGCTGTGTTTCTGTCTCCTGTGTACCCAGGCACCACTGACGGAACCGCTGGCACCACTGACGGAACCGCTGGCAGTTGGGAACTGGGTCCCTGGCCTGAGCGTCCACTTGGCATCCACTCGCCAGGAAGGAAGAGGAAGGCAAAGCCATGGACAGGGGTGGAAGCAGCTAGTTTGGTTCCCAGTGAGTGCTGATAGTGCCAAAGGGCGAGGAAAGAAAATCTCCAGTAGACTTAGGCTGAGCTCTTTACAACCAAAGGGTCCCCTTTTGGTGATCCCTGATGAAGAGATAGTCCTTGCTTTTTCAAGCTGCTTTATTTGAGGGTGGGTATGAATGCAAACACCTTACTCAGGGTGAACTAGGGAATAAATACCTTTTGCAGAAAGGAATGCCCTGGAAGGAAAGCTCACTGCTTAAACACTGGGGCCCATACCTTATTAGCACGAAGAACTACAGGTTGTCCTCTCAGTGAGGTGTCATGGTTACCGTGTTCCAGAGCAGGCAAAGTTAGACAAATTGCTGGTCCCATCCTACCAGTCTGAAATGTGAATTTCATGAGCTTTGGTTTCACTCAACCTTACCAGTTCTTCGGTCTGGTGGCAGAGTCATCTGCCCCACACAGAAATACCAGTTTGGGAGATAATAGTTGAGAAAAGTCCATAATTGATTAATTATACAGATGCTCAGATTCAAAACATATCAAAATGGAACATAGAGTGTGAGCTAAGCATATGTAGCAGAGGATAGCCTTGAATGGGAGGAGAGGCCCTTGGTCCTGGGAAAGCTCAATGCCAGTGTAGGGGAATGCTAGGGCAGTGAGGGAGAAGTGGGTAGGGGGCACACCCTCATAGAAGCAGGGGGAGAAGGAATGGGATAGGAGATTTCTGGGGGGGAAATCAGCAAAGGGAATAACATTTGAAATGTAAAATAAATAAAATATCCAATAAAAAAAAGTGAGCTAAGGACTCAATTGTACAATTAACCATGCAGAAGAAAGAATAAAAAAAATTGATGACCACTGAAATTATCTGACCTGAGGTAGATGGAGAGAGGGAACTGGATGGGAGAGAGGACAGGGAAGGGATCTGGGGTAGAGAGCAGTGTGCGAAGAGTAGGAAGTGGGGAAGAAGGCTAGGAGAGAGAATGAAAACAGGTATGTTATCTCTGGGACAAGCCTGAGGCCTTGGGCAGATGGGGGCACTCCCAGGAGGCTATGTGAAAGACCCTAACTAAGACTTCTAGCAACTAGAGATAAGGAAACTGAAGGAGCCATCTTGTGTAGCCAGGTGGTACTTCCAGTAGAACCACCCACAAAATTTGTCCTTCAACTCAAAATTTGTCCTGCCTACTAGATGTATACAGGGATTCTTACACGCGTTCTCGCAACCGGCCAGGAAAGACGCAACAAACCGGAATCTTCTGCGGCAAAAGCTTTATTGCTTACATCTTCTGGAGCAAGAGAGCAAGAGAGCAAGAGAGCAAGAGAGCAAGAGAGTAAGAGAGCAAGAGAGCAAGAGAGAGAGAAAGAACAAGAACAAGAAAGCAAGAGAGAGCAAGAAAGCAAGAAAAAGAACAAGAACAAGAAAGCAAGAGCAAGAAAAAGAACAAGAACAAGAAAGCAAGAACAAGAAAGCAAGAGCGCAAGAGCAAGAAAGCAAGAAAAAGAACAAGAACAAGAAAGCAAGAGAGAGAAAAAGAACAAGAAAGCAAGAGAAGAGAGAGAAAGAGAATGGCAAAACCCCGTCCCTTTTAAGGAGAATTATCCTCCGCCTAGGACGTATTACTCCCTGATTGGCTGCAGCCCATCGGCCCAGTTGTCATCACGGGAAAGGCAGAACACATGGCGGGAAAACTGCCCCTGCACGTGTGCAGATTATGTTTACCACTTAGAACACAGCTGTCAGCACCATCTTATAATGGCAAATGTGAGGGCGGCTTCCCACAAGGGATAAGGGAACAGAGATGGAGCAGAGATTAAGGGAATAGACAACCAATGACTGGGCCCAACTTTAGACCCATCCCATGGGAAAGAACTAACCCCTGACACTATTAATGATACTCTGCTATGCTTGCAGATGGGAACCTAGTATAACTGTCTTCTGGAGGCTTTATCCAACAACTGATGAAAATGGGTTCATACACCCACAGCCAAACATTAGGTGGGGCTCCAGGAATTTTTTGGAAGAGTCGGGGAGCAGGGGGGACTGAGGAAGCCAGAGGAGTCAAGAACACCACAAGAGAGAAGTGGGTAGGGAATCCACTCAAGAACCCAAATCCAGAGACTCGTACTTGCTACGCAGATGCTCTGCCAACGAGGCCCCTTTCCCAGCTCCTGTAATAGCTCTATTCTTATTCTGAAATAGAATCAAATTAGGCTTGTAAAACCCACACTAGGACAGGAGTGTAGCTCAGCCATACAGCATCTATCCATCGCATATGAAGCCCTCAGTTTGATCCCTAAAGTTGAGAATAAAAACAAAGAGTTGTAAGTTAATCTTCGTGTTCTCCACAGTCTAATGGGTTCCTCTGACTGATCTGTGCTGCTTCCCACCAGCTCACTATACTAACTCTGCTTTAGTCAAAGTGCCCAAAGACTTCCAAAGACTTGTCAGTCTCATAGCTAGAGAGGTGGGCAAGTGGTAAAGAGCACACACTGGTCTTGCCCAGGACCTGAGTTTGTTTCCTGGATTCCATGTTGTCCAAGGGGACACAAGGCCTCTAGTATCCATAGGTACCTACACACACACATGAGACACTGTAGCTAAATAAATATTTATAAAACTCAGCACTCTCGCATTAGCTTTATAGAGATAATCCATCATGGGGGCAAGCAAGATGACATGGTGAAGGGTAGTGTCTTAGTTAGGGTTTTACTGCTGTGAACAGACACTATGACCAAGGCAAGTCTTATAAAGAACATTTAATTTGGGCTGGCTTACAGATTCAGAGGTTCAGTCCATTACCATCAAGGTGGGAGCATGGCAGCATCCAGGCAGGCATGGTGCAGAAAGAGCTGAGAGTTCTATGTCTTCACCCAAAGGCTGCTAGTGGAAGACTGACTTCCAGGCAACTGGGGTGAGAGTCTTAAGCCCACACCCACAGTGACACACCTATTCCAACCAGGCCACACCTCCAGATGGTGCCACTCCCTGGTCCAAGAATATACAAACTATCACAGGTGGGTACTACTTTTGCAGAGGATCTGAGTTCTGTTCCCAGCACCAACATTAGATAGCTCACAGATATCATAGGTATAGATATCTATAACTTGAGCTCCAGGCAGATATGATGCTGTCTTCCAGATTCCACAGGTACCTGCACCCACACATGTATACACATTGGTAATTTAAAATAAATACATCAAAAAATAAATGTCTCACTACTAAGTTGCTTTCTATTTTTAACTATGGTTTGCTTTGTTTATGTAATTTCATCCTTAAATTTTGGGTGGCTTTTTTGAGATAGGGTCTCCACATAGTCCTATCTGTTCTGGAATTCATAATGCAGACCAGGCAGACCTTGAATTGTCAGAGATCCTCCTGCCTCTGCCTCCCAAGTGCTAGGATGCTAGGATTAAAGTTGTATGCCAATACATCCAGCTAATTTAATTTGTTTTTAAATAACTTTATTATCCCAGTAGAATGTCATAGGGATATGTCTCTGTCTCACTATCTCACTCATCCCTGATCCCTAAAAGAATTAATGACATAGTGAGAGGAGTAGGAGTCCTGTACCTTAGGCTGGTCTCCATCTCACAATATTGTGGAGGCTGCTCTTAATCTTCTGATCCTTCTGTTTCTCCCTGGAGTGCTGGGGTTATAGGTAAGAACCACTATGCCCAGCTTATGCAGTGCTTGACATTGAACCCAGGACATCTTGTAAGTTGGAGATTCAATTCCCTGGGTGAATACTAAACTTCATCTTTTCTGCATGCTCAATATAAGCTAGAAACTCCAAAGTTCCTATATCATTGCTAATTCCTTTTTTGGATGAATAGAAACTTTTGCTTTGAGTTCATTTATTTATTCTTGCCCTGGTCTTATTTTTATCTTCAAATTCCATTCTTATATAACAAAATATAACAAATAAACTTGTTATTTACAAAATATGACAAAATATTGGCATGTTTATTCAAATTCTTCTTCAACAAAGTGTATTGCATGGCCCAAAGGCTCCTCTTACTGTCTCCATATGCATAATTTGTGAAACCATTTATCCCTTTGATAAGGGGCGCCTTTGTCTCCTCCTTTCTTTATATCAGTTGCTTTTCAATAAATACACTAGATGATGGCTAGGAAAGAAAGAAAAAGTCTAACTAAGGGTGCATGCAACCCTGAATCACTGTGATGAGGCAGAGTTTGTGGCTCTAGAAATAGCAACAAACAGTTTTAGGGGCCTCTACTGTTTTCTGCTTGGTGAAAGGATTATGAAACCACTGGAGGACCAGTCTTTCTAACTTCTTCAAAGCTTGTTTCCATGTTACAAAGATATATATTCAAATGTACATCTTTTATGCTTTTGAAAACAAGAAGAGAGACCCTGGGCATGACTTAGATATGTTGTTTGGCATGCTTTACCAGAGTAGAGTAAGTGGAAAGTGGGGGAATCAGATTGCTCTCTTATCATTAGATATCACAGACATGGACTTTGTAGTGACTTTTTCTATATCAGGTCTCTGTTTCTTCACAGATTACTGTATCTGTTAGCGACAATTTAATAATTATCATCAGTGGAACTAGCCACTCCAGTTCCATATCCTTGCCCAGTAGCTCTCATAACAGACCTAACACTAAAGGATCAGGTCACAACATAGAGGCCCAGTGCAAGATGCTAAATATACAAATCTAATATTCTCTTCTGTGACCTCTAAGGAATTTGTACACTGGCCATAATCTGTTGATGTCTGTGAGTGCAGACATGCATGTTTTGATAGCATTTTAATGAGTCCCATTGAAACTGCATCATCAAATCTAGAATCAATTACTGCTTCTTTCCTGTCCAATGATTCTCTCATTGTCATTCTTATATTAAGCCTGAGGTTGAGGGATTTGAGCATAAGACAGGGACACTGTCCAAGTCCAAGAGCCTTAAAAAGGCAGATCCTGGAGTTCACTCTTTCTCTTCTGAAAATGGAGCAAGGGCACTCAAATCTTCAACAGCACATCTTTTTCCAAGAATTATGTTATTGCATGCTGCGCTAAATAGCATATGATTTTCGTTTGAAGTTCTAGATCAAAGACAGTGAGTAAAGGCATTTAGGATCTAGCGTTAAGGTTGTGCATGCTGCAATTCAAATGTTGTCATTGATGTTTAACAAAATTGACTTTGAATATTTTCCAGGGATATCAGATATTTCAAACTGAAGGTAATCATCACACACACACACACACACACACACACACACACACACACACAAAACAGGTGTGTGTCAAGTGCTGGAAACAATGATGTTTCTTAAAAGATGTAGAATTCTGGTACACTAGATACATCACCAGGAATTTGTTGAGAGCCTAATATGTGGCTGCTACATGTTAAAATCAACATAAGGAGTTTCTGTCAAATGAGATTCTTCAGACAGATATTTTCAAAAATTGCTGTAATACAATATGAACCTGAAGTTGGGAATGGGGTGGGCAGTGTGTCTATTTCTATTTCTATTTCTATTTCTATTTCTATTTCTATTTCTATTTCTATTTCTATTTCTATCTCCTCCTGATTATGCAAGCTTGCTTGCATAAAATACTTAAAGGGCAATAGGCATATATCACTCATTCATTCACCAAACAATACCCAAGAACCATGAAATGCAACATTTAAACTAGGTTTTACTTAGGTAATGAGGCAAGGTATAATCTGTTACAAGTCCTTTCATTGTGTGTTCCCTTAAACTTACCCACTGCACTGCTTTTTGGGGTTCTCTGTGTAGCCACACCCCAGTGTATCTTCTCACCCCATCCCTATTATTTTTTCACCTCTGTTATTCTTCCAGACTATGACAGTCCTTTGCCTCCTCCACAAACCCTTCTCATGTCAGCCTTAGATAGAATGCTGCTACTGTTCTCAAGGCTGTGGATGGACTTAAACACTTGTATTTCCACCAGAACATTTCTCCAGGGCAAAACCTTGCTGCATTTGTGCCTGTGTTGTCTGTATGTATGTTAGTCCATCCCCAACAGTGCTGTAAGCATCACAAAATGTGTGAGAAAGCCTGAAGGACTCCTTGACTAAATGTATGTCTCTGAAATTCCTAGTCAATTCAGTGTGAGGAATGTAATCAAATCGAACTTGAAGGATTATGGCTCTGTTTTTTTTTAATTAGATATTTCTTTATTTACATTTTAAATGCTATCCCGAAAGTTCCCTATACCCTCCCTCCCCGCCCTGCTCCCCTACCCACTCACTCCCACTTCTTGGCCCTGGTGTTCCCCTGTACTGGGACATATAAAGTTTGCAAGACCTAGGAGCCTCTCTTCCCAATTATGGCTGACTAGGCCATCTTCTGCTACATATGCAGCTAGAGACACGAGCTCTGGGAGTACTGGTTAGTTCATATTGTTGTTTCACCTATAGGGTTGCAGACCCCTTCAGCTCCTTAGGTACTTTCTCTAGTTCCTCCATTGGGGGCCCTGTGTTCCATCCTATAGATGACTGTGAGCATCCACTTCTGTATTTGCCAGGCACTGACATAGGCTCACAAGAGACAGCTACATCAGGGTCCTCTCAGCAAAATCTTGCTGGCATCTACAATAGTGTCTGGGTTTGGTGGATGATTATGGGATGAATCGCTGGATGGAGTAGTCGCTGGATAGTCCATCCTTTCGTCTTAGCTCCAAATTTTGTCTCTGTAACTCCTTTCATGGGTATTTTGTTCCCTATTCTACCGCATAGCCTTATGGAGGCTCCTACAGATGTGTGATGCAGTAGTTGTTCTTGAGCTGACTCCGGGTTTATCAGGAAATTTTATAGATGACAAGACAAATAACTCTTTGGGGACTTTTTCTTACTACTTTTACTCCAAAAATGAGTTGAAGAAATAAATCCTGCTGAATTCTTGCACAATTACTATTGTAGTGCATCAAATAGCGTTGGGATTGAACATAATCCCACCAAATTTCAGTTTCACAATATAACAAAGTATTGAGTTTGAGGAAATTAATTCACCTTTCTTCATCTACTAAAAATTAGTAAAAATCCCTTCTTTATAGGAATACACAGGAGAGCCATTACAAGGCACTTTGCCTTTGAAATGAGATGTAGGCAAAAAAAAAAAAAAAAAAAAATCCTAACTCCACGACTGTTCTTCCTCAGCAATCTAAAGATGGATATGATGATTGATGATGCAGACAGAGGGAATGAGGATCGCAACCTGTGAAGGAAGCAGATCTCTAGGCAGCTCCTGTTCTCTGCCAGAGGCTGAAACTAGGAACCCACAGTAAGACTCAGGAAACTACATCCTTCTTCAGTCCTCTGTCATTTCACGTGAGTCCCCTTGGCCCAGTTACCTCCTTCTCCCTGATTGCTAGGTTCAATATTGTCTGCAGGTCACAGCAGATAAATCAGAATCCTCATCATTCAGCAACTCAGTGGCAGACTGGGAGGGAATAAAAACCATGTTTCCCATAGCCGAAGCTTGCACATTGTCTTTGTCCAAATGTGATCTTGTGCAATGTAGAAAAATAATAATAGTGTTAACAAAAATGGGGACAGGTAAACATAGAACCTGAAGAAGGTTTTTCCATTTCATGCTCTTAAAAAGTCAACCTGAACTCTTAAAAAGTAGCCCCCAAAGTAAGATAGCTGGCCAAGAGATTTGAGTAGATTTTATTAAAGCAGAAAATATTGATAAGGCATTAAACTGTACATCAGTAATGTTTTCGTTTTAAAATATGATGCTTAAGTGTCACTACCTATTATATTTTTTCCTAACGTTTCTCCATGGGAAAAGAATTAATGACTTGTTTTGTAATTGCTAGCCAGACTTGATTACCAGATTGATTATGATATTTAAAATGTGGACAACTCCACCACTTTTGAGCACTTTGGCAGAGCAGAAGAACTCAACTTCATCCTAGGAAGACAAGAGAAACAGCCCAAATCTTGAAACAAAAAGGCAAAGAAAGAAGATTTAATGAGATGGAAAACTACACCAGGGTGAAAGAACTTATTTTCCTTGGCCTGACCCAAAGTCAAGAAGTGAGCATGGTGCTCTTTCTTTTCCTTCTCCTGGTGTATGTGACAACTCTGCTGGGGAACCTTCTCATCATGGTCACAGTGACCTGTGAGTCTCGCCTTCACACCCCCATGTATTTCTTGCTCAGGAATTTGTCTGTTGCTGATATCTGCTTTTCCTCCATCACTGCCCCCAAGGTTCTGGTAGACCTTCTCTCAGACAGAAAGACCATCTCTTTCAATGGCTGTCTCACTCAGATGTTCTTCTTCCACCTTATTGGGGGAGTGGATGTGTTTTCTCTGTCTGTGATGGCTCTAGATCGATATGTGGCCATCTCTAAGCCCTTGCACTATGTGACCATCATGAGCAGAGGGCGTTGCATTGGGTTAATAGTGGCCTCCTGGGTGGGGGGCTTTGCCCACTCCATAGTGCAGATTTCTCTCTTGCTGACACTTCCATTCTGTGGACCCAATGTTCTTGATACTTTCTACTGTGATGTCCCCCAGGTCATCAAACTTGCCTGCACAGACATCTTTGTTCTTGAGCTGCTGATGATTTCCAATAATGGCCTGGTTGCTACTCTGTGGTTTGTGTTGTTGGTGGTGTCATACACAGTCATTCTTATGATGCTTAGA
Source organism: Mus musculus (assembly GCF_000001635.26). Lineage (NCBI taxonomy): Eukaryota > Metazoa > Chordata > Mammalia > Rodentia > Muridae > Mus > Mus musculus. The sequence goes on along the minus strand of NC_000085.6, from coordinate 12,088,118 downwards.
TCTCATTCAGGAGAGGGCAGGAAGAAAGCCATCTCCACCTGCACCTCCCACATCACTGTGGTCACACTGCACTTTGTGCCCTGCATCTATGTCTATGCCAGGCCCTTCACTGCCCTCCCCACGGATAAAGCCATCTCTGTCACCTTCACAGTCATCTCCCCTCTGCTAAACCCCTTGATCTATACACTGAGGAACCAGGAAATGAAGTCAGCCATGAGGAGACTTAGAAAAAGACTTGAACCTTTTGATAGAGAAGAGCAATAGCTCGACCCTGTCACAACATTCTCAAACATTTGTACATAAAATAAGCTTTATTCTTTATACTTGTCTGTCACTTTTCTTCACAGTGTGGCATAAAACAGCTCAAAAGATCTCAAATTGATAGTTTTAATTCTCCCATATATTTTCAGTATGTAAAATACTGTCTCACAAAATCACCAAGCAAATCTCAATGGAATCCATGAAATATGAAGAAATAAATGCATGAACTAGATCATTGCATACTGTAATCATGCTTTAGTTCTGCTTTGCTTTTGTGTTTTGTTTTCTGACACAAATTTCATTATACAATGTATTTGCACAGGCTAGCCTCAAGTTTTCAGAAACCTTCCTGTCCCGGACTCCTAAGTGCTGAGATTAGAGTTGTGAACCACTATACCCAGCTAGATTTTCATGTTTAAAATTGATTTGATTTCTAGAACAGACAAATCATCATGGGAGCCTTCATAGAAGAATATAGAAATGACTTAAATAGCAGTGCTGTGAACTAGATCCCATGTGTCTAAAAAAAAACAGATTCAAAAACATTGTGTGAGCACAATGCAATCAAGGAGTGCTTAGAAATATTCTAACCTATGTTGTGAGTAGATACAGCAAGCCTTGGAAACCTGAACTCAGTGTAATCACATACAGAAGAACAAAATGTATTTCCTTCCTCTTTCTGTATCATTGTAACTGGGAGGACTGAGATAAAGGATTCAGTGAAATGTTTCTAGAAGTTAATAATAGCGATTACAATAACTGATAATAATGCAGACTCACATTCTCATATTTGACTTATGGGAAGCAAGGTTTAGAAATTGACACTTCTTATATTTAGAAAGATAATTTCATGCATATAATGACATGCATTGTTTGCCCATGGAGAGTAGCTGAAAAGCAAATATGTAATTATTTTTACAGAAAAATGTTGGAATGTTCCTATAAGATAAAACAGTGTATTTGAAAATTATGCTTAGATTTACACTAAGATCAAATACTGCTGCAATAATTCAGGTCAGAGTAAATTTTACAACCAAAGATATTAAGTACTTGAGTAATGAAATAAATAACATAAATGTTTAGAGAAAAAAATAAAAGATATTTTTGTAAAATGCTGTTCTGGTTACTTTTTATCAGCTTGAAACAAGCCAGAAACCAAATCCAGACTCTATTGCACAATGCCAGAAAGATTTTGCTGAAGGGACCCTGTTATAGCTGTCTCGTATGAGGCTATGCCAGTGCCTGGCAAATACAGAACTGGATGCTCACAGTCATCTATAGGATGGAACACAGGGCCCCCAATGGAGAAGCTAGAGAAAGCACCCAAGGAGCTGAAGGGGGTCTGTAACCCTATAGGTGGAACAACAATATGAACTAACCAGTACCTCCAGAGCTCATGTCTCTAGCTGCATATGTAGCAGAAGATGGCCTAGTCGGCCATCACTGGGAAGAGAGGTCCCTTGGTATTGCAAACTTTATATGCCCCAATTCAGGGGAATGCCAGGGCCAAGAATCGGGAGTGGGTGGGTAGGGGAGCAGGGCGGAGGGAGGGTATAGGGAACTTTCGGGATAGCATTTGAAATGTAAATGAAGAAAATATTTAATAAAAAATAAACAAAAGAAAGAAACAAGCAAGGATCCTCTGGAAAGAGGGAACCTTGTTTGAGAAAATGCTTCTATAAGACTGGCTTGTAGGCAAGTCTGTAGAGCATAGTCTTAATTAGTGTTTAATGCCAGGGGGTGGACAGCCCACTGTGGCCTTGCCACCCCTGGTCAAGTAGTACAGAGTTGTTTTGTCTTGTTTTGTTTTGAAGACAAACTAAGCAAACCATGAAAAACAAGTCAGTAAAGACTAAGAAAGTGTCACACCACAGAGATAGGATACAGAAAATGGTAATTGATAAACATGGAGAAGAAAGTGAATGAACATAATAAATGTTGAATATAAGAGGAGTTTCTAGAGAAAAATAATAGGAATGGAAAAGCACTGTTTTAAGAGAGAATAGCTGATAACTTTTCTCAGGTGATGAAATACATAAACATGAAATCTATCAAATTAGAATCTGAAGACTGAAATGAGGTATTGGGTATGAGGGTTCAATGGCGTCATTAAGTTGGCAGGAAAGAAATCAACAAGCTCAGAGATGGGTTATTTGAAGTGTATAGTTCGAATTTGACAGGCAGGCACACCCACATTTAGTCTCTGAAAAGCCCAACCATGCAGGTACCACTGTGATCTTCTTTTATGACCATAGTTTATTGGATGAAAGAGGTGCAGAGAGCTTTTGAATGGCCCAGAGCTGGTCATGGAGAATGCCACAGGACTATGCAGACCCAGATGCAGCATCTCTTCTCCACTGTACAAACGTGAGAAAGTGGCTGAAGCTCCTTGAGGAGATGGGCGTGATCACAAAGTGGAAACAATGTTAACACTCTAAAGAATCAAATAGATATGAGTATAAAATTTGAAAGTTCACTAAGTCAAGGTCCTAAACTAGAGGCAAAGACCTCTGTAAAATCATCCTAGAGACGTAGCTCATGATTGACTTTCCAAGCATTGCTTCAGTCAACAATTATTTAGTACTTGCTGTATGTCAAGACACTAAATCAATCAATACTTTGAGAGAAAACATAAGTTGTACAATCTGAGAAGCATAAAGATAAACAAGTAAAGAGAAATGAAGAGAGTCATAGACACCTGTGAGATACCATGAGGCAAAAGAACCTATGCATGCATGACAAGAGTCCTAGGATAGGTAATGAACTGAAGCTTACAACTTCTGTTTAAAAACATTACACACACACACACACACACACACACACACACACACACACATATATATATATATATATACCTAATAAGTAAACACAAAAACTCTACACTTAAAATACCATAATAAAACTTTCCCCTTTAATCCCAGCACTTGGGAGGCAGAGGCAGGTGGATTTCTGAGTTCGAGGCCAGCCTGGTCTACAGAGTGAGTTCCAGGACAGCCAGGGGAACACAGAGAAACCCTGTCTCGATAAAACACAAGCAAACAAACAAAAAAACTTTCCAAAACTGAAAATAATCATGAAAAATATGATTTATCACATACAAGGAATATTGAATCACTTTAAGAGCTGAATTCTCATAAAAAATGGATTCAAAGACAACAAGAAAACAAATTCAAATTGCTAACAGAAGATGCCAGTCAACAAAGAATTATATTTCCAATGAAAATGTAGGAAACATTATCAGATAAACAAAAGTAGATTATATATAGCATCTTTCCCTATTAAAAAAAAATGATGACACTTCTGGATAAAAATGTAGGACATTCTGCAAAAGATACCAGCAAAAAGTAAAAACTTTCTAATAGAACCCTGGCTGCTTAGGAGGTAAGGAAAGATTTAACACATTAAACCTTATTAAATTAAAAGGCTTTTGTAAAGCAACAGAAATGGTCAACTGGGTAAAAAGGTAGCTTACGTGATGGGAAAGAAACTTCATTAGCTACATATCTATCAAATCATTAATATGTCTAGAATTCACAAAGAAATAAAAAAATGGAAAATGAAGAAAACAAGTGGGCCAGGTATGATGATGGCTACCAAGGACCAGCCTCAGCTTGGAGACGGGTTCTGGGAGAAGGAGTATTTGATAGCAGCAAAACAAGACTCAAAATCAAATCATGGCTCCAAGCTGCAAACCTGTGTTCTGCTCAAGACAGCTTTCGAGAGTGTGCTCTCTGTGTTCTGTTCTCTCTCTCTCTCTCTCTCTCTCTCTCTCTCTGTCTCTCTCTCTCTCTCTCTCTCTGTGTGTGTGTGTGTGTGTGTGTGTGTGTGTGTGTGTGTGTGTGTGTGTGTTCTACTCTGTTTGAGACAGTTTTCTCTTGCTATTCTAAAAACTCTCTGGATAGCTCATTCTTGCAGACCAAAAAGTCCAGTCTTTTATTCCATCTATCAATTCAGTCTTTACCCCAGGTTCCCTTTTGATTATCCCATGAATCATCATCCCATGTCCCCATCCCCTTTATTCATAGGAAAAAAACAGCAAGCACAAGCACAGACAATAAGATAGCTGGGTAGGACCCTGCACTGAAATTACCATTCCAACCACCCCTAGACCTAAATTAGACTGACTGAGAACTCAGGAATCCACCAGCCTTTCTAAGCATAAACAAAAAAAAAAAAAAAAAAAAAAAACTAGCTGAGTAGGATCTTGCTTTATGATCACCACTCCCCAAATGTCTTTATCTCCTTCCTTAGTATCTTTCTGAAAAACTGACTCACAGTGTATCTGCCTCTGTTCTTTATACATTGTATATTGCATCCTCATATTTTGTATAGTTGGGAAATTATATATTTTCAAACTCATGTTTTCAGCACTCTTTCCCACAACCGTAAAGGCTGCCCTGAAGGTCACAGTTTTACCATTTTGCTGAGACATAGTCACACCCTCACCTACCAGACTCATGCTGTCTCTGATTATTATGGAGCCATTAACCTTGGCAAAAAAAAGACATTCCTTGAGGGAGAAACATGAAAATATGTACACTATTATGCAAACAAACATTTCACCCACAGCAACCATCGACATTCATGGAGGCCCATGCCCAGCTGGCTCTGTTCCAGGGGCAAGAACCATGCCATGCCATTTCTTATATATGGCCAAGTGGGTCTTGGCAGATGGCACATGTCTTTAATCTGAAAATTTGGGAAGCAGAGGCAAGTAGTTCTCTGTGAGTTCAAAGACAGCCTGCTTTACATGGTGAGCTCCAGGACACAAGAGCTGCATGGAAAGAACTGTTTTTGAAACGAAAGAAAAAAAGAAAGAAAGAGAGAGAGAGAGAGAGAGAGAGAGAGAGAGAGAGAGAGAGAGAGAGAAAGGAAGGAAGGAAGGAAGGAAGGAAGGAAGGAAGGAAGGAAGGAAGGAAGGAAGGAAGGAAGGAAAAAAGAACAAATACCCCAGTTAAACAATAAAAATGTGTAAATGTATAAGAAATACTTTAAATACAAACTGTTCAACATTCCTACCCATCAGAGAACTGTGAATCAAAACTACTGTGGGAGTCCCTCTCACCCCAGTAAGAACAGCCTTTATTAGGTAATCAAGTGACAACTGCTGAAACCTAGTGTAGAGAAAGGAAAACCCTCCCTTCCTGCTGGGAGGGTTGTAAATTGGTGTCATGACTCTGGAAATCAGTGTGGAGGCTCCTCAGAAACCTAACCATAAATCTGCCCTATGACCCAACTGTACCACTCCCAGATGCATACTCCCTACCCTACAAAAGAGACAACTACACATCCATGTTCACTGCTACCTCTGCCTAGGGAATGGACTCAAGCTAGATGTCCACTGAATGATGAATGGATAAATGGATAATGCAAATGTAGTACATTTACACACTGGAATTTCGTTCAACTGTAAAGAAAAAAAAAAGACAATGAAACATGCAAAGAAATGGAGAGAACTGGAAAGTACAAAGTGAGATAACTCAGGCCCAGCAAGACAAAGAGCATGTACAAGCACTCTCTTTCATATGTGTGCTTTAATTTATTTTTGTGTTTAACTTGAAATGTTTCTACAGACAACAAAAGCTTTGGAAAATAGAGAGAAAGCAACCTAAAGGCAGACAGACATTAGAAGTGCAATTAGAAGGGGGAATCCTGGGCTAATGAGACTTAAAGAGAAAGAGGATGGGAGGATGAAAGGATGAAGGAAAAGGTGGGGTGGATAATAACCAACACTAAGCATGCAGGAGGACATATATAAAAGCTTGCACATCTACAACCTATTTTTAGAAGATATTTTAAGTTTGTACAGAGGAATTCTACATGGGTAAATACTATTACCAAATCCAGAAGCCATGGGTGACCAAGTGAACATCGTAGTGCCAACTGCAGTGTCTCCCTCTCAGTTAGCTCAGAAAGACTTCAGAAGCTCCCAAAACAACACAGGACATCACCATTGCCCTTGTTTGGCCACTTCAACTACATGGCAAGATCCTATTGCTGTAGATAACATATACCTGCATTACAGGACATAATGAAATCGAGCTGGAACTAAACTGCAATATTATTTACCCTGCTGCCTACTGGACATAATACAAGAAAGTGCCATGGAAGCTGCTGGAGGAGAAAAGTTATTAGCAATCATATACAGCTTTGAAGTCTGTGACACAAGATATTAACCTGCCAGGCAAGATGTGCCCAATGGTATAATACTGGCATGACTGTATAACCACTCAGCTTGAATAGAAAGGAATTTCCACATGGTATTATAAACCCGGTTAAAATCCAAGGCTGGTTTATCATAAGGCCTGGGAGTGGGAATTACCACTAACATTTTGCTAATTTGGCATGTTGTTAAACTCCCTTCTAAATATTTATGTTTATATCCATAGGCAAATGCTACATTAACCATGACCATAGAAGCATGCCTTTGTAGTCAATAGCAGTGAAAGCAGAGACTGACAACTTCTTGGGATTCTGAGAATAAGTAGCAGTTGTGGTCTCAGTCCTAAACAGGTCATTTACACCAACCACCCTTTAAAGCTCAGGGAACATCCCAGAAGACAAAGCAGAAAGAAGGTAAAAGCCAGATAATAGGAAGGAAAGCTGCAAAATGCTACCTTCTAAATATCATACAGTGATCTCAATCATAAGCTGACAGAAAATGCTGCTACTTGCACAGGCTGGAACATGATTGAGGCTGACAACCTCCAGTAGAAACTGGAATGATTGAGGTGGGGGTCATGGGATAGTACCCCTCCCTGGGAAACTATTGGCTACTATGAATACTGGAAGGAGAGGAAGTCACCCTCTTTGTTTATGTGCACCCTGGGGAGCCCACCAGGCTCTAACAGATAGTTTACATCCATAATCATGCACATAGGCGTAGTTGAACTAAATGGGTCACAAAGAAAAGCAGACGGACATGAATGTGGGAAATGGACTTGTATGGTGGGGTTGACTAGGGTGGGAGGGGGAAAGAGGAAGCAGTTTATTATAATTATAATACATTATGTATATAATTAAATTGTCAAATAATATGCTTAATTAATAAAGAATCAGGCCAGGCACAATAATGCACATCTTTCTTTTTAACCTTTTATTGATTCTTTGTAAATTTCACATCATGCACCCCAATTCCACTCATCTCCTCATCCCTTTGTATCTGCTTTCTGCCCTTGCAAACTCTCCCTGCTGAAAGAAAGAAAGAGAGAGAGAGAGAGAGAGAGAGAGAGAGAGAGAGAGGAAGAGAAGAGAAGGGAAGGGAAGAGAAGAGAAGAGAAGAGAAGAGAAGAGAAGAGAAGAGAAGAGAAGAGAAGAGAAGAGAAGAGAAGAGAAGAGAAGAGAAGAGAAGAGAAGAGAAGAGAAGAGGAGAGAAGAGGAGAGAAGAGGAGAGAAAAGGAGAGAAAAGGAGAGAAAAGGAGAGAAAAGGAGAGAAAAGGAGAGAAAAGGAGATAGAAGATGGAAGCTGTACTGTGTCACAGTGTGTCACACAGCCTACTCTTTTGTCCACACATCTTTTCTTGCAAATGTTCTTTGCAATGAGTCATTGGTCTGTTTCAAAGCCTCTGGCTTCTGCTACACTATCAGTACTGGACCCTCACTTGGACTGCTCTTGGATATGCTGTTGTTTCCCTGTGTCATGGAGATCCTGAAGCTTTGGATCTGCAGAACTGGCTCTTTCATGAACTCTGGCAGTTCATAGATTGGGTAAATGTTGGGATGGGGCAACTCAAAACCCTGGTTCTGGGCCTGGATGGTAGCTGAGTTGGTCGGCCAGCCAGCTCTCCCAAACCCACACCACCAGGGCAAGCTCTCCAGCTCTTCCCCAATTAGCTCACCTAATGCCACAGCCAGTTCTCCTGATCTCATGCCCACGAGACCAGCCACCCACCCCCATGCCACCAGGACCAACTCTACTGTGCTGCTCAGGTGAAGTGCAGAACCTGCTCTCCTGAATGCTGCAGCTGACAAGGGGTGGAGACAGTTCTCCTTTTCTCATGACGCAGGGCCAATCTTCCCTCCAGCCACAGGTAGCAAGTGGGGGGCGGGGGGAGGACAAATGATGCACATCTTTAATCATAGTGCTCTGGAAAAAAAGGTAGTCAGATCTCTGTGAGTTCCAGGCCAGCCCCATTACATAGCACATTCCAAGACAGCCAGTGCTACATAGTCAGACCCTGTCACAAATAAATAAAATAAAATTTAAATTTAAAAAGACCATGTGATAATATAAAACAAGAACAGATATAATCCCCATAAGAAATTAATATAGTATTTATGACAGTGGAACACCAATATTCTCATTTGTCAGTTATATATGTTAAAAGTTGATCTTTATTCACCCAAGACAAAAACATGTTATACTCTAAATGAACATTGTTACTGCTTTGAATTATGTGTATTTGTGTATGTACATTAGTGAAGGTAACAGCAGAGACTAGAGCAGTCGCCTCTCCATGCGGCTGGAGTTATAGGTAATTATATACACGGATGCTAGGAATTTAACTCAGGTCCTCTGGAAGACCTCAGTATGTGCTCTTAACCACTGAGCCATCTCTGTAGCCATGGAAATTCTATTTATTTTACAGGAGTGTTTGCCTGTGGTAGTATATGCTCTTAACCACTGAGCCATCTCTCTAGCCCCAAAAATTCTATTTATTTTTTATTTATCTATTTATTTATCTATTTATTTATTTATTTATTTATTTATTGTATAGTACCCTCTGCCTGTGGTGCCCACAAAGACCAGAAGAAAGCATTGGATCCCCAGGGACTGAAGTTATAGTTGAGATTCTCTGTGGATTCGGGAATTCAAACCCAAGTCCTGGAAGAACACCCAGTAGTCTTAGAATTTCAGAAAATTACATTTTCTGCATGCTTCTGGCTACCATGACTTCCCCAGGTTGGACTTTACCATGCTAGTCTAAGCTGAAACAAATCCTTCTTTTAAATTCTTTTGACAGGCATTTTGACACAACATTAAGATAAGTAAATAAACAGCTTCCATACTTGAAATGGTGATTCTCATTTCAAAGGTGAGAATAGCAGTTAACTAAAAGGTGCTCTTTGGTAAGGTCAGTTATCTCTACCATGTATTGTCCCCTTTCTTCTCTTTGTATCTGCTGCTTTTCATTTCAGTTGTCACATGATGACAGAGACAGGAAGAGTGGGACTAAGAGTCACTTATCCCCGATCACTATGGGGAAGCATCCTTCACAGCCTTTAAAAGAACAACCACCAAAGATTCACATTTCAACTGTGTTCCAGGGCACTGGATCTTACCATCCAGTTCTGTAGAGCAGTACATTAACACAACACCAGTGCTGTTGTATGTACAGTTGTACCAATGTCCCTCTGTGTTACCACTTACAAACTTAGCTCTATCTACCTCCCACCAAATAGATGGTTTTATATGGCATAATGATGGGAAAGAGTTGATAGCTGTGCCTTTCTAAGTATCCTCATAGGATACTTGAGAGATTCAGAAGAGGTGGACATCCAGGCTCAAGAGCCATACTGTTCTCTACTTGATAAGGAAACTAAGTGGTGTGAAACTACTTGAGAGCCAGCTCTGGTTTTCTAACTTCGTCACTTTATCCATATAAGAAATATAAGAAATATGGGCATTTAGGGGCTAGAGAGATGGCTCAGTGGTTAAGAATACCAGAATTGATCCAGGTTCAATTCCCAGCATCCAAGTGGTAGCTTGTGTGAATAGTCTGTAACTCTAATCCCAGGGCATCTAGCACCCTCACACAGACATACAAGCAGGCAGAACACCAATGCACATAAAACAAAGAATTTTTTTAAAAACAGAAACGTGGGCATTCAAATATACGATTTTATACTTCTAAAGACATAAAGAAAACCCTGGAAATGTATTAGACACGTGGACTGACACGCTTTATCAAAGAGCTGCTTAAGCTTTAGAATAAAGGCATTCAATGTCTGTCTTGACAACCTAAATAAAAATGTTGGGTTTTTTTTCCATAATGCTCTCTGTTTACACATGGGTCTATCTGTTGACAACAATTTAATAATCCCCATTGAAACTCCACTACTAGCAGTTCAACTAGCCGGTTGATTTCCACTTACTTGCCCAATCTGTTTAGCTTTCATAATAAGCCTGAGACTAAGGGACCAGGACACAACACAGGGGCCCAGGGCAAAATGTTAGAGAGTCAAACCAAATAGAGTTCTTGTTTAGCCTCTAAAGTATTTGGACACCAGCCAACATATGTCAATAATTGTAAATGTGTATATATGCATGTTTTAATAATGTTTTAATGACACCCATTAAAATTGCACCATCAATGCTACAATCAGTCAGTTACTTCTACTGCCCTAACCAATAAGAGTCCCTTTGTCAGGCTTATATTAAGCCTGAGGCTAAGGGATTTGAATATAAGACAGAAACAAAGTAGAAAAACCTCAAAGATGTGACTGCTTGAGTTTGCTATCGAGGCAAATGAAGCAAGGGCACGAAGATATTCAATCATGCAAAGAGTTTTGCATCCAGAAGAACATCTTTCAGTGATTAATGTCAACAGTTGCTGCACAGTGGACCTAGCATCATATCATATTCTCTGAAGTTTTGAGATAAAGGAAATAGGTAAAGATATTCAGCTGCTAGCTAGGATTAGGGTTATGGCATATTGAAATCAAGATGGTGTCATTGATTATGTTTAACTAACTTAAATTTAAATGTTTTCCAGGAATATTAACTATTTCATACCAAAAACAATCTTCTCACCAACAAACAACAAAGGTAGGTGTCACGAACTAGAAGGGGACATTGTGTTAAGAAGAATTCAGAGGGTGGCCTGGGTCTAAGACAAGTCATTGGACAATTGTTAAGAGCTTTTTGACTACTTGGTTTATGGCTGCCACATGTTAAATCAATGCAAACAAAAAGGTTTTCTGATAAATGCAACTCTTTAATTTTTTCCAATGTTCTTATAATGAAAAATGTAAAGATACACATATTGAATTACAGAGAAAAGAGAACAATGTGTCTCCATTCTCTGTATCTCCTCCTGTTTTCACAACCTTCCTTCCAGGAAATGCATACTGAATAGGTAATATTCCTAGATCAATCACTCATTGAATTAACAATACCTAAGAACCATGGAATTCAATAGTGAAACATTTATCGATGATGTAATGAGGCAAGAAGTTGCATTACAAAAAGAAAGAAAGAAAGAAAGAAAGAAAGAAAGAAAGAAAGAAAGAAAGAAAGAAAGAAAGAAAGAAAGAAAGAAAATAAAGAGAGCCTCCTATCAAAGCTCCAAGCACCCCTCCATTAGTCCACTGCACTCCATTTTTCTGTGATTTCTGGGTGGCTGTGCCATTTCACCACTGTTTGATATTATTTCCCTTCCTCTCCTGTTGAAATTTATCCAGACAGTGACAAATTCTTGTCTCCACTGTTAAAGCTTAAAGTTTCCTATAACTGCCCTAAATAGAGCCCTGTGCTTTCATGACACTAGGATATAATTGGTTGATCCCACAACTGTTGTCACACTAAATATCTGTATTTTCATCAGACTGAATACTGCTCCAGAATAACACCTTTGCTACACCTTTGTGCAATGTAGCTAGCCTACGTCTAGTCCCAACTGTACAATAAGGACCACAACCAATGTGTGAAAAATTACTGGACTCATTGATTAAATGTATACTTTTGAAAAGCCTAATAAACTTGGTGTCATGAATACAATCAAACCTAATTTAGAGAAATCCAGATCACTTTATTGAACATCAGTTTTTGCTGCACAATCTTAGGGGGCTGCAGATGTGTGGGAGAGTGGAAAGGTAGATGATGTATCCAAGTCTATCTGGAAACGTCATGACTTTTCTAATAAATAACCAGTCAGGAAGCATTTTTTCTGGTATCTTTATACTAAAATTAAGATGAAAAAATAACTCCAATTTACTGGATGAATAAAGAGTGGTTGTTGCAATAAGTAGAATGGCTTTGAAGCTAAATAGAACTACATTTAAAGCTCAGATTTTCAACATACAATTGCTGTGGTTTTGTGGTAGTCCCACTTTTCATCTCCTGAAACGAAGTAAAAACTGATAATTCACAAGAATGTATGAAATTACCATTCACAAGACTCCTTATCAGTTAGGGTAAATAGACCCTCCAGGCCACCATAACACTTCAACTGCTTTTCTCCAAAACCTACAAATGGTTCTGATGATAATGCAGACTGGAGAGAGGAAGCAGGAACAGAGGGGAGGAGAGTAGATTTCTAGTTGACTCCTGTGTTTTCACAGAGGCTAACATTGGGAACCTGTATTGAAGCTAGAAAGCCTCATCCTTTTTCAGTCCTACGGCATCTCACATAAGTCTCATACACACACACACACACACACACACACACACACACACACACACACACCACGGCCTCCTACACACATATACACAAACATACACAAACACACACAGTTTCCTTCTCTTCCTTGCTTGATCAAACTGATATTGTTGACAGCTCACAGTTCAGCTCAATCATGCACTTGGTTGCTAACAGAATAAGGAGGTGGTGAAACTACTGGCTCAGTATCTGTCTCACCATTGTGGCCACATCACTAACTGCCTTAGTAAGTGCCTGAAGTCTCCTTTAGTGGAAAAACAAGTCACCTTTCAGAAGAATTCCAAATTCTCCATGTGCTCACATCCAAGAGTCTCCCTGAACAACTGATACAAAGAATAACAAATTAGAGACACTCAACTTGAAAATTGTCCTTCCACTTTATGTTCTTAGGAAAGCAAGAACCTTTGACCCTCAAGTAGCATAACCAAAAAAGAGAATTTAAAAGATCTCATTTGAGCAAAACAAACAGAAAAATGGTTTACTGAGACAATTGTAAGTTTCATACCAAAAACATCAAAATGAAAACCATAGTGACATTTTTCGTTTGTTTAGTCTACCTAAGTGTCATTACTTAATGTGTTTTCTTTTCCAATGTTACTCTCTAGGGGAACAATTATTGAACGATTTTTCTATGTGCAAATTTGATTTGATCATTTAATTAACTGCAATATTTAGAAAGTGGACAACTTGAACAATTTCAGGTACTATAGACATAATGAGCATCTGAATTGTGCCCTAAGAGCTTAGGAAGGCAAAAGAAATATCTCGAGGCTTAAAACAAAAACAAAAAAAACAACAAAAAAAAAACAAAAAAAAAAAAAGCAAAGAAAAAAGGAGAATTAATGAGATGGAAAACTATACCAGGGTGAAAGAACTTATTTTCCTTGGCCTGACCCAAAGTCAAGAAGTGAGCATGGTGCTCTTTCTTTTCCTTCTCCTGGTGTATGTGACAACTCTGCTGGGGAACCTTCTCATCATGGTCACAGTGACCTGTGAGTCTCGCCTTCACACCCCCATGTATTTCTTGCTCAGGAATTTGTCTGTTGCTGATATCTGCTTTTCCTCCATCACTGCCCCCAAGGTTCTGGTGGACCTTCTCTCAGACAGAAAGACCATCTCTTTCAATGGCTGTCTCACTCAGATGTTCTTCTTCCACCTTATTGGGGGAGTGGATGTGTTTTCTCTGTCTGTGATGGCTCTAGATCGATATGTGGCCATCTCTAAGCCCTTGCACTATGTGACCATCATGAGCAGAGGCCGTTGCATTGGGTTAATAGTGGCCTCCTGGGTGGGGGGCTTTGCCCACTCCATAGTGCAGATTTCTCTCTTGCTGACACTTCCATTCTGTGGACCCAATGTTCTTGATACTTTCTACTGTGATGTCCCCCAGGTCATCAAACTTGCCTGCACAGACATCTTTGTTCTTGAGCTGCTGATGATTTCCAATAATGGAATGCTCACCACACTATGGTTTTTCTTGTTACTGGTGTCCTACATGGTCATATTATTATTGCTGAAGTCTCAATCAGGAGAGGGCAAGAAGAAAGCCATCTCTACCTGCACCTCCCACATCACTGTGATCACCCTGCACTTTGTGCCCTGCATCTATGTCTATGCCAGGCCCTTCACTGCCCTCCCCACGGATAAAGCCATCTCTGTCACCTTTACAGTCATCTCCCCTCTGTTGAACCCCTTGATCTACACTCTAAGGAACCAGGAAATGAAGTCAGCCATGAGGAGACTCAGGAAAAGACTTGGACCTTCTTATTGGATAGAGAGGTAACTTCTGCCTGTTGGTAACTTAAATATTTCTAACATTAAAAAAAACAACTATTTGCTATGCCTCCTCCTCATTTCCTTTATTCTGATATATTAAAACACCAATAAGCTGTCAAATGGATAGTTCTAATTCTCCTTTATATTTTCAGAATTTGAACTCATGTCTTAACAACTGAGACTATAAATAAATCTTGCAGATATCTATGATGTTGAAAGAAATAAACAAATTAGAATAAGATTTCAAAATCTATTAAGTCTTTAGCATCTGTTTTATTCGTTTGGTTTTATATTTTGACATGGATTTTATTCTGTTGCCCAGGCTAGCTGGATACTAAGTGTCACAGGGTATCCTCAGACACAACAACCCTCTTGTACTTGCTACCAAGTGCTAAGATTGCAGGTGTGAGACAAAAATACCAGGATAGCTTCAAATACTTAATCTAATTTTATTTGTGAACCAATGAGGCTTTATTTATAGACAATAAAATCTGAATTTCATAGAACTTTCTTTCATGTGTTAACTTTATATTTTGAACAGATATTTTTCACTAAAACCAAAAGGACTCCCAGTGATTTAATCAGGGTATCTGCAGTTTTACTTTCCTGAGTATCTCTTGCAGTTTTATGATGTCATAATCAAAAGATGGATGCAGTTACAACCCAAAGCAAATGACATTTTCTCAAAACTCCTCATTCCAAGTTCCAATCATCCTATCTTGTGGTTATGTACAAACAGATATCTACAGAGTGTCCCAATAAAACATCAAGGAATACATAAAACACATCTTACAAATTCAGAAAAATTGAAGTAATGCCATGTAACTTGTCTGATCATAATACCATAAAACTTAAAGTCAACAGCAGATGAATCGCTAGTAAATATAAAAACTCGTGGGCATTAAACACACATTTCTAGATGACAAATGGGGCAAGGAAGGAAGAAATTAAAGTTTTCTTGGGAATAAAAGAAAATGAAAACACAATGCAACAAAACCTCAGAGTTATATTAAAAGCAGTTCTAGGAGGGAATGTGCAGCTCTAAACATTTCATTTAAAAATAAGAAAGGGGGAATAGAGAGATGGCTCAGTGCTTAAGATCACTGAATGCTCTTCCACAGAACCCAAGTTCAATTCCCAGCACCCACATGGCAGCTCACAACTGTCTGTAACTCCAGTAACTGACACTCTCACACAGACATACATACATACAGGCAAAACACCAATGCACATAAAATAAAAATAAATTTTAAAATCAGAAAGTGGATAAATAAATGACTAATGGTGCAAGTCAAGATTTTGGAAGGGCAAAAACAAGATAAACGTAAATGCAGAAGATTGGAAGAGATACTAAAAACAAAACATAAATTAATGAAATAGAAACAAAGAAAACAATACAAGGAATCAAAGAGAAGATAAACAAGATACACCTTTGGTCCAAATGACCAAAAGAAAGAAAGGGCTCACATTAACAGAAGCAAAAATGAACAGGGAACCATTATAACAGACATCAAGAAAATTTAGAATATTATAAAAGAATACTATAGTGCATTAAATTGAAAATACAAAGAAAATGGATAAGTTTCTAGATTCATTCAAATCACCAAAGTTAAATGAAGATGAGCTCAGCAACCTAAACACACCCATGACAAAGGTAAATGAAAGCCTAATAAAACCTGCTCAACAACAACCAAGAAATCCAGACCCAAATAGATTCACAACACTCTTCTCCTGGATGCTCAAAACAGACCTATGACTAATACTTCTTATTCAAAAGATCTATCTCATTTCAGAGTAATAATTTATAATGTGTATGCCTATAAATTCTATAACCCCAATTCCCAGAAACCTACTCTCCTTTCTGTGCTCCATGGACAAGAAAGCGTGCACATGGTGCATAGACACACATGCAGGAAACAGAAATAAATAATTTTTAAAAAGAATAACAGGTTTTTAATCCAGGCTATGGTAGTGCATGCCTTTAATCCCAACAGAGGGGGCAGAGACAGGAGGATATCTGAATTGAGGGCAGCCTTATCTACAGAGGAAGTTTCAGGTAATGCAGGGATACACAGACAAACCCTGTCTTGCAGGGAAGGGGGAAGTTAAAAAATAACAGTTTTTAAATACTAGAACCTACTTTTTCATTTTGGAAAGATCCATGAAATGGATATATTTTAAATATCAAAATATAAACTTTGAAAGAAATGAATGTTACTTATTAATTTGAAAATTATAGAAATAAAAAAGAGTCATAGTAACACAGGTGACAGCACATGTTGTCGAGGATGTGGAGAAAGAGGAACACTCCTCCATTGCTGGTGGGACTGCATACTGGTACAACCACTCTGGAAATCAATCTGGAGGTTCCTCAGAAAACTGGAAATAGATATACCTGAAGACCCAGCTATACCACTCTTGGGCAAATACCCAAAAGATGCCCTTACCATACCACAGGGGTATGTGCTCCACTATGTCCATAGAAGCCTTATCTGTGAAACAACATAGAAATGATTTTTAAAGAATAAACATGTTATCTTCAGATGCTGAGAAAATTTATTTTCAATTCATAAGTCTGAGTCAGCAAAACTACTTTTAAGAAGTAAAAATTGTTTAGTAAAGTGGCAGTAGATAATTCCCCTCTAAGATCCATGACCTCACTAGTCCTAAGAATCTGGGTAAGCTCTAGTGCCAGACCTGATTTCCATCCTGTTAAACAAACTGTAAGTCCAATTAGAGAGCTGTTGGTTACTGCCAAGATATCAGTGCCACTGTTGCACTCTTGGGCTGTCTTACCACCCTTGTCTCTGTTGTGTATCGTAGGTGTCACTGTGAAGTAGGATTGCTGGTTGCTTCACTCCCTTGGGCACTTGACTAGAACCTTCAACACAACTGCAGCAAAGGCTCAGGGAACATCTCAAGAAAGGAAATCTGCTGTAAGACTATGTCTCCTAGAAACAGTGGGGAAGCTGTACCCATGGTAGCTCAGCAGTGTGGCTGACTAAACCAGACCTGAACAAATACAACACCTATAGGTGTGATAACCTAGAAACAGAACATTTCGTGGCGCTCAAACAATGCTGATTACTCAATCTTGAAATCACACACAAGTAACACTAAACATACCAAACAAATTGTATTTGTACATACATTCATATATAAGTATGAATAATAACTAACGAAAAAAACACAGCATGAATCTTAGAGGGAGTGGCAGAGAGGACATGGGAAGGGATAAATTGAACTATGTTACTATACTAAAAACAAAAACAAACAAATAAAAGGCCATGAAGTTGAGAAAGATCAATGTGTCAGGGAACTGAAGGAATTGAACTGAAAAAATCAGGGTTTCATATGATCAACATGCACTGTACTAACTATTATGGAATTTTCATAGAATTTGTAAATGTATATTTTTGGAAACATGCTACGCACACTCCAGTGAAGTCTGCTTGGCAGGCCGAGGGGCCTAGAAGCACTCATGAGGAAGGGAGTTTCAAGGAAATACAACCTCCTGGAACCAGGCATTCTCATAACCCATATATTTATACCCTATCCCCGAGTTAGTCTGGTGTATGGATCCACGTGCTCTCTTTTAGTATTATTTTATTATAAGTGCCCTTAAAGATTGAATTCTGACATAGGTAAGCCTCCCGCAGTGTTCCAATGTCCTAAAAAATCCTTGAAGCCAACAAACTTGGAATTCAGTAAGAATTCAGTAAGAATGTTACCTATTCAGTAACATTCAATTTTACTTCTAGTAGAGACAGTGAAACTAATTAGGCATTACAAAGAACAGAGCCAGAATAGCTCAGGGCTAGTCTGCAGAGTGTTTACTTGGGACAATAGCCAGTCTTACAAGGGAATTCACAATGGCCTAAGGAATAGGTAGGTTTACCATGAAAGAGTTAGGAAATCCTCCTGAGACAGGTTTCTTCACTAGGCCCAAAGAAACAGTCTAAATCAGACAATTACTAAGAACCCCTGGTGGTGGGCTTAACAATAGACTAGCATTACACCTGGCTCCCTTGTTAGTGGCAGTGGCCTGGTTCCCACCTTCTTTTGATGTATACATTCCTTTTGTATTGTGTCACTGTAACTCTGCAGATGTATCTCACCTGGTTTCTTGTCGCTCTTCTGTATAAAAAGTATGAAGCTCAACTTGAAAAATTACACTCAGATTCTACACAATCTCTTGTGTTGCTTCTCTCTGTCGTTCATTCGCCTACTCCTTGTCCACCTGCAACCAGAGACCTGTTCTATGCAGACAGGGACCAAAAAGGGTCTGCAGCAGAAATATAAATAGCAATGCACTGCAAAGTGTAAATGGACAGCAATATAGCTGTATTAGTCAGGGTTCTCTAGAGTCACAGAACTTATGGATAATTTCTAAATAGTAAAGGAATTTATTGATGACTTACAGTCGGCAGCCCAATTCCCAACAATGGTTCAGTCGCAGCTGTGAATGGAAGTCCAAGGATCTAGCAGTTACTCAGTCTCACGCAGCAAGCAGGCGAAGGAGCAAGAGCAAGAGCTAGACTCCCTTCTTCCAATGTCCTTATATTGTCTCCAGCAAAAGGTGTAGCCCAGATTAAAGGTGTGTTCCACCACACCTTTAATCCCAGATGAAAGGCATAGCCCAGATTAAAGATGTGTTCCTTAACTCGGAGATTCAATCTTCTGGAATCCATAGCCACTATGGCTCAAGATCTTCAAACCAAGATCCAGATAAGGATCTCCAAGCCTCCAGATAAGGGTCACTGGTGAGCCTTCCAATTCCGGATTGTAGTTCATTCCAAATATTGTCAAGTTGACAACCAGGAATAGCCACTACAATAGCTAACTAGGACCAAGAAAATAACTCTTCCTTAACTCTGAGTAACAGCCATGAGAGAGAGTTGGCTTTCACTATGTTTATCCTACTCCTGTTTTTCAGGAAGAAAGTTGAAAATGAATATACCAATTTGTGATTGTTATTGTTTGTTGATATTTAGTTTTAGAAGAGGGGTTGTGAGGTTTTCTTTTTTTTTTTTTTTTTTTTTTTACTTTTCTTTTCTTTTCTTTTGAGACAGGGTCTCTCTATGTTGCACTGGCTGTCTTGAAACTCACTATGTAGACCAGGCTAGACTTGATCTCAGAGATCTGCATGTTTCTGCTGTCCAAGTGCTGGAATTGAAGGTAAGTGCCATTGATTTTTTTAAAGAGGTAGTAGTATAGGCTATGGAGCACTCACAAAAAGGGGCCTATCATGACTGCCCTCCAACAGACCCAACAAGCAGCTGAAAGAGTCAGATGAAGATATTTGTACCCAACCAATGGACAGAAGCTGCTGACCATTGTGGTTGCATTAAGGAAAAGCTAGAAGAAGCTGAGGAGGAGGGCAACCCTGTAGGAGGACCAGCAGGCTCAATGAACCTGGAACCCTGAGATCTCACAGACACTGGACCACCAACCAGGCAGCATACAACAGCCAATATGAGGCCCCAACATATACAGCAGAGGACTACCTGGTCTGACTTCAGTCAGAGAAAATACACCTAACCCTCAAGAGACTGGAGGCTCCAAGAGATTAGATGTCTGGTGGAGTGGAGGGTGGGACACGAGGACATCCTCAAGGAGACAGGTGGCAGGGAGGAGGTATGGGGTGT
Source organism: Mus musculus (assembly GCF_000001635.26). Taxonomy (NCBI): domain Eukaryota; kingdom Metazoa; phylum Chordata; class Mammalia; order Rodentia; family Muridae; genus Mus; species Mus musculus. The sequence goes on along the minus strand of NC_000085.6, from coordinate 12,068,053 downwards.
GGAACAGTTGAAGGGTGGACCAAAAGGGGAAGAAAATCCTCTGTGAGTTACCATGACCATGGTGTCTCATCACAGCAATAGAAAAGCAGTTTAAAACAGTTCTCATGATTGTTCCTTGTGCTCTCTGAAAGAGTAGTAAACTCAGTGCTCCAAGGTATGCTAATCATAAAACAGATAGTGACATTCCTCCACCCACCCACTTCCTGAGTTCAAGGAGTATTCATTCAAAGAAAGTCACCCTGACCATTACCAGAAGCTGCAATGCAAATGTGCTATTGTTAGGGGCTCTTAAAAACTGTCTTGAGAGTTAACAATTACCAGGTATTCCTTGTGACACCTGTGACTTTGTACTTCCTTGTGACTCTTAACTGGTATTTTTGGTATTTTCCAACAATGCCCTTCCCACCTCCTTGAGTTGTGGTTTTTTCCTTTAAATACCCCCTTACTCAGCTACTCGGGGCACCACGGTCCTCTACCCCTGCGTGGTGTATGACCGTGGGCCTGAGAGTGCTCTTGAATAAAAATCCTCTTGCAATTTGCAGCAAAACCGTTTCTTGTAGGTGATTTTGGGGTGTCGCCTCTCCTGAGTCAGAACGTGGGGGAGTCCTCACGTTGTGAGTCTTTCATCTCCATACAATCTCACTATGTGTTCTTTCCATACAAGCCCGGCCCCACTCAGAGCAGCCACATTCCTGCCAAGACTCACCATTCTTTTGCTATACTTTCAGAGATAATAGCTTACTATTGAGTTACTTTCTATCCCTACTCTGCTCTATTTTCCTATTCTGAAATAACACACAATCTTATTTATTTTAGCAGATACTTGTATCTTACCCCTGGAATGTCAGTGCTGTCTCATACCTGGCATCTTGGAGTATGTCATGAACACTAGTTAATGCCTTTTACTGAAAATTGGACTCTACATTTTCTACATGATTTTGCTTCCATGACTTCTTCACCTTGGATTCTGTCCTCAAACTGTGTGACAAAATGAATACGTTCTTCTTTAAATCACTTTTTTGGGGGTCAGAGGGAGTGTTTTGATACAGCAATAGGACAAGTTACGTTGAAAACTTCTACACTTGGTGAAATAATTACTTAACTTTTAGACCATTTTTTGAGAAATAAGTTTGCCTCTACCCTGCATTTGTCCTATTCCACTTTTTGTATCTGTTTCTCTTTTTTTCATTTAATATAGAATATGATTAATGTTCTACTTTCATTTCTGTTGGTGTGATAATGTAGCCTGATAAACTTAGAAGAAATGGGTTTGTTTTGGCTTAAAATTCCAGGTTACAGTCAATAATTTTGAGAAAGTCAAACAAGGAATCTCAAACAGCTTGTCATGTCACTTTCACAGCCAAAAGCAGAGAAAAATCAATCCATGCCTGCTCAGTCACTTGCTTACCTGTACTCAGCCCAATTTTCCCACTCTTATATAGGTCAGGACTCCCAGCCTAGGGCCTGGTACCACCCACAGTGATCCCAGTCTTCCCACACTGAGTAACTTAATAAGACAGTCTCCCAAAGACATAACCACAAGCCAACATAACGAAGACAACCCTTGATTGAGACCATTTTGCCAAGGAATTTACATAGTGTCAAACTGACAATTAAAACTAAGCATCACACTCCATCATTTGTCAAACTTGACACACAAATACATCACTTTTGAACAACAACCTTCAACTGCTTGTCCCCATGGTCTGAGAGTTTTTTCATAGGCAAAATATAGACCAACTTTAAAAGGAAGCCCTCTTAACTGTGGACTCCTATAAAATTTTAATGGTTGTATAATTCCACCATATGGTGTCATAAAGTAACATTCTTATTCAAAAAGTGAAAAAGCAGAGTATCACAAAAAGCAATAAAACTAAAGCAAAACCAAATTTGGAAGAACAAATATCAAGCCCTGTAGCTCAGGGACCAATACCTGAAACTTGTTTTCTGGGCCTCCAGGAGCTTGTGTAGTACAGGTCATGTCATATTACTGATCCTCTTCAGTCTCAGCCAGACCAGCACACAAAGATTCTTAGCCAAAGTATCATACAAGCAGCCCTTCACACTGTTTCTGATAGACTATCTATTGCTTGGTAAAACCTATGAACCAGGCTCAACTGTCCTCAGATCCCAAGATCCAACTAAAATGGACCATTAAACATGGTTTCCAATATTCAAAAGATTTCCACCTCAATACACAAATACTTCCTCATTCTTCCCACAAAAAAATAGTCCAGGAGGGCACTGGAGAGATGTACCAGTGATTAAGAGCACATACTGCTCTTCCCGAGGACCTGAGTTTGATTCCCAGTACCCAAAGTAATTACAAGTTACGACTTGTAACTCTCACTCCAGAAATGTCAACGTCTCTCACTGCCTCAGGCACCTCTATGCCTGTGAAGGGCATATACTCCAACAGATGTGCACACACACACATATATAAATAAATAATGAATAACTGTGTTTTAAAGATAGTCCAAGGCTATCTTTAAATGTGCATGGCTGGAAATATCATAGTCAAAACCTCATTCTTGGTGCAAATTTCTATTTCAGCTTCATTTCTATAGCTTTGAAAAAAATACCCAAACCCAAACCAAAAAATAAAAAAAAAAAAACTTAAGGGAAATGGGTTCATTTCAGCATGTAATTCCAGGTCATACTTCATTGTTGTGGGAAAGTCAAGGTGAGGGAAACCTCAGACTGTCTGTAACCCCACCTCACTATAAAAATATCACTATTTGCTGATGATATGATAATATATAAGTGACCCTAAAAATTCTACCAGAGAACTCCTAAACCTGATAAACAGCTTCAGTGCAGTAGCTGGATATGAAATTAATGCAAACAAATCAGTGGCCTTTCTCTACACAAAGGATAAACGGTCTGAGAAAGAAATTAGGGAAACAACACCCTTCACAATAGTCACAGATAATATAAAATACCTTGGTGTAACTCTAACTAAGGGAGTGAAAGATCTATATGATAAGAACTTCAAGTCTCTGAAGAAAGAAATTGAAGAAGATCTCCCATGTTCATGGATTGGCAGAATTAATGTCAAAATGACTATCCTGCTGAAAGCAATCTACAGATTCAATGCAATCCCCATCAAACTTCCAACTCAATTCTTCAATGAGTTAGAAAGGGCAATTTGCAAATTCATCTGGAATAATAAAAAAACCTAGGATAGCAAAAACTATACTCAACAATAAAAGAACCTCTGGTGGAATCACCATGCCTGACCTTAAGCTGTACTACAGAGCAATTGTGATAAAAACTGCATGGTTCTGGTATAGCAACAGACAGGTAGATTAATGGAATAGATTGAAGACCCAGAAATGAATCCACACACCTATAGTAACTTGATCTTTGACAAGGGAGCTAAAACCATCCAGTAGAAAAAAAGACAGCATTTTCAACAAATGGTGCTGGCACAACTGGCGGTTATCAAGGAGAAGAATGCAAATTGATGCATTCTTATCACCTTGTACAAAGCTCAAGTCTAAGTGAATCAAAGACCTCTACATAAAACCAGAGACACTGAAATTTATGGAGGAGAATGTGGGGAAAAGCCTCGAAGATATGGGCACAGGGGAAAAATTCCTGAACAGAACAGCAGTGGATTGGGCTGTAAGATCAAGAATCGACAAATGGGACCTCATAAAATTGCAAAGCTTCTTTCTGTAAGGCAAAATATACTGTCAAAAGACAAAAAGGCCACCAACAGATTGTGAAAAGATTTTTACCAATCCTAAATCTGATAGGGGACTAATATCCAATATATACAAAGAGCTCAAGAAGCTAGACTCCAAAAATTCAAATAACCCCATTTTTAAAATGGGGTACAGAAAGGGGTGAGAAGCACCTGAAAAAATGTTCAACACCCTTAATCATCAGGGAAATGCAAATCAAAGCAACCTTGAGATTCCACCTCACTCCACTCAGAATGGCTAAGATCAAAATTCAGGTGAGAGCAGATGCTGGCGAGGATGTGGAGAAAAAGGAACACTCCTCCATTGCTGGTGGGAGTGTAAGCTTGTAGAACCACTCTGGAAATCAGTCTGGCGGTTCATCAGAAAATTGGGCCTAGTACTACCAGAAGATCCAGCAATACCTCTCCTGGGCATATACCCAGAAGATGTTCCAACTGGTAATAAGGATACATGTTCCAGTATGTCCATAGCAGCCTTATTTATAATAGACAGAAGCTGGGAGGAACCCAGATGCCCCTCAACAGAGGAATGGATACAGAAAATGTAGAACATTTACACAATGGAGTACTACTCGGCTATTAAAAACAATGAATTTATGAAATTCTTTGGCAAATGGATGTATCTGATATCATCCTGAGTGAGGTAACACAATCACAAAAGAAATCACTGGATATGTACTCACTGAAAAGTGAGTATTAGCCCAGAAACTTAGAATACCTAAGATACAATTTGCAAAACACAAGAAAATCAAGAAGAAGGAAGACCAACATGTGGATACTTCATTCCTCCTTAGAATAGGGAACAAAAACCCATGAAAGGAGTTACAGAGACAAATTTTGGAGCTAAGACAAAAGTATGGATGATCCAGAGACTACCACATCTGGGGATCCATCCCATAATCAGCCACCAAACCCAGACACTATTGCATATGCCAGCAATTTTGCTGAAAGGACCCTGATATAACTGTCTCATGTGAGGCTATGCCAGTGCCTGGCAAATACAGAAGTGGATGCTCACATTCATCTATAGGATGGAGCACAGGGCTCCCAATGGAGGAGCTAGAGAAAGCACCCAAGGAGCTGAAGGGGTCTGCAACCCTATAGATAGAACAACAATATGAACTAACCAGTACCTCCAGAGCTCATGTCTCTAGCTGCATATGTAGTGGAAGATGGCCTAGTCAGCCTAGTCAGTGGGAAGAGAGGCTGTTGGTCTTGCAAACTTTATATGCCCCAGTACAGGGGAACACCAGGGCCAAGAAGTGGGAGTGGTTAGGTAGGGTAGCAGGGAACGGGGACGGTATAGGGGACTTTCAGGATAGCATTTGAAATGTAAATGAAGAAAATATCTAATAAAAATTTGAAATAAAATAAAATATCTGGAATCCAGACAAATAAACACAACACTCTCTCTCTCAAAAAAAAAAAAAAAGTTGGGGTTTTCTTCCATAATGCTCTCTGTTTACACATGGGTCTATCTGTTGACAACAATTTAATAATCCCCATTGAAACTCCACTACTAGCAGTTCAACTAGCCGGTTGATTTCCACTTACTTGCCCACTCTGTTTAGCTTTCATAATAAGCCTGAGACTAAGGGACCAGGACACAACACAGGGGCCCAGGGCAAAATGTTAGAAAGTCAAACCAAATAGAGTTCTTGTATTGCCTCTAAAGTATTTGGACACCAGCCAACATATGTCAATAATTGTAAATGTGTATATATGCATGTTTTAATAATGTTTTAATGACTCCCATTAAAATTGCACCATCAATGCTACAATCAGTCAGTTACTTCTACTGCCCTAACCAGTAAGAGTCCCTTTGTCAGGCTTATGTTAAGCCTGAGGCTAAGGGATTTGAATATAAGACAGAAACAAAGTAGAAAAACCTCAAAGATGTGACTGCTTGAGTTTGCTATCGAGGCAAATGAAGCAAGGGCACGAAGATATTCAATCATGCAAAGAGTTTTGCATCCAGAAGAACATCTTTCAGTGATTAATGTCAACAGTTGCTGCACAGTGGACCTAGCATCATATCATATTCTCTGAAGTTTTGAGATAAAGGAAATAGGTAAAGATATTCAGCTGCTAGCTAGGGTTAGGGTTATGGCATATTGAAATCAAGATGGTGTCATTGATTATGTTTAACTAATTTAACTTTAAATGTTTTCCAGGAATATTTTTTCCAGGAATATTAACTATTTCATACCAAAAACAATCTTCTCACCAACAAACAACAAAGGTAGGTGTCACGAACAGGAAGGGGACATTGTGTTAAGAATTCAGAGGGTGGCCTGGGTCTGAGACAAGTCATTGGACAATTGTTAAGAGCTTTTTGACTACTTGGTTTATGACTGCCACATGTTAAATCAATGCAAACAAAAAGGTTTTCTGATAAATGCAACTCTTTAATTTTTTCCAATGTCCTTATAATGAAAAATGAAAGATACACATATTGAATTAGAGGGAAAAGAGAACAATGTGTCTCCATTCTGTGTATCTCCTCCTGCTTTCACAACCTTCCTTCCATGAAATGCATACCCAGTAGGTAATATTCCTAGATCAATCACTCATTGAATTAACAATACCTAAGAACCACGGAACTTAATAGTGAAACATTTATTGATGACGTAATGAGGCAAGGAATGGCATTACTAAAAAAACAAACAAACAAACCTCCTATCAAATTTCCAGGCACCCCTCCACTAGTCCACTGCACTCCATTTTTCTGTGATTTCTGTGAGGCTGTGCCATTTCACCACTGTTTGATATTATTTCCCTGCCTCTCCTGTTGAAATTTATTCAGACAGTGACAAATGCTTGTCTCCACTGTTAAGCTTAAAGTTTCCTATAACTACCCTAAATAGAGCCCTGTGCTTCCATGACATTAGAATATAATTGGTTTATCCCACAACTGTTGTCACACTAAATATCTGTATTTTCATCAGACTGAATACTGTTCCAGAATAACACCTTTGCTACACCTTTGGGCAATGTAGCTACCTAAGTCTAGTCCCAACTGTACAATAAGGACCACAACCAATGTGTGAAAAATTACTGAAGGACTCATTGATTAAATGTATACTTTTGAAAAGCCTAATAAACTTGGTGTCATGAATACAATCAAACCTAATTTAGAGAAATCCAGATCACTTTTTTGACATCAGTTTTTGCTGCACAATCTTAGGGGACTGCAGATGTGTGGGAGAGTGGAAGGGTAGATGATGTATCCAAGTCTATTTGAAAACGTCATGACTTTTCTAATAAATAACCAGTCAGGAAGCATTTTTTCTGGTATCTTTATACTAAAATTAAGATGAAGAAATAGCTCCAATTTACTGGATGAATAAAGAGTGGTTGTTGCAATAAGTAGAATGGCTTTGAAGCTAAATAGAACTACATTTAAAGCTCAGATTCTCAACATACAATTTCTGTGAATTTTTGTTAGTCCAACTTTTCATCTCCTGGGACTAAGAAAAAAACTGCTTATTCACAATAATGCATGAAAGAACCATTCACAAAACACATGATCGCTTGAGGAAAATAGACCCTCAAGGCCACCATAACACTTCAACTGCTTTTCTCCAAAACCTACAAATGGATCTGGTGATGATGCAGACTGGAGAGAGGAAGCAGGAACAGAGAGTAGATTTCTAGTTGACTCCTGTGTTTTCACAGAGACTAACATTGGGAACCTGTATTCAAACTAGAAAGCCTCATCCTTTTTCAGTCCTATGGCATCTCACATAAGTCTCATACACACACATACACACACACACACACACACACACACACACACACCATGGCCTCCTACACACATAAACACATACACACATACAGCACACACACACAGTTGCCTTCTCTTCCCTGATCAATCAAACTGATATTGTTGACAGCTCACAGTTCACAGAGTCCCATCATTCACTTGGTTGCTAACAGAATAAGGAGCTGGTGAAACTACTGGCCCAGTATCTGTCTCACCATTGTGGCCTCAGCACTACCTCTCTCACTAAGTGCCTGAAATCTCCTTTAGTGGAAAAGCAAGTCACCTTTCAGAAGAATTCCAAAATCTCCATGTGCTCACATCCAAAATTCTCCCTGTACAACTGATACAAAGAATAACAAATTAGAGACACTCAACTTGAAAATTGTCCTTCCACTTTATGTTCTTAAGAAAACAAGAACCTTTGACCCTCAAGCAGCATAACCAAAAAAGAGAATTTAAAAGATCTCATTTGAGCAAAACAAACAGAAAAATGGTTTACTGGGACAATTGTAATTTTCATACCAAAAGCATCAAAATGGAAACCATGGTGACATTTTTCATTTGTTTAGTCTACCTAAGTGTCATTACTTAATGTGTTTTCTTTTCCAATGTCACTCTCTAGGGGAAATTTTTTTTGAATGATTTTCTATGTGCCAATGTGATTTGATCATTTAATTAACTGCAATATTTAGAAAGTAGACAACTTGATCAATTTCAGGTACTACAGCCATAATGAGGAGCTTCTGAATTGTGCCCTAAGAGCTTATGAAGACAAGGGAAATATCCCGAGGCTTAAAACAAAAAGGCAACGAAAAAAAGGGAGATTTAATGGAGATGGAAAACTACACCAGGATCAAAGAACTTATTTTCCTTGGCCTTACCCAAAGTCAGCAAGTAAGCGCAGTGCTCTTTCTTTTTCTTCTCCTGGTGTATGTGACAACTCTGCTGGGGAACCTTCTCATCATGGTCACAGTGACCTGTGAGTCTCGCCTTCACACCCCCATGTATTTCTTGCTCAGGAATTTGTCTGTTGCTGATATCTGCTTTTCCTCCATCACTGCCCCCAAGGTTCTTGTGGATCTTACCTCAAACAGAAAGACCATCTCTTTCAATGGCTGTCTCACTCAGATGTTCTTCTTCCACCTTATTGGGGGAGTGGATGCATTTTCTCTGTCTGTGATGGCTCTAGATCGATACGTGGCCATCTCTAAGCCCTTGCACTATGTGACCATCATGAGCAGAGGCCGTTGCATTGGGTTAATAGTGGCCTCCTGGGTGGGGGGCTTTGCCCACTCCATAGTGCAGATTTCTCTCTTGCTGACACTTCCATTCTGTGGACCCAATGTTCTTGATACTTTCTACTGTGATGTCCCCCAGGTCATCAAACTTGCTTGCACAGACATTGTTGTTCTTGAGCTGCTGATGATTTCCAATAATGGAATGCTCACCACACTATGGTTTTTCTTGTTACTGGTGTCCTACATGGTCATATTATTATTGCTGAAGTCTCAATCAGGAGAGGGCAAGAAAAAAGCCATCTCCACTTGCACCACCCACATCACTGTGGTCACCCTGCATTTTGTCCCCTGCATTTATGTCTATGCCAGACCATTCACTGCCCTCCCCACAGATAAAGTCATCTCTGTCACCTTCACAGTCATCTCCCCTCTGCTAAACCCCTTGATCTACACTCTGAGGAACCAGGAAATGAAGTCAGCCATGAGGAGACTCAGGAAAAAATTTCGATTTTCTCATTGGATAGAGAAATAAATTCTGCCTGTTGGTAACTTAAATATTTCTAACATTAAAAAAATAAATAAAAGTTTTGCTCTGCTTCCTCCTCATTTCCTTTATTCTGATATATTAAAACACCAATAAGTTGTCAGATTCACAGTTCTAATTCTCCTTTATATTTTCAGAATTTGAACTCATGCGTTAACACCTGAGACTGTGAGGTTGAAAGAAATAAACAAATTAGAATATGATTCCAAAGTCTATTAAGTCTTTAGCATCTGTCTTATTCTTTTGGTTTTATTTATTGACATGGATTTTATTCTGTTGCCCAGGCTAGCTGGGTACTAAGTGTCACAGGGTATCCTCAGACACAACAACCCTCTTGTACTTGCTACCAAGTGCTAAGATTGCAGGTGTGAGACAAAATACCAGTATAGCTTTAATTACTTATTCTAGTTTTATTTTTATTTGTGAGCCAATGAGGCTTTATTTATAGGCACTAAAATCTGAATTTTATAGAACTTTCATGTGTTAACTTTATATTTTGAACAGATATTTTCCATTGAAACCAAAAGGACTTCCAGTGATTTGATCAGGATGTCTGCAGTTTACCTTTCTGAGTATCTCTTGCATCTTTAAGATGTCACAGTCAAAAGATGGATACAGTTACAACCTAAAGCAAATTAGGTTTTCTCAAAACTCATTCATTCCAACTTCTAATCATCCTATTTTGTGACTATGTACAAACAGACATCTACAGAGTATTCCAATAAATCACCAAGGAATATATAAAACAAATCTTATAAATTCAGAAAAATTGAAGTAACACCATGTAAATTGTCTGATCACGATACCATAAAACTTAAAATCAAAAGCAGATGAATCTCTACTAAATATAAAACTCGTGGACATTAAACACACCTTTCTAGATGATGAATGGGGAAAGGAAGGAAGAAATTTTTCTTGGGAATAAAAGAAAATAAAAACACAATGCAACAAAACCTCAGAGACATATTAAAAGCAGTTCTAGGAGGGAATGTACAGCTCTAAACATTTCATTTAAAAATAAGAAAGGGGGTCTAGAGAGATGGCTCAGTTGTTAAGACACTGACTGCTCTTCCAAAGGACCCAAGTTCAATTCTCAGCACCCACATGGCAGCTCACAACTGTCTGTAAATTCAATATATGACACCCTCACACAGACATACATACAGGCAAAACACCTATGCTCATAAAATAAAGATAAATTTTAAAAATCAGAAAGTGTATAAATAAATGATTAATGGTGCAACTCAATAATTTGGAAGGGTAGAAACAAAATAAAGCAAAATCCATAAGACTCGAAGAGATAATAAAGAACAAAACAGAAATTAATGAAATAGAAGCAAAGAAAACAATACAATGAATCAATGAATCAAAGAGATGATAAACAAGATACACCTTTGGTCCAAATGACCAAAAGAAAGAAAGGACTCACATTAACAGAAGCAAAAATACACAAGGAGCCATTATAACAGACATCAAGGAAATTTAGAATATTATAAAAGAATATTATAGTGCATTAAATTGAAAATACAAACAAAATGCATAAGTTTCTAGATTCATTCAAATCACCAAAGTTAAACGAAGATGAGCTCAGCAACCTAAACACACCCATGACAAAGGAGAATGAAAGCCTAATAAAACCTGCTCAACAACAACCAAGAAATCTAGACCCAAATAGATTCACAACAGTTTTCTCCTGGATTCTCAAAACAGATCTACAACTAATACTTCTTATTCAAAAGTTCTACCAAATAGATTCACAACAGTCTTCTACCAGATGATCAAAACAGACCTATTACTAATACTTCTTATTCTAAAGATCTATCTCATTTCAATGAGTAAGAGTTTAAAATGTGTATACCTATAAGTTCTATAACTCCAATTCCCAGAGACCTGACTCTCCTTTCTGTCCTCCATGGACACCAAGCATGCACTTGGTGCATAGACACTCATACAAGAAAAGCATCATTAGACAAGAAACAGAAATAAATGAACTTTTAAAAAGAATAACAGGTTTTTATCCAGGCTATGGTGGTATATGCCTTTAATCACAACAGTGGGGGCAGAGACAGGAGGATCTCTGAGTTGAGGCCAGAGCAAGTTCCAGATAATACAGGGATATATAGAGAAACCCTGTCTTGCAGAGAAGGGGAAGTTAAAGATAAAAGTTTTTAAATACTAGAACCTACTTTTTCATTTTGGAAAGATCCATGAAATGAATATATTTTAAATATCAAAATATAAACTTTGAAAGAAATAAACATTACTAATTTATTTGAAAATTATAGATATAAAAAATCATAGAAACACAGGTAAGAGCACATGTTGTCAAGGATGTGGAGAAAGAGGAACACTCCTCCATTGCTGGTGGGACTGCCACTCTGGAAATCAATCTGGAGGTTCCTCAGAAAACTGGAAATAGATATACCTGAAGACCCAGCTATACCACTCTTGGGCAAATACCCAAAAGATGCCCTTACCATACCACAGGGGTATGTGCTCCACTATGTCCATAGAAGCCTTATCTGTGAAACAACATAGAAATGATTTTTAAAGAATAAACATGTTATCTTCAGATGCTGAGAAAATTTATTTTCAATTCATAAGTCTGAGTCAGCAAAACTACTTTTAAGAAGTAAAAATTGTTTAGTAAAGTGGCAGTAGATAATTCCCCTCTAAGATCCATGACCTCACTAGTCCTAAGAATCTGGGTAAGCTCTAGTGCCAGACCTGATTTCCATCCTGTTAAACAAACTGTAAGTCCAATTAGAGAGCTGTTGGTTACTGCCAAGATATCAGTGCCACTGTTGCACTCTTGGGCTGTCTTACCACCCTTGTCTCTGTTGTGTATCGTAGGTGTCACTGTGAAGTAGGATTGCTGGTTGCTTCACTCCCTTGGGCACTTGACTAGAACCTTCAACACAACTGCAGCAAAGGCTCAGGGAACATCTCAAGAAAGGAAATCTGCTGTAAGACTGTGTCTCCTAGAAACGGTGGGGAAGCTGTACCCATGGTAGCTCAGCAGTGTGGCTGACTAAACCAGACCTGAACAAATACAACACCTATAGGTGTGAAAGAAAGAGAACATTTCATGGGGCTCCAACAATGCCGATTACTCAACCTTGAAATCACACACAAGTAACACTAAATATACCAAACAAATTGTATTTGTACATACATTCATATATAAGTACAAATAATAACTAACGAAAAACACAGCATGAATCTTAGAGGGAGTAGCAGAGAGGACATGGGAAGGGATAAATTGAACTCAGTGTGTTACTAAAACAAAAACAAACAAACAAAAGGCCATGAAGTTGAGAAAGATCAATGTGTCAGGGACAGCTGAAGGAATTAAACTGAAAAAAATCAGGGTTTGATATGATCAACATGCACTGTACTAACTATTATGGAATTTTCATGGAATTTGTAAATGTATATTTTAGGAAACATAAATAGTGATGCACTGCAAAGTGTAAATGGACAGCAATATAGCTAACTAGGACCATGAAAATAACTCTTCCTTAACTCTGAGTAACAGCCATGAGAGAGAGTTGGCTTTCATTAGAGAAATGCTATGTCTACCCTACTCCTGTTTTTCAGGAAGAAAGTTGAAAATGAATACACTGATTTGTGATTGTTATTGTTTGTTGATGTTTTGTTTTAGAAGTGGGGTTGTGAGGTTTTCTTCTTCTTTTTTCTTATCACAAGGAGCAATGAAACCAAAGCAAAACCAAATCTGGAAGAACAAATATCAAGCCCTGTAGCTCAGGGACCAATACCTGAAACTTGTTTTCTGGGCCTCCAGGAGCTTGTGTAGTACAGGGCATGTCATATCACTGATCCTCTTCAGTCTCAGCCAGACCAGCACACAAAGATTCTTAGCCAAAGTATCATACAAGCAGCCCTTCACACTGTTTCTGATAGACTCTCTATTGCTTGGTAAAACCTATGAACCAGGCTCAACTGTCCTCAGATCCCAAGATCCAACTAAAATGGACCATTAAACATGGTTTCCAATATTCAAAAGATTTCCACCTCAATACACCAAATACTTCCTCATTCTTCCCACAAAAAAATAGTCCAGGAGGGCACTGGAGAGATGTACCAGTGATTAAGAGCACATACTGCTCTTCCCGAGGACCTGAGTTTGATTCCCAGTACCCAAAGTAATTACAAGTTACGACTTGTAACTCTCACTCCAGAAATGTCAACGTCTCTCACTGCCTCAGGCACCTCTATGCCTGTGAAGGGCATATACTCCAACAGATGTGCACACACACACATATATAAATAAATAATGAATAACTGTGTTTTAAAGATAGTCCAAGGTATAAAATGTGCATGGCTGGAAATATCATAGTCACAACCTCATTCTTGGTGCAAATTTCTATTTCAGCTTCATTTCTATAGCTTTGAAAAAAATACCCAAACCAAAAAATAAAACCTTAAGGGAAATGGGTTCATTTCAGTATGTAATTCCAGGTCATACTTCATTGTTGTGGGAAAGTCAAGGTGAAGGAAACCTCAAACTGCCTGTAAGCTCACCTCACTGCCTAGAGTAGAGAGAAATGAATGCCTGCCTACTCCCTTGCTTGCTTGCCTGCCTGCCTGCCTGCCTGCCTGCCTGCCTGCCTGCCTGCCTGCCTGCCTGCTTGCTTGCTTGCTTGCTTGTGCTCAGCTCAACTACTCCACTCTTATATAGGTCAGGAATTTTGTGCATAGGTCTTTCCCACCAGTTAATTAAGCCAATCCTTCACAGAAATGTCCATAGGCCAACCCAATGCAAAAAGTCTCTCATTCAGATTCTCTTCCCATGTGATCCTAGGTTGTGCCCAGTTGACAATTACTGCTGACCACCACAGTGACTGAGACAGCAAGAGAGGGACTAATGATTCAGTCCTGAACCTCTGAAAATGGAAGAGTGAGACTTTATCTCCCTAGAAATAACAATAACCAAGAATTCCTACCCCCAAACTGCCAGGACATTGTTTCTTACTGTTTCTATTCTGCACAGCACTGTATGAACAATTATATCAATTTATCTCTATCTGCATACAAACTTAGGTCTATCTAACTCTCCCCAAATGACAGGTGTGGTTTTGTAAGCATACTCTACAACATCTTGAAGAGACAGATATGAAAGTTCAAGAGCCTAAACTACTCTCTACTTGCTAAAGAAATGAATTCTGAGACTGCCTATGGCTTAATTCTCTTTTCTCGCTTCCTGACAGCCTCATCTATGAAATCCATCATACATATATACACACAGATATATATGCATATATGGATATATTCAAATATATAATATTTTATGTATTTGAAAACACAAAATAAGATCTTGGAAAGTTTTTAGGCACACTATCTGGCATGTTTCCCAACCTTATTAAGCTAAGAATAAGGGGATTTGATATCTCAATTGGATACAGACCAAAATGGGTTTTTTTCCACATAAGTCTCTGTGTGTTTACATGTAGATGTATACTTTAGCAACAACTTAATAATTCCCACTGAAATTCCATCACCTCCAGGGGAAGTAGCCAGTTGATTTTCTCTTTCTTGCCCAACAGTAATCCTCTGCCTACCTCTCATAATAGGTCTGGGACTAAGGGACCAAGACACTACATAGAGGCCCAGTACAAAAAAAATAAAAGACATAAATCAAATAGATTTCTTTTATTGCTTCTAAAGAATTCTGAACACCAGACAAAATACATCAATGTACATTAATGTACATACACGAGTGTTTTGATAACACTTTAATGAATCCCATTGAACAACATAGTCAAAACTACAATCAGTCTACTGCTACTTTCCTGTTCAATAATATTCCCTTTTCCACTCTTATATTAGGTCTGTAGCTTAGGGATTTGGATATATGACAGGGACAATATGGAAGAGCCTTAAAGGTGTTTTTTGCTTTTTCCTTTGTCTCTTGAAACTAAATACACTAAAACATTCAACACCCAAAGATCTTTACCTTCTAAAGTTAATTTTTCAGTAATTAACCTTACCAATTGTTGCACACTGTACCTAATAACATAATTTTTCAATAAAAATTTAAGGGCAAAAGGAATGGGTAAAGACATTAAATTGCTAGCTGTATTTAAGGTTATACATGTTGAAATTGAGGTGCATTGTTGTGTTTAATAATGTGACTTTCAATGTTTTCTAGAGATTGTAATTACTTCTGACCAAAGATGAGTGAGATCACTGACAAGCAACACAAAGATGAGTGTTGAGTACTGGAGGGAATGGGGGTATTAAGAAGTACCATAATGCACTGGTCGTAAGATACGCAACGTCTTCATGTATTTGTTGAAAGCCATTGAATTGTGTAGCACTGTGGCTACCACATGTGAAAATCAATGTAAAGAGAGTTTCTTCCAAATGAGATTTTTGTCAAATACTCTTGTGATGCAAGATGAGAAACTACATTAATTGAATCTGTGCAGCTGCTAGAAAGCAATATGTCTCCCATTCTGTTTCTATCTCTTCCTTCTTATGCTACTTTCCTTACATAAAAACGCAGATCAATGGAGGAGCTAGAGAAAGTACCCAAGGAGCTCAAGGGATCTGCAACCCTATAGGTGGAACAACATTATGAACTAACCAGTACCCCGGAGCTCTTGACTCTAGCTGCATATGTATCAAAAGATGGCCCAGTCGGCCATCAATGGAAAGAGAGGCCCATTGGACTTGCAAACTTTATATGCCCCAGTACAGGGGAATGCCAGGGCCAAAATGTGGGAGTGGGTGGGTAGGGGAGTGGGGGGGAGGGTATGGGGGACTTTTGGGATAGCACTGGAAATGTAAATGAGGAAATTACCTAATAAAAAATATTTTTAAAAAAAAACACAGATCAGCCCTAAGTCTTAAATGATAAATAGAATTAAAACTGGTATATACCTAATTGGTAGAGAATTGAGTAAACCAACTTTCTATAATGTATTGCACATGAAGAGCACCCCAAAGAGTCTGTAGCTAGAAAAAGATTTTTTTGTTTGGTTGATTTTTTTTGTTGTTTTTTGTTTTGTTTTGTTTTTTGTATTATGAACTGCCGTGGACTGGACTCAGTCAGTCCCTCAACCCACAGGGAAATCAGGGTCTCAGTACTCAGGTGGGCAAGGAGTTGGTGAAAAACAACAAATAGACATGAACACAAGGGAGTGTTGATCTGAATGTAATTTCTCAAAGTGAGTATCAGATTTGTTTTTTCTCCAATTTTTTATTAAGTATTTACTTCATTTACATTTCAAATGCTATCCCAAAAGTCCCCTATACCCTCCCCCCACCCTGCTCCCCTACCCACCCTCTCCCACTTCTTGGTCCTGGCGATCCTCTGTACTGAGGCATATAAAGTTTGCAATACCAAGGGGCCTCTCTTCCCAATGATTGCTGACTAGGCCATCTTCTGCTACATATGCAACTAGAGACATGAGCTCTGGGGGTACTGGTTGGTTCATATTGTTGTTCCACCTATAGGGTTGCAGACCCCTTCAGCTCCTTGGGCACCTTCTCTAGCTCCTCCATTGGGGGCCCTGTGTTCCATCAAATAGCTGTGAGCATCCACTTCTGTGTTTGCCAGGCACTGGAATAGGCTCACAAGAGACAGCTATATCAGGATCCTTTCAGCAAAATCTTGCTGGCTTTCTTAGAATTGGGAACAAAACACCCATGGAAGGAGTTACAGAGACGACGTTTGGAACAGAGACAAAAGGATGGACCATCCAAAGAGCATCAGATTTATAATACAGAGGAAAAGCAAGGAAGCTAGGCGATACATCAGCCAAGGTACATCGAGATGCATAATGGCTCTTTACACAAAACAGAGAAAATGCATACATAAAAGCTAACAGGAACCAGGCAGTGTTTACAACTGAGAGAAGATCAGCTCTATCTAAAATCAGCTATTTACAGGAGCCAGGTGAAAGGGCTAATACACCCAGGTGCAATTCTGGTTTATTGTTTAGCCCACCACCAGGGGTCCCTTAGTAAATACCTAATTATGCTATTCCTCTGGGCCTAGTGAAAAACATGCACCAGGGAAGTTCCATTCTACTAACCTTTTCATGAGTAATACAATACTCTAGTTCTTCCTTAAACTGCAACCCTCCTTCTTCCTAGTCCATTGTAAATTCCTGCAAATGGGAGTGACTCAGCTGTAATTCTAAGTTTACTTTGTTGAACTAGCCCTGAGATTTCTAGCTCTTATCCAGTAAACTGCAATGCCTGATTTCTTTCACTGTCTATCAATACTGGAGGTATTACGTCTGAATGAGTAGCATCACCTATAATATAGCACCGACTACTGCAAGACAAATCTGGAGCATTTGTGCTATGGGATGCCAAGGCTCCAGAAGACTAGTTTCCGTGAAACTTTTTGCCTTGGGACTGTGTCCAAGCTTTTGGGCTTGCCACACAGACTTCACTGAAGTGGGTGTGGCAATGAACAAAAAGTTAAAACTATTATTTAAAAAGACAAGTAGCTTCATTTATTGTCTGAAGTGGTCTTGCTTTTTATGTTTCCTATGCCTCCCACCCAAAACTAGCTTGTTTTTCCTCCCAGCATGTTTTGATTTCTTTTCAGGAAGCTTGAATACCATTTTGGTAGAGTTTAGAAGAGAAGCCACAAGACAAGCAAGCACAAAATACTGCCGGAAAAATGGAGGCAGATGAGAATAAGAGACAGAGCCATGCCTTTTCAGTCAGAGCAAGCAATGGAGGGTTTCAAGCAGCCATTAGTGGGGATCTTTGGAGAAAATTGTGAGAAATCAGAGTGTCAGGCAGAGCATGCTTGGGGTCTTGGTCAGTCTCCAAAGGCAGAATAGAGAGGAGGAAACAGCAAAGTTATGATTTTTGACTTAGTATTCAAAAGATACACAGACTTAGCAGCAACTATCTACAGAGAAATTGTATCTCACTTTTTTATCATGCATTATATCTTTAAATTTTCACAAATCATTCTCTCTTCTTAAACTGTAAATACACTAGCAAGATCATTGAATTTATAGTTACCTATTTTAATTTTATCATGTATAAACTATAATCATCAATGGAATTCAGTATGGTGTCACATAAGCTTGCAGCATGCACTAGGTCCAGCCTCCTTTTATCCATCCATCCTTCACATACACAAACACACACACACACACACACACCACCCTACTCAACCTTCATTAGTAACTATTCTACTTTCAGACCAATTTTCTTACCTTCTATACATGAAAGGTGGAATGTGACACATTCATCTTTCTGTGTCTAGTTTATTTTGGTTAGCATAATTTTATCCAATTCTATCCATTTATCTAAATATATTTGAACATTTTAAAGGTATTTTATATACAAGGCAGAAAAATGATTACAAGCCTACATTTTCCTTGATGCTAAGCATGGTAGTACAACACACTAATACCTATATTTGAGAGTTTGTGAAAGGAAGATGGAGATTTCAGTCCTACACTGAGCTATTTATTTAGTGTTTCCCAATAATTCCCCAAGGTGGCCAATAACAGCTTATAAAAACAAAGCATTATTCTTTGCTAAGACTTATTTTCTTATATATTTGTGTGCTTGTGTGTATATATATATATGCATATTGTGTGAGTGGTCATGGAGGCCATAAGAAGTCATTGAATCCCCTGAAGCTAGCATTACAGGTGTTTATGAGTTGCCCAGTGTGGGTGCTGAGAAACAAACTCAAGTCATCTGCAAGAACAGCATGTGCCTTTAACCACTGAACCATCTCTCCAGCCCTCACACTATGCTTACTCAATATCCCTCACTTATTGAGATTCCATGACCATATTAGCTCCATTCAAAGAGGGAAAGAGGCAGAACCACGGCCAGTAAAGTTTGGAGCCGTAGGTCACTGTCCTTTTCTGGTCTCCATCTTTGAACAAGAACCACAAAATTCCATCATGGCTCTCAGAACACTCTCTGCCATCTGCTACTAAACACATGGGTCAGACTTGAGGGCCAAGTTATCAAGGGAATTAATTGTCCCTGCTCCCATGGAACACATTTTACAATCTTACGTGAGACCAAAGATTCCAGGAAGCTTGTATCAATTGTTGGTCACCAAAACAATACCTCATGATCACCAAATGTAATAATAAAATGTTTGCCACTGAGTTAATAAGACAAGTGATTGTCTGTGACTAATAAAAATTTAAAATCTAGTCAGGTGGTGGTGACAAAGGCAGCAGATGTCTGGGAATTCTAAGCAAACCTGGTCTATACAGTAAAACCCTGTCTTGGAAAAAAATAACAATCTCCATTCACCCCACATTCTCCTACACTACAACTGTGCCCCAGGTTTGTCGCTCTCTGTGTAGTCATGTTACTTCACAACTGATTAGCCTTTTTGAATTATTTTCTTTGTGTTATACACACTTCTGCTTCTGCTCTTGGAAAGTCATCCAGCCTGTGCCCTGGATAAGGTTCTGCCGATCAAATCACTGGGCCAGCATTGGTTCCGACAGCTATCTGTGCATTTAAATCTTGGTATTTCCCATCACACTGAACATTGATTTCCCTAAACCTATTCTGCTCTTGTGTTTCTGTTTCTAGAATAAGCCCAGTCCCAGTTTTGCTGTAAGCTTTGTAAACTATGTGAGAAGGGACCAAAGGATTGTATCCCCACTTCCTAATAAACACGGCCTCAGGAATTCAACTGACTAACTCGGGGACACTACAGGTGGGTGAGAGAATGGGTTGGTCTTGTGATGGTTCCTAATTAATCTGGAACATTGTATCTTTTTTAAACAAATAGCTCATCTTGGTCTGTTTTCTACTGTCTTTACTTTAAACTTGGGATGAAAATTTAATTCCATCCTTCTGGATGCTTTGAAAAAAAATGGTGGTTATAACAATGGCTTTGGAGCTAAGTACAGTGACATCTTTAATTCAGTCTCCCACTGTACTACTATTATGGGTATGGAGAAATAAGCTTGTTTTTCTTCTTTTTCTTCCTATTTAAGGAAAAAGTAAAAGTTTCCTCTTTGTGTGGATGTACACTGCAACTATTCACAGATACCTCGGCCTTTGACATGGAGAGACTGCCAAGGGCAACATTACTCTGCAACTGCTTTATCGCAGTAACATACAAATGTATCTAATGATGTTGCAGACAGTAGAGATGAAGGAGGAACATAGCAGAAGAGCAAAGCAGATCTCTACTTGGCTCCTATCTTTAGTCAGAAAGTAAAACTGGGACAACAACATTAAGACCTAGGATGCTACACCTTTCTGCTCTACTACTGTCTTATGAGTGCCACCAGCCCCCTTGCCCTGCTTCTTCCTCCTCCATGATTGATATCATCTACAGGTTCACAATTAGTGAAAGCCCCCATCATTCATTGAGTTGAGGGCCAAATAGGGAGAAGTTTAAAAAAAAAAAAAAGCAGTATTCCAATGTCTCCTACAGAGGTCTAGGCACTGCCCCTCCCCTTCTGTGTAAACTAGGAATTCTCCCTTTAATGAAAATAAATCATCTTCCAGAACGTTTTCTGAATCGTCAATGTATTTTTATCCAAGTGTCTTCCTGAATAATGTGGAAAACAATTAATAATAATTATAACTAATGAGGGACAATAAACCTGAAGACAGTCCATTCATTTCAAGTTGTTAAGAAAGCCAGAATCTTTGACTCTGAAAATAATGTAACTAACCAAGAGAACAGAAAAGATTTTACTAAAGCAAAACAAATTGAGAGAGTATTCAGTTAGGCATCGGACATTTGACACCAAAGCATCAAACTAAGCCTTTGCAATTTTGAGGGGGGAGGAGAGCATGGACAACGGTACGCAGGTGCACATCATGGCAGACACTACATCAGGATGCCATGTCTTTCTCTGTTGCTCCCTGCCTCATCACCTTGAGAAAGAGGTCTCTCAGTGAACAGGAAACTCTGCATAGCCATCCAGACTCACCTGTCTCCATTCCCAGTGCTAGGGTCATAAGCACTCACACAGACACATCTGGCTTTTTATGTAGGTGCTGGGAATTAAACTTGGGTTCTCATGCGTGAACAGCAAATGGTCTTACCCACTGAGGAAGCAGAAGATTCTAGCTACAGTCCATAATATCAGAGAAGTCCATTGATACGAGAAGATCCAGAAGTTAGCCTTGAGGAGACTCTGGAAAAGACTTGGACTTTTCTGATGGAACAGACAGGTAAACAGCTTCTGTCTGTCACCATCTTTGAAAACATTTGCACCTCAGATACATACAATGATCTACTGATTTCTCACTAGTTTTTCTGCTTTTACTAAGATTTTACACTTGACTTTCAAAGATCTCATCAGTTTGATATTTAAAAGAAAATAAAAATAAAATTATTAGCCTGGGAGATAGATATTTCTTTTGCAACACACCTTGGAGGAAATAGAAGAAACTCAATCAAAAGACACTCAGACATTCTAGTATTGTGATCCAAGACAGCTAAGACACACATTAGGAGCACAACACCCAGGGATTCTAGAACTTTATAATATCTTCCATGAAGTTATAACATCTATGAAGTGACCACATCCAAATTGAGTTTCTTTTACAAATTACTATCAACTGAAGAGTTGTTCATCTGAAGTCCACCATAATGACTAGCTCTAGTGTTCAACTTGACACAAGCTAGACTCACCTGGGAAGAGAGTCTCAGTGATGCATGGTTCACATTGGGTTGTCCTGTGGGAGATTGGTCTAGTTAAGTTAGTTGATATGAGAAGACCCAGCCCAATGTGGGTGACACCATTCAATGGAGCAGTAAAGGTGAGCACAAGCAAGCAAGTGAGCAGGCATGCATTCATTTCTCTCTGCTCTAGACTGTGGACATGATGTCACAGAGTGTTTTACATCCCAGCCATCTGGACTCTCCTGCTATGATAGACTGTAACTGGAATTATAAGCTCCTTTCTCTTCTAAATGGCTTTTTATTCCTGTGTGATACAACAACAGAAATTAAACTGGAACACCCACACTGAAGAGCTTGAGAACATTTGCCTTAGAGTCAGCACAGCTGTATCAGGACTGTGACCCCCACAATTGTGACCCTGAGCAAAAGTTCTTCCCTGATCATTCTATGAACCTCAGGACAGCAGGCCTCCACTCCAGTGTATCACCTCAGCATCTAAGCACACATTGATAAGTAGACACTCACACATACACATTAAATTAAAAATGAATTTTAAAATGTTTAGACAGTAAATAATATGAATAATCAATCAAAAATGTAAACATGCATAAATTCAAAAATCAATACTATAAATAATTATTTTAGGGTTAACAGCAAGGGGATCCTTGCTTGTAATCGCAACACTCAGGAGGTGGAGGTAAGAAGATCAAAAGTTCAGTAAGGTGGGACAGGCGTGGCACATGTCTTTAATCCCAGACCTAGAGAAACAGAGGCAAATAGATCTCTGAGTTTGAGGCCAGCCTGGTCTACATAGAGAGTTCCAGGCCAGCCAGGGCTACGTGGAAAGACCCTGTCTTAACTCCTCCCCCAAAAGAAGATCAGAAGTCCAATATGAGCCTTAATTACATAAGGAGTTCAAGACCAACTTGGGCTACATGTGATCCTGTCTTTAAATATAAATATAAACAATTTATTTTATTTTATTCTCCAATTGCATGACTTACTAAAAACAGCAGAAATCTATGAAAGTACTTCAGGCTTTCTATATGGATTAAGAAATATGCCCCGTGTGGTGGCGCACGCCTTTGATCCCAGCACTTGGGAGGCAGAGTCAGGTGGATTTCTGAGTTCAAGGCCAGCCTGGTCTACAGAGCAAGTCCCAGGACAGCCAGGACTACACAGAGAAACCCTGTCTTGAAAAACCAAAAAAAAAGAAAGAAAGAAAGGAAGAAATATGTGGGCAGGTGACTTTAGCTTTATTTGTTTCCTTATGATATTTACATATTATATTTAATATGCTATAAATCTTTTCATTTTTCTGAAGATAGATCCAATGTCTTAAAATTTCTGAGCCTAGAAAAAAAAATTTATGTAAGGTACAAATCTTAGTCCACAACTTAGTCAAGCAAAGACTCCGACGTGAGGCTAGGAGCCTAAAAGAAATAACACAGAGGCCGCTGAAACAACTTAAGGGAAACAAGAAAAGGAGATGTGCTAGTTGAGGTCAGAAAGATAATGGTATAGTGTGACCAAGTGATTACAACCTATGGTATAGGCCACTGAAAGCCCTTGACATTCACATTGAATAAAGTGGAAAGTGTTTGAAAAGCTTCAAAGAACAAAATAATTGTGCATATTTTGACAGAAACAAAGGCTCTATCACAATGAGGAGACAGAAGAGACCAACTAAGAGGTTTCTTCCATCACCCCAAGAAATAAATAATAAAGACATAATCTAAGGTAGAAATGGTGGACACGATGAGATATTTGAAAAGCTCTAAAGGTCAAGTTAGTTGGATCTGGTGATGGACCCAGTATATGTTCCTACTGTCTATGCACCCAGTGAACCTAGTTGGCCAGTCATCAGCCCACTGAGAGCTTCTACACTTTCCCCTACATGGTTCCTTCAGTTCCTTCCAGTACTCTGCATTACTCACCAGGAATCCTCCCCTGAGTAGATGACATTGCCTTAGGTCACTAGAAATGGATCTGGGCATTACCATCATTTCCTAGAATGTATTCATACATGGAAACAAAAGATAAAATAATAAAACCTGAATTTTATATTTATTAAAAAGTGGTATTCCAAGAAGTTGCAATTATATAGTGATGTTGCTTTTTGTTGTGGTTTGGCATGGATATGTCACTATTAACTCTTATTTTAATTTCTGAATTGCTAAACAAGCATAATGCAAGTAAGGGAGCAGGGTCACAGGAAACCGGAAGAGTGGAGAGAAATCAAGGATTTCCTGGCAGATAAGTCATACTTTACTCAATACAGGCAAAGGCCAGCACACAGGAAAGTAGACAGGCAGCCTCCAGAAGACATATCCCAGGACACATAGGCCCTGAGGAGGCAGGCAAAACAGGCCCGCAAACACGTAGGCTTTTTTTTGCAAAAACACACTGGATACACTAGCCCCTGAGTTCAAGACCACCTTTATCTACAATCACACAAAAGTGGCATGCTGCCAGAAACCCTTAGAGACATCAGTGTTTACTTTTAGAGTTGCCCAGCCATTTGTCAGCCATTTGTGCTAACTCCTAGTTCCCAGATATGAATATTGATATCAGCACCATGTTGTCCGAACACAAATGGCCTATTGGCTATCTGTTCCCTATCGCGTCATTGAGGAGGTGGAGAGGAAGAAGGAAGAAATTTCTCTTGAAGAATGACTAACAGTAGTACTAAAACAGACATATACAGTATAAGTGGGTAGTGCCTTGTCGAAATTCAAGAAAGTTCTCAAAACTAAACCCTGATGTGTTTCAAAGGGACCCTGTAGCCTCTTCAAAGTGCTCCCCTAGTGACCAAGGTAGGAACAACCCAAGCAACAACGTGTATATAACATGTTGGATTCTTGCTCAGAGCGGAAAACAGATATCTAGGAGTTCATGCAGATGTAAACATTTGAATATGTAACTAAATCCAGGGTGCTTATGTGCAGAACTTTAAATAATTTCTGCAGGTTCTCCACCTTCAAGGATATGAGGTCTGACTCCCAATTCTACAGGTGAAAGTTAGGGGTAATTTCCTTCTGTTGTATACAAAAGGACAGAGCAGAAAGAAAAAAAAAACTGAAGAAGCTTAATAAACATTGCCTGGGTCTGGGGGTTAAAGTTAATAGCATCATTGATACACTATGGTCACAGTCTGTGCCCTTTGATATGATCAGATAAGAACCACACTATAGTCCCCCACATACACCCTGCAAAGTTCATTACTTCTGTCAATTATGAGAAAATAATATGACACTAACTCAGATTTAGAGACATTCTATAAAATCCCTGTCTAGCACTCTTTGATGCTCTCCAGGAAAAGAAGTCTGAGAAACTGTCTGGGCCTCAAGAGCTTAAAAGCTGTGGCCACTAAATGTCATCTGGTATCCTGGATACGATCATGAGGTAGAAGAGGACTAAAGAAATCTAAATAAAGAATGGACTTTACTTAATGACAGCTTTTCAGTATGAGGCCCATTGGTCCTGACAAAGGTATCATGGAAACATTAATAGTGAGATCTTGCTCGAGATAGACAAGAAATTTCTGTAACTTTCTTGCAAGTCTGCTGTAAATCTACCCTAAAGTTTAAAAGTTAATAGCATGTTTATTCTCTTTAAAAGTACCTGGACCACTGAAATCACAGTGAATACTGCTCTTATTTTTGTATCAAGGAGTCTCTCAAAGCATTCCATTTCTATCCCTAAGGTTTTTAACAGTGGGAAGGGGATAATGTTGGAGTCTGGAATAATACAGAAAAGAGATGGTCCTGCCAACAGCCATCTGGGGTGCCTCCTGTCTTTGTTTATTCTATTTAACTTGGATGTGAGGGTTTGTCATCTCAGAAGAGACACCTTCAATGAGTCACACAGGAATAAAGTAAGTCCCTGTGTTACTGAGGCCATGGTAATCCTGAATCAAAACTCTTCTTCAACAAGTAGTCCTGCAAAGGTAAGGACTCCATCCGGTGACCTTTCACCTGGGAGACTGCTGCATCTACTGAATTTCATTCTCATTGTAACTGGAAAGGGACAGCTAGATCTAGACTCTGAGTAAAACAGAGAGATTTCCTGCGTAGAAGGAAATTGAGCCATGTTGCCTGGAGGCTGGCTGGGGCCAAAGGAAGGAGAAGCCAGCAGGCAGTTCTGCACTACTGACCCCACAGAGAGCAATTGTTGCCAGTAATTAGGGTAAAAGGTCTTTAATCCCAGCACTCAGAGGCAGGTAGATCTCTGTGAGTTCCAGGACATATACAGGGCCACTATCTAAAACCTATAAATCCTAAAGACCACCAAACAATCAAAATAGCTGTTAAATAAAATCATGGTTGTCATTGTGCAGCCATCTTGGTTTTTTTGTTTTGTTTTGGTTTGGTTTTGGGTTTTATTATTATTATTTATTATTATTATTATTATTCTGAGACAGGGTTTACTGTGCAGCCATCTTGCTATCATGTTTTATTAATTTTTCGTAGCCTAAGTAGTCACTACACTGCTTCAGCCTGCTTCAACCTGCTTCAACCTCTTCCCCACATGACAGATGCCCTGTGAACAAATGGTGCTGAGATATAAATTGGAAAGGGCTTTCTCCCAAACTTTATGTCCCAAACCAAACCCATTTTTCTATTGGAGTTAGGACACAAGGAACTCACACTTTTAGATGCTACAGAAAATGTGTATTAAAAACGTCTGTTGCTGATTAACATCTTAATTACTCCCACTGAAACTGACCTTACTGTCAACAGAACTTTTCCACAGTCACATTCACTATAATCCCTCTGGTAGTTCTCACATTTGTTCTGGGACTTTGTCAGTGAATATGATGGAACACAGCTAATCTGTGTGGAAGCGCCAAGAAAATGTCATTCTTGGAGCATGACCTTTGTCACAACAATAAAAGGAGAGGCCACCAAAAGAGACCCTTTGGAAGCCAACAGTTTCCAAGGTCCACATGAACATCATTTAAGATGTCAGCGTTCTTGAAAAACAATTGAAGATCTTAGGTAAGTAAGAGAGTTCTACAGCTTTGCATGCCTGATCTTAGGTAAGTAAGAGAGTTCTACAGCTTTGCATGCCTGTGGTGTCCTGTGTGTATGAACATGGGAAAGAAGGTAAGAGCTGGGTTAAAATCAAATGTAATCATCCAGGCAATGTGTATATACAGAATCCTAAACTTCAGAGAATGTTCTGTAGCAAACAACATGGTTACAAATATTTACAGAGAGGACACTATGAGAAGAGACGTGTGAAAAGGAGATCAGTTTGGAACTTGGAAAAAGGTATTCTTTGTTACAACAAACTCCTTGAGCTGTACTGAGATTTTTCTCAGACATTCTTTGTCTATGTAGGTGGATCTCCGCTGACTGAAATTCTTATATTTAATTTTAATGTAAAAAAGAAAAATGATATATTTCAAACCTTCCGAAGCGTTGAAAGACTAATACAAGGAGCCGGAGAGATGATCAGCAAGTAAAGATGCTTCCTACCAACCCTGGTGACCTGAGTTCATCACCAGATCCTTCAAAAAAGCAGAGGAAGAGAAACAACTCTACAGATAGTCCCCATGCTGTGGTGCTCTCTCTCTCTCTCTCTCTCTCTCTCTCTCTCTCTCTCTCTCTCTCTCTCACACACACACACACACACACACACACACACTCACACCAATTAAAATAAGTAAGTAAATAAAGATAAATTTTAAAAGACTAATAAAAGTAGTACAATCATTTGCTAAAATGTTGTAGCAATGATTTCCTTCTGTATTTTTTCCAATACCTTTGTGTTCAAGCCATTTCTTCCCCGACAAAACTCCAGTTCACAAGCAGCTTTTCAGCATCCAAACGGACTCCTTGCCCATCCCATTCTCATGGACCCCATATAGTCATCACCACCTCTGTGCAGCTATCCTGCTGACCCCATTAGAGAAAAGTAGCCCTTTTCACACTTAGTGTCTTATCTATTTTGAGATTGCCCCTTCACCCCCAAATAACTGTTAGAGTTTTATTATTTTCCACTGTGTCTAGACTGTATCCCTTTTCTCAAATAACCTAGAACTCTGCCAAGGCACCATCAATATATTCCAAGTAATTAAGTGGATTTAAAAAAAAAATCACAGACTAGGGCAGAAGTTGGAGGAGGTTAAAAAAAAAAGTGTTTCTGAACACAAAACGTAATTCCTTAATCTGAACTATGGCCTGTCTTCTTGCTTCCCACAGAGCATGGTGTTCTATGTAGATGAGTGCCAGAATGGAAGGTTTTGATAGTTAAGTTGATCTCCTTAATATCTCTGGTATACAGAGTTGGTATTTTCTAGAGACCATCTCTATGAATCCAAGCATTCACCAGCTCAGTTACCATTTAGCTGGTCTAAGTTAATCAACATAGTTTCTACTAGATGACCAGCCTGCATGTGATGACCTCTACATACTACTGTAATATCCACAGCTTCCCTTCACCATGATCTATCTGCATGCCACAGAAATGGAGACCACACACCTGCCCAGTTCTCACAAAGACAACACAAGGTCTTAAGCCTTAGTGGCTCTTACTCTAGAGGCTTTGCTGAATAACTTCTGGTCTACTTAGATGATGCCAGCCAAGAAGCCAAACAAAACATGTGTTCTTTTGACATACAATGCCCACCACATTGTGCAACATTCATTATCTTAACTTCCTTAAGAGTGTGTGTTCTGACGAATTTGTTTTTAGGTTTTGTATCCTGAAAAGTACACAGATCCTCTAAGATGCTGGTGTGTTTAAGAAGCTGTATGTGTGTAAGTGGTTAGCACAGAGTCTTACCTTAATAGGCACATAATCACATTTCCTATTCGTTAGGAATGCTTTAAATACTGATGTCTTACATGAATTAATTTGTTTGGCCCTCATGAAATGATACAGAGAGGGTGTCATTGTCAGCAAGTGACAAGTACCAGAGACTGAGACCAGATGGGTAAAGTAACTTGGTTGTGTTAAAACAATAAGTGCCCCACTTTGGCCAGTCAGGGAGGGGGAGGGGTGTGTGTGTACCATCTCTCCATTAGGACTCTTTGGGCTATTTATTTATTTAAGTTTTCCAAATTAAATTGCTTTAGAGAAGATATATAAAGAAGAAAAACTTGAAGGGAAAGTGAGTTATGTAAAAGAAAAATCTTCATTAGAACTGAAAAACACATTCCCAAAACACAAGGAAAAAGGGTAATCATTGCCTTTCTTTTTCTCTCTCTGTTTATTTACCTATTTATTTAGTTTCCCTTATAATAAGAGGAAAGTGGAGATAAAGTCAGGAGAAAGAAATTAAGGACTATTATAAGATTTCTTCAAATAAAAAAGAAAGAAACTAAAAATCAACGCAATTATATGGTAAGCACATATTATTTCAAAAAAACTACTCAACTGTTTTCAAAAGTAGTTTTACCATTTCACATCCCCACCACTTGGTATGTCAATCTTATCAACATTAGTTATGCTAATAGATGTGCATTGCTTCTTATTTGTGCCATGACTTCACTCAAACTGTAGTTTTACCTTACTATTTTTTTAAACAAAGTCTTACTATGTAGCCCTATGTAGCCTGGAACATCCTATGTAAACCAAACTGTCCTTAATCTCAATGAGATCTACCTGCCTCTTCCCTCTGCCTCTGCCTCTGCCTCTCTGCCTCTGCCTCTCTGCCTCTGCCTCTCTGCCTCTGCCTCTCTGCCTCTGCCTCTGCCTCTGCCTCTGCCTCTGCCTCTGCCTCTGCCTCTGCCTCTGCCTCTGCCTCTGCCTCTGCCTCTGCCTCTGCCTCTGCCTCTGCCTCTGCCTCTGCCTCTCTGCCTCTCT
This sequence comes from Mus musculus, assembly GCF_000001635.26. Taxonomy (NCBI): domain Eukaryota; kingdom Metazoa; phylum Chordata; class Mammalia; order Rodentia; family Muridae; genus Mus; species Mus musculus. Next base: position 12,038,353 of record NC_000085.6, on the reverse strand, counting down.
GCCTCTCTGCCTCTCTGCCTCTCTGCCTCTCTGCCTCTCTGCCTCTCTGCCTCTCTGCCTCTCTGCCTCTCTGCCTCTCTGCCTCTCTGCCTCTCTGCCTCTCTGCCTCTCTGCCTCTCTGCCTCTCTGCCTCTCTGCCTCTCTGCCTCTGCCTCTCTCTGCCTCTGCCTCTGCCTCTGCCTCTGCCTCTGCCTCTCTGCCTCTGCCTCTGCCTCTCTGCCTCTACCTCTCTGCCTCTGCCTCTCTGCCTCTGCCTCTCTGCCTCTGCCTCTCTGCCTCTCTGCCTCTGCCTCTGCCTCTGCCTCTGCCTCTGCCTCTGCCTCTGCCTCTCTGCCTCTGCCTCTGCCTCTCCTCTATGAGTGCTGGAATTAAAGGCATGCACCACCTCACTCTCCTCATTTTAAATGTGGTTGATTGTTTTCCTACTCATGAATTTTAAGAATTTCAGGCATTCCATTCCTAACTACTTCCCTGAAAGAATTGGAAATACATTTAACTAAAGCCACATAGCTCATAGCAGCTGTATGGGTTAACAGTGAAAAAAAAAAAAGAAAGGAAAAAAAGAAACTAGGCCAGAATTGTTCATCAAATGAATGCTTAAGTACACTGTGGTATCTCCACACAATACAAATTAAAAAAAAAAGGTAAGTTTCATGAGTGAAAGAAGCCAGAAAAAATTGATACAGATAGTGGTTCAACTTACAGAAAGTTCTCAACAGCGCAGGCTACTGTATAACAACAGAGCAGAAACTTGAAATAGAAGGAATAGAAGCTGATTATAGAAAGATCACGTTGTAGATAGGTCCTCTGTCTTAACTGGAGCAATCATGACATGGCAATATACATAGATCAAAGCTTACCAGAATGTACACTGCAAACATGTGTAACAGAGTAACAGCCTTTGTCCACAGCTGAAGGGCTAATCCACCATCTAAGCTAGTTGAAAGGAAAGGTGTTAATAGCAAATTTCTCCTAAGGGGGACAGTAGTAAAGGAGAATGGTGACCTTACATTTTTCTAACTTATCATGGAATGAAATTCATGGTTAATTCCTGTAGGATTTAATTCAAAGGTATTGCTTACTGAGTAGAGGTTCTTATAACTATTGAATCGGAGTAGCCAATCTAGGGAAAAAAAATCCTCATTAAATGTAAAATGTTTCTCAAAAAATAAAAATAAAATAAAATAAAAGAAATACAAAATGTTCTAGTTGTACAAAATAGTCACTGCTTTATTAAACACACACACACACACAAATCTACTCTATATGGCTCATACTACAAATATCTGAATCCTTGTTATCCACCTGTTTTCCTTGAACACTTATAGCTTCTTTAATTAGAACACTGCTTTTATACAGTCTAAAAATGTTTGTGATTTACAAACGCAAATAACTAAATGCATGCTTGTATAATAAAATGTTATTTGGGACATATTATGGTGAAAATATAATAACTTTGAAATAGCAAGCCATGAGGCAATCAATGGTGCCTGTGTGCTTTCAGTTCTGATAGTTGCCTCCAAGAATCTGTGCTTACTAAGGAAAAGTTAACACTTGCTAAAATAATACTGTCAATTTTTCCAAGATGTACAAGAAAGGAAAATCGTGATTCGATGGAGCTGAGAAATGACACCAGAGTAAAAGAATTTATATTTCTGGGTCTCACTCAGTCACAACACCTGAGCCTGGTCTTATGTCTTGTTTTGTGTTTTGTGTACGTGACAACTCTGCTTGGGAATCTGCTTATCATGATTATCGTGACCTTTGAGTCCCGTCTGCACACGCCCATGTACTTCCTGCTCCGAAACCTTGCCGTTCTAGACATCTGCTTCTCCTCCATCACAGCCCCAAAGGTCTTGGTGGACCTTCTGGCAAAGAAAAAGACCATTTCCTACGCAAAATGCATGACACAGATGTTTTTCTTCCATCTGCTTGGTGGAGCAGACATTTTTTCTCTCTCTGTGATGGCATTTGATCGATACATGGCCATCTCCAAGCCCCTGCACTATGTGACCATCATGAGTAGTAAGCGGTGCACAGCCCTCATCGCGGCCTCCTGGGTGGGCGGCTTTGTCCACTCGATTGTGCAGATCTCCCTCTTGCTCCCACTCCCCTTCTGTGGACCCAATGTTCTTGATACCTTCTACTGCGATGTCCCACAGGTTCTCAAACTTGCCTGCACAGACACCTTTGTTCTTGAGCTCCTGATGATCTCAAACAATGGCCTGGTCACTACCCTATGGTTTATCTTCCTTCTGGTGTCCTACATGGTCATCTTGATGATGTTGAGGTCTCAGGCAGGAGAAGACAGAAGAAAAGCCATCTCCACCTGCACCTCCCACATCACTGTGGTCACCCTGCATTTTGTACCCTGCATCTATGTCTACGCCAGACCATTCACTGCCCTCCCCACAGATAAAGCCATCTCTGTCACCTTCACAGTCATCTCTCCTCTGTTGAACCCCTTGATCTATACTCTAAGGAACCAGGAAATGAAGTCAGCCATAAGAAGACTAAAGAGAAAACTCACTCCTCTTGAAAAGTAATACAAAAAGAAACCCCAACTCTTGTTACCAGGAACTGTTTGCTTTATGTTTTCTGTACATTTATATATTCACATATTGTCAATTAACTAACTACACTTTCTAGGAAACCATTTGCTTTTCTATTTATATTAGTAGTAATTAATAACCCAATTTCTATATGGCACAAAGTAAATAATCATACAGCATCGGGCTGGTTGATTTATATATTATTTTTAGTTGGTTGGTTTGGAAACAAGGTCTCACCATGTATCCCTGGCTGGCCTTGAACTCATAGAAATCCACATGTTTCTGCCTCTGGAAGCTGGGATTGAAGGCATAAGCCACTAGACTTGGCCCGGTTTCTTCTTCTTTTTTAAGAATCATTTGTTTTATTATTATGTGTATGGATGGCTTGTCAGGATGTATGTGTGTGCACCATGTGCCTGATGCCTGTGGAGGCTAGAAGAGGGCATTGGATACCCTAGAACGAGAGTTACAGATGGCTGTGATCTGCTATGTGAGTGCTAGAAACCAAACCTGGGTCACCTGCAAGAGCAAGCAAGTGCTCTTAATGGCTGACCCACCTCTTCAGCCTTTGATTAATATGTTATGGTATATCAATCACTCAACCTCATTAACCTTAACTCTTTTTTTTTTCAAAAGGAAAGGAGTAAGAGCTGGTGGTTTTGCCTGTTATTCCAGTACTTGGAAAGTAGTGGAAGGAGATCAGGAACTCAAGGCCACCTTGAAGCCAACCTGGGCTATTTGAGAACCTATCTTAAAACACCAAGCAATAAAATATATATATTAAGAGGAAATGCTTCAGCAATTAAAAGATCTTTAGTCAAGTTAGGCACAGAAATGTCTTTAACAGCCAACTCATTGACTTTTTATTTCATGATTATAATTTCTTACATTGTTGGGTCTGCTGTACAAAACTTTTCCTGTTCTAGAAGGCTCTCATGTTCAGTGTCTCTGAAGGCCACATTCATGGGTGTGACTGGTTTATCACAGGTTGGGTAATCTGCTTCTACTTAGTTAAACTCTTAATGGACGTGGGCTTGTGAAAATGTTCCCAGACCATAAAGGTCACCTTCCTGGATTCCAGTCATGAATGAAGCTTGACAAGAGTTCTCATGACCTGAAGGTATTTATGATAATGCAGAATAAGACTTGCCAGTTTGACATTCTTGCAATGAGGTTAGAAAAGAGCAGGACCCCATACAGGGACCAATCCATCCCCAACATCTGAGTGACTGTTCAGTTGTCAACTTATTAGGTTGGTTTCACTATTCATGCTTCCTGCTACATGGGATTGGGGACACATGGCAAGGGATGGGAATAGAAGGGACAAGGAGGGCAGGAGGGATGGAGAAAGAGAAGATAAACCCCTTAACCTGTTAGCATTTATGGAAAGGCCAGATAGACTAGTGTTACTGTCTAGGAGTGTGGAAATGCCAAGCAGCTGAAAGTGTTAACTTCAAAGTTACAAGACAGAGTCACCAGTCCTTTATCTGCCACCTGCAAGTTCTGATATCTTGAGCAAGTTATGTCTTCTCTCTAAAAGTCATTCACTTCTAATTTACATGAAAGTGATTATAATATTCCTCTCATAAATGTTTTGCTTTGTTGTTGTTGGTGGTGGTGGTAGTGGTGGGTTTGGTGGGTTTGTTTTGTTTGTTTTGTTTGAAATCGGGTTTCTCTGTGTAACTTGGGCTATCCTGAAACTTGTTCTGTAAACCAATCTGACCTCAAACTCACAAAGATCCACCTGCCTCTGCCTCTCAAGTACTGGGATTAAAGGCGTGTACAACCACTGCCCAACTCATAGAGTCTTAAAGCTCAAATAATACTATATTTATGAAACATAACTATATCACAGGTTAATTATTAGAATAGGCAAATGTCACTATTGTATCATCTCTATTTCTCTACCTAACAAACTTCTGCACCCCACACACATACATTGACCTGTCACTCTCCTAAATGTTATTCTTCCACATTACTAAAGACAGACTAGGGGCTGGTGAGATGGCTCAGTGGGTAAGAGCACCCGACTGCTCTTCCAAAGGTCCGAAGTTCAAATCCCAGCAATCACATGGTGGCTCACAACCATCCGTAACGAGATCTGACGCCCTCTTCTGGAGTGTCTGAAGACAGCTACAGTGTACTTACATATAATAAATAAATCTTTAAAAAAAAAAAAGACAGACTATAAAGAATCAAAAAGCATACTGAATTCAAAACATTTATGTCATCTTAAAATTACCAGCTCTCCAGCATCAAAACATGACAATAGTCTTGCTTGTCATTTATAAAACCCCAAGGGACATCACCATGGACTATAGAAATGCTTCAGTGATTAAGATCCCTTGATGCTCTTGAAAAAGACCCAAGTTTAGTTCCCAGCACCCACATGATGGCTCACAACCATCTCTAATTCTAGATACAAGTGATCTGATACCTTCTTCTGACCTCCATGCACAACAAACATTTATGTGGCACATATGCATATATTCAGGCAAATTATATATATAATTTATATATTTTCAAACAAAACAAACAAAACAATAAATAAACCACTTATCTTGTAAGAGGGAGGATTTGTAATCCCAGAGTTGAGGAGACAGAAACAGAAATGTTTCTGGGGATCATTGACCAGACAGTCTGGTCCAATTGGTGATCTCCAGCTCGGTGAGAAACTTATCTTAAAGGAGGTGGGTGGAGTTCCTGAGGATGTCGCCTGAGAGCACACAGGAGAAAAGCAAGCCCAAGGTGAGTTCTCCAAAACATGGTGAGTGTGGAAGACAAACTTGATACGTCTCCTCACTGGATTTCTCTTGGACCCATCACCTGATTGACCACATCTAAGTCTTTACACTATTAACTTACTTCCTTAAATATAGTACTTCTAGGAGCCATTTGCACTCTCCAGAATACTGACCTTGCCCTAGTACTTTTGGTGTCTAGAGTAGCCCTTGCTGGACTGGAACTCAAAGACCAAGCTGGCTTTGAACTCATAGAGCTCCACCTGCCTCTGCCTCTGCCTCTGCCTCTGCCTCATCAGTGCTAGAATTAAACCAATATGCCATCATGTCTGAGCCCCAGGGTTCTCTTTATGAAATTGCCTAAGAAAAAGTACACACCAGGGCTAGAGAGATGGCTCAGTAGTTAAGAGCACTGACTGCTCTTCCAGATATCCCTAGTTCAATTCCCAGCAACCACATGGTGGCTCACAACTATCTATATAACGTGATCTGATGCCCTCTTCTGGCATGCAAATGTTCATGCAAATAGAGTACTCATAAACATAAAATAAATAAGTCTTTTTTTAAAAAAGAAGAAAACAAGGGAGTACACACCAAGCAACCCTACTACCCATTTCTCACTAATGTGCCCTTTACTTCCTTATCTAACTCTTACAATTCATTCAAATCAATGCCTTTATCTCTGTTAGAATCTGGCAGCATAATATATCTGAGTCATTGTATCTCAGACTAGAGTCCCAGGGTGTCAGGGATCCTGAAACCTTGCCATGTGTTTATGTCTACTGACTCCCAAGAACCATGTCTAAGCACACAACATGACCTGAGAAAACAGCCATTTTCATCTGATTGTACAAACACTTATTGGGTTCATGTAAATTTCAAATTGAACTGAATTTTTTTTCACTTAAAAAGTGATTGTTTTCACATGATCCATTGAGATATATTCATCAGATAAAATTATTCATATTTTCAGTATACAGTGTGAAATATATTGCAGTGATGTATGTTTTGATGGGTTTTATGCTCCTTTCTAAAGAACATCAAAACGGTTAAGTGAATCAGTGCACATACCACTTTTTAAATGTACTTTGGTCGCTATGTTCTCTCACTCAAATGTAATGATCAACATCTCTGAGTGCCCATGAAAAAGAAATACACATTTATTTATAAAGTAAGTACCTTGATGAATATCAAAACCTATCACCATCCTGCCTCCCTAGACTCTGACTGAATTGTGAATCTCAGCTATGTGGATTAAAATAGCTGCCCGGGGACCATGCACATCTTACTTTAAAAAATAAATTAGGTATATGAATCTACATACTGCAGCTCAGAGACCTGCAGCCACAGAGCTCTTGTTTTTGCCATCGCTACACTTTCTGTTTAGTTCCATTTCCCAGCTGATTTCTGGCAAAGTAACTTTTGACCAAGAGGGAGAAGGCAACGTTTTCTTCCTGAAGCAAAAAAGAACTGTTTCCCTGTGCTTTCACCCAAGGAAAAGCCACATTCCAAAGGAGCACTGACACAGTGTGTGTGTGTGTGTGTGTGTGTGTGTGTGTGTGTGTGTGTGTGTGTGTGTAAAAGTGACAGAAGGTGACAGGAGGAAAGGGAAGCTGCTGACATTTTAATGACTCCCATGAGAGTTCCATTGTATTGGCCACACTGCATCCACACTGATCCCCAGTAATATTCCCTTTGCTGTTTCCATTAATGGGCTGAGGCTAAGGGACTGGTATGGGTAGCCCAGACACTGAAAAGCAAAATAGAAGAGTCAGAACACTGTTAGTCCCTAAGGTTGCTCACCCAACCCATCCCATTTCCCAACCCTCTGCACCCCTACACCCCACATCCACATTGCCTCCTATCCTCAACCCCTATACCTACATACCCCTCCTCAGTCTAAAAGAAAATATGATCAGTAGTCTTGAGACAGACAGGCTTTATGTTACATGTAGAATTTTCCAACAAACAGACATCCTGACTCAAAGTATTGAAAAATATTATAAGGTTAATTTCCCACTTGGCAGTTAAACCAGTAGTGAACTTCTGAAACCATTATGGCTTTTCAGAAATGCTACAAGTGTACAGAATGCTCCAAACAAAGCAAGAGTCTTAAAGCAACAAAAAGAAGTGACAGGAAGATAGACAGTATAACCTCCTACACAGCACATAATAAGAGTAGCCAGGATGTCTCTACATCTCCCTCTGTAGGACTTTGAGGCAGTGGCTCCTACCTTCATATGTGGAGTCTAATGAGATTTACTCCTTGCTCAGGAATGGAGTTTAGAAGCCTTGAGTGAGACGTTTTTATTGTATTGGGGATCAAGCCGAAGGCCTTGCACATGCTAGGCAAGAACTTTACCACTGAGCCAAATCCTTAGTCCAAGTAAGGTGTTCTAGTGACTCACTTGTCCATATGATCATGTGCCACAGTGATGAGAATGCTCCTAAAGCTTTAGGGTTCAGTGGGACAAAAGGATACTTGCAGGATAGTAAGATGGTTCCGTGGGTAAAAGCACCAAGGCCACCAAGCCCTGACAACTTGAGTTCAATCCCTCTGACCCATGTGATGGAAGAATAGAACTGGCTTCTGCAAGTTGTCCTCTGACCTCAACATGTGAGCTGAGGCAAATGGACATGAATAAATATACATAATAAACAAATAAATATATAAAGAGAGAGTTATAATTTGGGAGGAAGTTGTTATTTGGCTTACATTTCCATATTATTGTCATTATTGAAGGAAGCCAAGAACCCAAAGAGGGCAGGAACCTAGAGGCAGGAGTTGGACATGGAGGGATGCTACTTACTGGCTTAATCTCCATGGCTTATTCAGTCTGCTTTCTTACAGAACCCAGGACCACCAGCTCAGGGGTGGCTGAACTAATGGCAGTGGAGAGAGACAAGAAGATGTTAGTTTTCCATGTGAGTGAATAAATAAGAGGGTGCTACTTGGAAAAGTGTGATCTTTTAAGGGTTTTCCCCTGCAAAGACTAGAAGAACAAAGTGAAATCAAATCAGAGAAATTAAAACTAGATTCAGAAGAAAAAAAAATCTATGTGGTGAGGCTAGCCAAATAACAAAAGAGATTGAAAAGACCTGAAATCCATCTGGAAGCTAAAAACCGAAAGGTGACTCTGACAGCGGTTGGTGAAGACTATAGTTATGCAACAGGAAAAGTAACTGCTATCAAAGTGAGTGATCCATTACATTTTGTTTTGTACAGAGTTTGTTATTAGGGGCAGGTGCACATAAGTATACAGGTGCTACAAATGCACCTTGCATACAATATAGAGGACAGAGGTTAACATGGGTGTCTTCCTTGATTTATCTCCACTTTATTCTCTGAGACAGGATCTCTCTGAACCCAGAGTGTTCTAATTAGACTGGTATAGCTAAGCATCTTGATCCAGGGATTCCCCATCTCTGCTTCCTGGTGGCTGGGATAACCGGAAGTCTATACCATCCCTTTCCAGTTTCTTCCTAGGATCCAAGCAAGGGCTGATCATTATACTGGCATGACAAACACTGAGTCATCCATCCAAAAGCACAGAAGTCACTCTTTAGACATGCCATGAAGATGGTACAGAGGAAATGTCAATAATTACTAATTTTTTTGAGATAGGGTCTCACTGTGTAGTCCTGATTGATCTGGTACTCATCCAGGATTCCCCATCTCTGCTTCCTGGTGGCTGGGATAACCGGAAGTCTATACCCTACCTTCCCAGCTTCTTCCTAGGATCCAAGCAAGGGCTGATCATTGCATGGCGTGACAAACACTGAGTCATCAGTTCAGCCCACAGAAGTCACTCTTTAGACATGCCATGAAGATGTTACAGAGGAAATAGTCACGTATTTACATTTTTTTTTAAGACAGGGTCTCACATACTCCTCGTTGATCTGAAACTCACAGATATCCTCCTACCCCTATCTCCCAAGTATTGCACGTTTCTTAATTTTAACTTATTCTTGAAATAGAATTGACTTATGTAGAGAAAAATGAACTTGCATGCACAGGTCAATAAATTTGTACACAAATTGAAAATGCCTTTGGAACAAGCACCAGGTTGAAATATTATTAACTCCTTAGGGTCCTCTCTCAAGCTCTCTTCAATTGCGTCTACATTAATAAAACAAAAGAAGGTTTAGTTTTTGGTACATAAGTTACTTAGAATAACAATGTCTGAAAATTTCACTTATACTGTTAAAATGTTCACCAGTCTTATTGCTGCTGTGTATTGTTTAAGTTCAACACTGTCCTTTCTGCTATCGGAGGACTGGGGAGTATGTGCCCTTTGCTGGTTTCAGAAAACTGTGGTGTCAACACTTTTCCAGCTATCTCTTGGCAGACGTCTGTATAAATATATATAAAAGATCTATAAAAATAGATTTCTAGGTAATATAATATATAAAGATACATATCATATGTGTGTGTGTATACAGGCAGACTTATATAATTAAGTAGTAAAGATGCAACACCAATCTCACATAGCACTTGCATTGTGTAAGGGTCCCAGTAGGTCCCAAACCTTTACCCTTCACTTGGTATTTTTCATTTGCTTAATCATTGTTACATTTTTTTAATAATTTTCCTTCATCTTCTCCATTGGTGGAGAGGAGCCTGAGGAAAAGAAGGTCCGACGACAGGCCCAAAGTGGGACCCAGCTCAAGGGGAGGTCCCAAATCTGACACTGTTACTGAGGCTATGGAGCGCTCCCAAAAAGGGACCTGTCATGACTGCCCTATAAAAGACCCAATAATCAGCTGAAAGATTCAATATTTGCCTCCAACCAATGGACAGAAGCTGACGACCCTTGTGATTGAATTAGAAAAAGGCTGGAAGAAGCTGAGGAGGAGGGCAATCCTGTAGAAGGACCAGCAGTCTCAATTAACCTGGACCCCCAACATCTCTCAGACACTGAACCACCAACCAGGCAGCATATACCAACTGGTATGAGGCCCCCAACACACATACAGCAGAGGATTGCCTGGTCTGGGTTCAGTCAGAGAAGATACACCTAACCCTCAAGAGACTGGAGGCCTCAGGAAGTTTAAAGGTCTGGTAGGATGGGAGGTTGGGGGAAGGGGTAGGATATCCACGTGAAGAAAGGGGCATAGGGAAGAGGTATAGGATGTAGACCAGTTGGAGGGTAGGCCAGGAGGGGAATAAAATCTAGAGTGTAGCTGGGCAGTGGTGGTGCATACCTTTAATCCCAGCACTTGGGAGGCAGAGACAGGCGGATTTCTGAGTTCAAGGCCAGCCTGGTCTACAGAGTGAGTTCCAGGACAGCCAGGGTTATACAGAGAAACCCTGTCTCGAAAAAAAATAAACAAAAAAGTCTGGAATGTAATATATATATATAATAAAAAGAAGGAATATATATAATAAAATAATAATAATGATTTTTCTTTTTTATTCTAGTCCTTCTTGTGTGTATGATCACTCTTTGTAACTTTTTTAAATATTTAGTTATTTAGATATTTTATGTATATGAGTACACTGTAGCTGTCTTCAGACACACCAGAAGAGGGCATGGGAGCCCATTACAGATGGTTGTGAGTCACCATGTGGTTGCTGGGAATTGAACTCAGGACCTCTGAAAGAGCAGTCAGTGCTCTTAGGTGCTGAGCCATCTCTCCAGCCCATTTTTTGTAATTTCAAACTGTAATTTCACACTAATTAAGTTGAACTGCTATTTAGATATCCTCTCTTGTGCAGCGTTAGTCTCTATCTCCTCTATTGCATTGAGTTAGTGACAGAATCTACCGGCTTAATGACTGAGTCAGAATCCTGGGTGACCTTTCAGGTAATATCTGCATCCTATATTGCAATCACAGAGTGTGCATTTAAAAAGAATTTTTGCCAGGCAGTGCCGCACACCTTTAATCCAAGCACTCAGGAAACAGAGGCAAGAGGATCTCTGAGTTCAAAGCCAGCCTGTCAGGTCAACAATGCAAGTTACAGGATAGCCAGAACAATACAGAGAAACCCTGGAGTGAAAGAGACAGAGACAGAGAGAATTTTCCCCTCCTTCTGTCCACATTCCACTGAAAAGACCACATTAAAATTAAAACCATATTATATAGTCATTATACTGCTATTCTACCAGAGATGTACTTGAGAAGGGATGTGTGATCGGAAGGATCGGGGAAATTGTACCACACTGAAAGAATTTGCTTCCTGGAGATTGCTCAACCCCAAGAGCTGAGCTAGATTTTATCTGCCTTGCTTCTGGTGTAAGTGACAACTCTGACAGGAAACCTCAGCACCATCACCATGAATCTCTCACACCCCTGAGAACTTCCTGCTCCACAGTCTGCTCCTTTCCTCACACTCAGTCTGTCAGGAAGAGAACCAGCCTCTGAAATGGCTGTCACCCATATGCTCTTACATTTTCTTCCATCTTCTGGGGAAAAAAAAAAAAAAAAAAAAACCTTCACTAGGGCCATAATTTCATGAACTGGTTACCGAGCCTACCTTTATTAAGTTGTTCCTTTTTTATTTGGTTATATATTCTTTAACCACCTCTCCTGATACCAAAAGAGCTCACAAGTTCTAGAAGAAAAATGTGCCAAATTATTGCAAAATATGAGAGAAATCTGAAAGTCATTTAATCAGGAAGATTTACAAAGATAAAAAGAGCCGGAGGCAGTGGAGCATGTCAGCAACACACAGGCAAGCCTTTAGTTCTTGGCCATAAGGATCATATCATCTCTAAGGTGTCTAAGGCCATCAGATGAGAGACACTATCTCAAAAAGTAAGGTGGAGAGCAAGCAAGGAAGACACCCAATTGCAACCTCTGCCCTCCACATCCATTAGCAGGGGCTCATGCACCTACACACACACACACACACACACACACACACACACACACACACACACGCTCGTGCGCAAGCACACATACACACAAGAACACACACACATACCACTCCCACATGCACAGGAAAGATAAGAACAAATCAAAAATCGTTAACATGGTAGGGCTTATTTGTTTCTTTCTTTTTGGTCCCTATGATAACTTTGAATATGTAATCGGTCAGCAAGAAAATAATAGATATGATAAAATACCCCACATGAAAAATTGTGTTCACTTTTTCTAAATTCCTATCTGAAAGTGAAAACTTACCATTTCTTTGGAAAGTCAGTTGTGTCAGGATAGCATTTCGCTGGGGCAATCATGTGAAGGAGTATTTTCCTGAAGCAGACACAGGTGAAAGGATGTTTTGCTAAAGCAAGCACATGAAAGGACATATGATGAAGGGTTCTTTGCCAACAACACATACATATTGGTTTGCCTTACATTGCCTATCTCAGCTCCGTTTGTTGTAGCTCCATAGAGAGAAATGCACCCTCTTTCTGCTTCCTCAGACTTGGGCCAATTGGCAGAGCGATGTCAGCTGATACAAACTCACATGAAGTTTTGCTAAGACAGACTCACATGCTGAGGCAAGACATGTGGTGAGGCAAGACCCTTGGAGGACATGTGCTGTTTGGAAGGAGTATAAATAGGACTCAACGGACAGTGATGGGGGCTTGCATATCTAGCTTTGCAACACTTCCTGGTCTCTTGTCTTTGCTGATCTTCACTTCATTAAGAGAGGCACAGCAAAGAGCTTCTCCTGGCATCCCTGGAGGTCTCCGTCACTCTTGCTGACTTGTGCCAAATTACTCATATCTATGGTCAGTTTATACAACCAAATAGCCACCTCTGCTTCTTGGGTAGAAACTAGAGGTTGGGGTTTTTTAATGAAGTGACTGTAGTAAACTAAAGCTTTGGAGAGTAGTTTGTATGTCTGATCATGTGTCTGGACACATGGGTCCTTGTTCAACCAACTTTGAAATATTACTCTGGATGAACTAGAAAGGGTTTGTGTGTCAGTGATGTTTTCTGTAGGTGTAGAGTGGCAGTTACTAATTCTAAAAGCCAGAACAGTGCTGAAAACACTTATTGTTCAAGATAAGGAAGGTGACTTGAAGGATACAGGAAAGTTCAACATTGTTAGAAGATATGGATAATGGAGTTGGTGGTTTTCCTCATTAGGGACTACAGCATTCAAAAGCCTATTTCATTACAATGTATTTTCTCAAATATGTTGGTAACAAAGTACTTGGGATTTTGAGTTTTTCCTTCTAAAAACAAAGGACAACTTTGTATACCTGGTTTCTTTCTTCTGCTCCAATGTGGTACATACATCCTCAAGAGTTCTCACTAATTACTTTGGTTTCCATTTCTTGTGTCTATCTTTGAACTCAGAAGGCTATCAGCTTGGACTTGTCCGTTGAAATGGTGATTTGACCACTTTCAAGACTTAATTTCTTTCCAGAACCTCAGGCTGCTGGTCCTGTGTACTTTTTAAGATAGAAAGCAAAGGGAGTTATTCATCCCCCATGTGCAGTTATGCAAGTACACCCATCCCACCATACAAGTTCTAGCCACATCCCAATTCACTGATCCTCCACAGGTGGAACCCAAGATACAGCCAAACCCTTTCACTTGCAATTCTTCCTTGCCCAATTCAACTGAGCTGCCCCAAACAAAAAGTTACAGGGAAGTGTCCATTCTGAAGACTCCCCATCAAACCTAAATAAAATTCCAAATAATCCAAGTCTACAGGATGCGTAACTTTGAGGGGGAGGGGCGGGCACCAGACACTTCTCTTCTCCTAACCTCCATTTCCTCATCTGCAAAACAGTGTTCACGCTTCCTGTCTGTCCTTCCTCATTTGTCTTTGGATGGCCCTGGCTGTTAATGGGAACTTACTCAGCCCTCAGACCTGTAAGCTCTCAGTGTGTCTTCAGTGTTAGTCTTAAAATTGCCTTTCATAAGACCTTATATTTTGAGCTGGAGAGATGGCCGGGCAGTTAAGAGCACTGACTGCTCTTCCAGAAGTCCTGAGTTCAATTCCCAGCAACCACATGGTGGCTCACAACCATCTGTAATGGAATCTGATGCCCTCTTCTGGAGTGTCTGAAGACAGTGACAGTGTACTCATATAAATAAAATAAATCTTTTTTTAAAAATGCACACATTTTTTTAAAAAAAACCTTATTCCTATTATTTCTGTATTGATCTCTTCAGTAACAGTTTATATGTCTGACCAAGTGAAGAATAAGAGACACAATCGGAATCATAAAAATAAGATATAGATATATATATGTGTGTGTGTGTGTGTGTGTGTGTGTGTATGTGTGTGTATATATATATATATATATATATATATATATAGAGAGAGAGAGAGAGAGAGAGAGAGAGAGAGTCTGTTGGGAACCTGAGGTAGGAGTCTCTTGAAAAATGCATTCTTGTGTTTAACTTAATCCTTAGCCAACAATAAAAAGTTGAAAGAACAAGAACAATGGGCAATATTCTTTTCATTTTTTATTATTTCCTTTTCAGACCTTACAGAGTCCTGAAGCTGGAACAGGGGCTATTCCAAAAGCTGTTTGTTGCCTGTCTGTGGGATGTGTTCCTCTAGCTGGGCTGCCTTGTCTGGCCTCGGTGGGAGAGGAAATGCCTTGTATAGCAGAGACTTGAAGTGCTGGGGGGAGGGGGGAGATACCCAGGGGAGCCCCCACCCACTCAGAGGAGAAGGGGAGGGAGATGGAGGAAGAATTGTGGGAGGGGGGTGACCAGAAGGGGACAGTGAGCAGGATGTAAAATGAATGAGCAAAAATTAAACTAAATTAAAAACAAAAGTCCTGAAGTTAAATTGCGGTCCCAGAACAAGAACCCCTTGAATAGAGACATACTTTCATGAACTGTTCACCTACCTGACCTCTACTAAACCATTCCTTTTGTTTATTTAGTTGGATATATTTCAGTTGTCTCTCCTCAAACCAACACTTCTGTGATATGTGCAATGTTTCATGATAATTGTTCTATCAATATGTCTAGACGATATTGAAGAGATTGGCCCAGCCTACTGTAATGGTCAGAGATAGCACCCACTGAGAAAGATTCAATACAATGAATTCTCACATTTAGCAGCACTTGATTTTGACTTCCTCTCCTTCCAGATAGAGGGATGTAGAAATGCTGCATGGCTGAGAAATGATTAAACATCCAGAAGTCAGCTCACGGCTTTATAGGTCCCATTCAGTTCATGGCCACACAGCTCGGTGAGTCTCTGCCATGACTTCACTGCACATAATGCCACAGAGGGGACACAAAGCAAGAGGACAGCTCACCTAGGGGATGCCAAGAAGCAGCAAGAGAGGCTTGGGCAAGGATCCCAGTGATCGCTCAGCTCTACCTCCTGGAGACTCCATTATCACGGAAAGTAACTACCATGCAAGGCCTTTCTCCTACAACTATAAACTAGGTCTGGAAATTCTTAATCTCGGCAGTTTTCCTTGCTAATAGCAGTCAACCTCAAGGAAAGGCCAAGTTCATCAAGGTTGCTTATGGGTTCTGAAAACCTTACATCCTTGAGGTCACTGGTGCTCAAGTTCCACTGATGAGCAACTAAGCCCCAGAGTTCATATGCCTTTAAATATTGCACCCTTGCTCCATCGATCCCTGAGGTAGACTTCAAAGCTCATGTCTCTCAAACCATTACCTTTCCTCTCTACCATATTATTTTCTATCACAGTTCAAAACTTAAATTTAAAAAAAAAAAGACCTCCTATGCATTATTTAGATGGCTGCATGGTTTTCAGTAAGACTTGTAAATTCTTTACACTGAAGAAAATATCTGACCATTTTATAGACTACAAATGTTTGTAAGCAATGAAGTTTTCTAAATTATTGATAGATTAACATATAATTAGGAGTGAAACTAGAGAATTTAGATTTGTGCTGCCTTAGCCTCAACGGACACTAAAGCAGGAAAATTAGCAAATGAGAAGTTCAGTGCTGATGGGAAGAAGTCCTATAAAATCCAGAGTATTCAGTGGTTAGAGAAGGGTCAGAGGTCAGTCTCAGGAAAGACAGACTAGAGAGTTGGGAGAGTATAAAGGCACATGAACGATGAAAGTAGGCAGCCAGTAATTAGAAAGGAAAACTAGTTTACCTTACCCAGAACCTGCAAGATGGCTCCGTGAGGAAAGGCATTTTACCACTAAATTTGATAATCTGAATTCAATTCCCAGGACTCACATGGTGGAAAGGGAGAATTCACTCCCATAGGCCTCCAGGAGTATGTTGTGGCATGCAAGGACACACACATGTGCACACACCTAATAAATGTGATAAAGTTTTAAAGTACAATACCCAAAGTGCGTTCCTTTTGTTTTTGATGTTGTACTTTTCCATAACAAAAGTATTTCCTCCGCAGGAAGTAGAGGAACCAGGAGGCAATGGAGCAGAACGTCAGCTACAGCAGGGTGAAAGAATTTGTTTGTGAAGGACTGACGGACACAGTCCCAAGAGCTGAGTTTGGTCTTCTTTTCTCTTCTTGGTGTACACAGCAACTGGGCTGGGCAGCCTCCTCATCATGGTCACGGCAACCTGAGAGTGCCTCCTCCACACCCCCATTTTTTCTCTCTCTGTGATGACATTTGATCAATACATGGCCATCTCCAAGCCCCTACAATATGTGAGCATCATGAGTAGTAGGCGGTGCCAGAGCCCACATTGTGGCTTCCTGGTGGGAAACTTTGTCCACTCCATTGTGCAGATCTCCCTCTTACTCCCACTTCCTTTCTTTGGACCCAATGTTGTTGATGGTTTCTACTGTGATGTCCCACAGGCCCTCAAGCTCACTTGTACCAGCACCTTTGCTCTGAGGTCTTAATGATTGCTACCAATGGTTTGATCACTACCATGTGGTTTGTCTTTCTGCTAGTGACATACTTGGCAACACTAAGGTCATACACAGGAGAAAAGTCATCTCATCCTGTACCCAAATCACTGTGGTCACCCTGCACTTTGTAACCTGCATTTATGTCCTTTACTGCCCTCCCCATGGACAGAGCTGTCTCCATCACATTCACTGTCATCATTCCTGTCCTCAACCCAATGATCTGTACCCTGATGTCTTAGTCAGGTTTTCTATCCCTGCACAAACATCATGACCAAGAAACAAGCTGGGGAGGAAAGGGTTTATTCAGCTTACATTTCCATACTGCTGTTCATCACCAAAGGAAGTCAGGACTGGAACTCAAGCAGGTCAGGAAGCAGGAGCTGATGCAGAAGCCATGGAGGGATGTTCCTTACTGGCTTGCTTCCCCTGGCTTGCTCAGCCTGTTCTCTTATAGAACCAAGACTACCAGCCCAGAGATGGTCCCACCCACAAGGGGCCTTTCCCCCTTGATCACTAATTGAGAAAATGCCTTACAGTTGGCTCTCATGGAGGCATTTCCTCAACTGAAGCTCCTTTCTCTGTGATAACTCCAGCTGTGTCAAATTGACACAAAACTAGCCAGTACACCTGAGGAGCCAAGAAAGTCAGCCATGAGGAGACTCAGGAAAAGACTTGGACCTTCTGAAAAGGAATACATACTATAAGTCTCCAATTTGAAAATTCAGAACTTAAAGACAAAAGACCCTAATCAATAGACAGTGTTTTTCTTCCATCTGCTTAGTGGGGCAGATGTTTATCTGCTGGTGTTTGTCCTTATTGCACAGTGGAGTCCTCAAAACTCCAGAGACAATAGTCTTTTAGGGTTTCCTCATGGTGAGGTTACTGACAACATAGAGCCTTAGACATTTAAATTGTCAATTCTTGACAAAGCACAGGGAAGAGATCAAGCCATTGGTAGCAATCATTAAAACCTCAGAGCAAAGATACTGGTACAGGAGAACGTGCGGGCCTGTGGGACATCATAGGAGAAACCATCAAAAACATTGAGTTCACAGAAAGGAAGTGGGAGCAAGAGAGAAATCTGCACAATAGAATGGACAAGGCCCCTCACCCAGGAAGCCAGGTGAGATGGCTAAGCAGTTAAGAACCTTGCTGTTCCTACAGAGAATCTGAGTTCAGTTCCTAGTTCCCACATCAGGCAGCTCACAATACCCATAATTCCAACTCCAGGGGATCTGACACTTCTGGCCTCTGATACGCCCAGAGACACACATGCATGTAATAAAAAAAAAAAATGCTAGCTCTTAGGAACCCAAATGCTTATAAGACTCAAACAAGTGGGTGGGTAGGGGAGTGGATGGGGGAGCATGTGGGGGACTTTTGGGATAGCATTGGTAATGTAAATGAAATAAATACCCAATAAAAATTTTTTAAAAATTAAAAAAAAAAATAAGAAAACAGAGCCCAGGGAACTGAAGAGATGGCCCAGCAGTTAAGAGCACTGACTGTTCTTCCAAAGATCCTGAGTTCACATCCCAGCAACCACATGATGGCTTACAACCATCTGTACAGCTACAGTGTCCTCATATACATTAAATAAATAAAGAGAGAGAGAGAGAGAGAGAGAGAGAGAGAGAGAGAGAGAGAGAGAAGGAAATGGAGTCCAAGAGAAAATTTGGTCTTATTTGATGGGGTTATTATTTTGTTTTGTTTTGTTTTGGGGTTCCTGGATTAGTTGGATTACTGTTGCATGTCTAGTGCTAGGAATTAAACTTGTGAGTTTGTTTTCCTATTAAAAGGGGCTAACATACCAAGGGCCAATAGTCCGTAAACATCCCCCATCTCATGAGCTCCCTATGTAAGCTGTCTATGTGCCCAGCATCCCTGAGACTTTACTATCACATCCTTCCCCTTAAGCTGATTCCGAATTAGACAATCACATCCTAGTAGGAGGTCACATCCCCGCCAATGAGATCAGACACAACCAACCACAATTAGCATAAGAAAAATGAGCTGAATTTCCCTCCCCAGTGTGCTTGCTTGCTAGGTTTGGGTTATGGCACAGTTACAGCTCACAACAGTGCATCCTTCTCACGAAAAGAACGCCTGTGTAGGGTTACCGTCACTTTGTGCATGTGCTTTGTGTGGCACTGAGAAACATCCTTTTCCAGCAAGCCTTTTGCCTCCCACACGCTAGGCAAGTCCTCTGCCACAAAGGCTTTATCTGCAGCTCATGACTGGACTCTTGAATTGTGGCTACACGATGTATTGTCCAGGCAATCATCAGTAAAATGACCTCCCAGGGACCCGAGGTAAAAGCTTGTAAAACCCAGCCACTTCTCACTTGGAACTAATAGAACTGATTTTTCCTCTGGAAGATCTCCACTTCACTTTTCTAAAGAAGCCTCTAAACTGCCCCTTAGAAAGGCAAGAAAGAATTCAGATTCCATCAAAGATTTCCTATCTAACTAATGCTGGAGGCGCAGCTAGATCTGAGATATCTGACTCTGAGATAGTACACATCCCACTCCCGCACCTACCTCAGACACAGGTATGGGATCTGAAACAAGGTCACAAAAAGGAAAAAGAGAGGGGAAGAGGGAACACTCTTCTCTGTTGCAGTGTCAAGAAAGGCACTTGCTTGCCCTCACCTGACCAAACAGTACATACTGTTCCTGGTACTTACAAAACTCATCACTTTACAGTCAGTCAATCCTAACCAGCCTTCCAGGAAGAAAGAAATCCTACCCTGTCCACATTTCCTTAACATGCCTGGTGTATTTGTGTACAAGAGCTTGAAGCTAAGGAAAAAACAAACAAACAAACAAACAAACAAACAAAAAACTCCTTTCTGGAGGCTCGAGGCACTGGCTGCCCTTCCAGAAGTCTTAGGTTCAATTCCCAGCACCTACATGGCAGCTCACAACTATCACTAACTCCAGACTCCGTTGTCCTCTTCACCAGCCCAGCCTATCGTCCACGCTGCTGTCTTTGTCTGTGGAAACAGAGAACAAGATTTAATTCTAAAGCTGGGCGTGGTGGTTCTTGCCTTTAACTTCAGCACTCAAAGGGCAAAGGCAAATGGATCTCAATGAAGTCCAGGCCAGCCTGGTCTGCATAGTGAATTTGAGACTGGCCAAGGCTACAGAGTGAGACCCTGTCTCAACAAACACACAAAAGTCTAATTCTAGCAACCTTATTTGTCAGTTACGCATCTAAAATTGGCTTTGTTCTTAGATGTACTAACTAGATTTATATGAGTGTTTGCCCAGATAAATATGTGTATCATGTTGGTACTTGGAAGATCAGAAGAGAGCATCAGGTTTCCTGGAACTGCAGATGGTTGTGAGCCACCATATGGGTGCTGGGAGTTGAACCCAGGTCCTCTGCAAGAGCAACACATGCTCTTGACCACTGAGCCATCTCTCCAGCTCCTCCAAGTCCTTTTGATAGACATTTTAAAACCTGCGTTGTAGGTTATTTTATTTCTAATTAGTAAATTAGTTGCTTTTTAATCAACGTGATAAAACACCACCACCAAAACAACTCAAAGAAGAAAGAGTTTATTTGGAACTTATGGTTCCTGAGACATACAAGTTCATCCCCTCACAGCAGAGACGCATGGCAGCCAACAAGAGGGTCTCTCAGACGCTCAAATACAAGTTCATCCCCTCACAGCAGAGACGCATGGCAGCCAACAAGAGGGTCTCTCAGACGCTCAAATACAAGTTCATCCCCTCACAGCAGAGACGCATGGCAGCCAACAAGAGGGTCTCTCAGACGCTCAAATACAAGTTCATCCTCTCACAGCAGAGACGCATGGCAGCCAACAAGAGGGTCTCTCAGACGCTCAAATACAAGTTCATCCCCTCACAGCAGAGACGAATGGCAGCCAACAAGAGGGTCTCTCAGACGCTCAAATACAAGTTCATCCCCTCACATCAGAGACGCATGGCAGCCAACAAGAGGGTCTCTCAGACGCTCAAATACAAGTTCATCCTCTCACAGCAGAGACGAATGGCAGCCAACAAGAGGGTCTCTCAGACGCTCAAATACAAGTTCATCCCCTCACAGCAGAGACGCATGGCAGCCAACAAGAGGGTCTCTCAGACGCTCAAATACAAGTTCACCCCCCTCACAGCAGAGACGCATGGCAGCCAACAAGAGGGTCTCTCAGACGCTCAAATACAAGTTCATCCCCCTCACAGCAGAGACGCATGGCAGCCAACAAGCGGGTCTCTCAGACGCTCAAATACAAGTTCATCCCCCTCACAGCAGAGACGCATGGCAGCCAACAAGAGGGTCTCTCAGACGCTCAGTCTTTGAAGGCCCTGGGGATGTTTTGTGTTGTCAGTGAATTTTGTTTTCCTTCACCTTTTTCTCTTCACCATGTCTTCAGAGGGGAGAGAGAGGTTTTCAGGTACACAGAGGTTTTTGTATATAAGTCATGTCTTTATGTACCATTTAACATTTTTAACCAATAACCACTAAGATATTTCTCCTGAACCTTCTTAATACCTGATAGCTTCTGACTTTACATCTTTCTCTATGACAAGTCCTTTTTTTGAAGCTTAAACGTTCTCTAGTAAGGCGGTCTCCCACAAGTAAGTCTGTGCTTTGTTGGCAGACCTTCAAAGACAAGATCCAAAAAGGCCTTTCTTTGTTTGATCAATGAAACTGAATTACAAAGGAACTTGAATTAAAGTACTTCATAAGAATATCAAACTTTTACAGTATCACTTTTTTAAAAGTATATTGGCTCAGAAACACATTCAATTCATGTAAGTGAACAGCGCGCCTCTTACAGGCTGAGGCCTCAGAACTATGACTGTCTGTCTCTCCGTCTAAATTCAGTCAGGCTTCTCAAAGCCACTTCTCCAATAGGCCTCGACCCTTGGCAACACAAAACTGAAAGAGAGCTGGAAGGGAGGAGTGACCCAGCCTGGTGACCCAGGGATAGAGGTCAAGAAAGCATTTGAGGGAAGTCAAAGTGCCTGGTGGGGGAGGGAGTGGGGGAGGGGGGTAGGAGGCCTTTAAGAATGACAGTGAGGTGAAGGAAGCACTGGAGAGATAGATAGATCATTGGTTAGGACTTTTTGCAGAGGACCCAGATTCAGGTCCCAGAAGCCACATGGTGGCTCATAACCATCCAAAGCTCCAGTTTCATAGAATCCAATGACCACTGCTGGCCTCCACGAGCATCAGGTATGCATGTGGTACAAACACAGTTGATCCAGTCGAAACACCCATACATGTAAAATAAATATAAATTAATAAATAAATTTTTGAACAATGACAGTGGGGGCTGTAGAGATGGCTCAGCAGTAAAAACTTACTGATTTATCATGAGGACTGGAATTTCCATTACAGCCCCCTTATACGCCAACTTAAGGGGATCAGACACACGCCCTCTGCTGGCCTGTATAGGCAACTGCACACATGCTGCATGCGCAACACAGAGAATCAGAATTTAAGATGAAAATAAATCTTTTAAAAATTGAAATTGCGCAGGATATTTTTTAAAGGAAGAAAATGAGGTAGAGGAGGAAGAGGAGATAGAGTAATGACTAACTTACTGAAGATCGTAGTGCCCGGTACGTTAGTTTGTGCATTCGTTACTTTGTGCTAACAAGGTGCCTGGCGAGGACAGTTTGAGGAAGGAATGGTCCGTTTTGGTTTGCAGTGCAAGAGTAGATTTCCATCTGGTAGGGCAGGCATGGTGGCGGGAGCCTGAGGAGAGCAGCCACGATGCATCTGAAGTCGGGACACAGAGAGTGGTTGATGTCAGCGCTTGGCTGACTTTCTCCTTTTTATTCAGCTTGGGACCCCAGCTAGGTGTATTCTCTCCCCTCAATTAACCTGTTATTAACACCCTCAATTAGTTCCCTCATACAGGTGTTTCCATGATGATTCTAAATCCCATCAAACTGATGATCGAAATCAATCATTAGAGTTCACTCTGTGCCATTGTGACAGGATGCCTCAGCCTTAGATAATTTACAGTGAACAAAAATGTATTGGGCTCGTATTGTACAGACTGGGATGCCCAAGATCCAGGTGTCCCATCTGGTGTCATGACTAGCTGTTTCAAACCCCTTTATAACCAATATTACTGTGTTCACTTATGGCCTAAGCATCTCCCAGTAGACCCCCATATAGGAAGTGCTATTGCACTAGGAACCGATTTTCAAACACGTGGACTTTAGGGATGCATTAAAACTGCAACCAGAAAAGAACAAAAGCAAAGCAAAAATATATGGTGGCCGTGGGGACCAAGTCTAAGGGTGCTTTCAGGGGGTGGGAGATGAAGAACTGTGTGACGCCTACATTTTGAGAAGTTATTCTGGTTGTTTGTCAAGTATTGAATGAAGTAGGACAAGACCAGATATGGAGGCACTACTCAAGTCCAAGCATGAGATAGCAGACGCCTTCCAGGAATGAGAAGTGCTCAATGAATCTGCTGCTTACAAAAGTGCTTACAGCTCTGGCAATGGTCTGGGTGATGCAAATAAAGAAAAAAGATCAATGTGTTTGTAGCCAAGCTACGGAGTTTCTCCAGAAGACGACTCTGATGCTCATTTTGGACAGTTTATGCTGATTTGGATTATGTCCACCCCAAAGTCGTATGTTGAAATCACAACTGAACCCCAAATTGAGATTTTATTGAAAAAGAGGGCCTTTAGAAAGGTGTCCAAGTTAAGGTGTAGTCACTAAAATGCACTCTGACCCATTATAATTGGTTCTCTTATCAAAAGGGTAGTTGGGACACAGAAACACACGTAAAGGAAAGACAATGTTACCTGACATTGTCATTGTTCATTGTCTTGTGTAGAGAGACATATTGTGGAGGTATCAAGGCTTTCCTGTCCTGCCTAGGAGAGGCAATCTCCCAGCAGACTTCCTGGTCCTTTGACCTTTACAAGATTTCTCTCTCCTGTTCTTTGATGTTCCTTGAACTTCAGGTGTGAGAGCTGTGTTGGAGCCGTATCCACTGGGGCTGGGGTCCCTACGGTTAATTACTGTATTTGACCAGTTGTGGTTTTCTGTAAGGGTCTCCATCTGCTGCAAAGAGAAGCATCTTTGACAAGGGTGAAAACTCTATGGTTATAGAGACAGGTGTTTAGAATTGGTTAGGAATTATGCTGGCCTAGTAAAATGGTATCGTTAGATTCCCCTCTAAAATCTAAGATCTTACTAGTCTCAGGTAGGAAAAATCTGATGGGGTTCTAGCCCTAGACAGAAAAACTACAGGCTGCTTATGACTACTGAGAAAAAGAGAAAGAGGCTCCCTGTATTTGCTTATCCAGTGACAAAGCAGTCACTCCCAAAATGGTATACAAACAACAGCAAACATACTCAGTGTTGTATTTATATATATATATATATGCGTAAATCTGTGTGTGTGTGTGTGTGTGTGTGTGAGAGAGAGAGAGAGAGAGAGAGAGAGAGAGAGAGAGAGAGAGAGAGAGAGATTTCATGAAAAGGAAAGAAAAAGTGTAAGTATAAAGAAGAAAGAGAATCCAAAGAAATGAGCCCACCGCACCTATATCTGACATATTTGGCAGTTAGCAGTTTCCAAAAAAATGTCTACAAGGGAAAACAGACCAAAATAGTCCTCAAACTGTGTCAAGTGTGCCTGCCAGAGTATTAGCAAAGATGTTAAGTCTGCTGACTCGGTGGAGAGTCAGTTCACCAAACCCTCCTGAGAATCATACAAGAGGTTATCCCCCACGTTTGCAGAGAGGAAAACAGGGACAGGACACATAGGTAACTCCCTCAAGGGTCACACCCAGACTCTAGCTAGGAACTCTGCCCCGGCCATACACTCAGAGAAGCTGACCAGCCAAGTGCTGAGATACGTGGCTGGTTGTGATTCATCTGTCCACCCACCCCAAGGGTTCAGGGACCTTCTCTGAAGAGGAAGCAGGAAGAACACATGATGTAGGCTTCTGCACGTGACAGTCACTGCGCACTCACTCACGAACGCTGCAGTTTTACCAAAGTAGGCGATTGCCTGCGTGAACTGCACTAAGACCCTCCCCACCCCAATCCCAGCACGGAGACCCTCCCCACCCCAGCCCCGCCACGGAGACCCTCCCCACCCCAGCCCCGCCACGGAGACCCTCCCCACCCCAGCCCCGCCACGGAGACCCTCCCCACCCCAGCCCCGCCACGGAGACCCTCCCCACCCCAATCCCACCACGGAGACCCTCCCCACCCCAGGGAGAACAGGCTTTGCAAACACGTTTCCCAACTTTGTTATTTGTCTTCTGATATTCAGTGCCAATACAGAAATTGAAAGTTTTTACGCCGTTAAATTCGCCATCCTTTTAGTTATCATTTACCGGCTTTTAAATTTTCTGCTTGGAAAAATCTGTTCTTATTTTGAAATTACGCTCTAAAAATTGTGCTGTTTGTTCCTGATGACCACGTAACAAAACACTTCTAATGTTTAAATCTTCGGTCCATGTGAAATTTCTGCTACTAAGTGCACCGTAAGGGGACGCACTTGTGAAGAACAATAATGAGATACTTCTAGGAGTCACAAAAGAAACTTCTGACTATTAAAAATGAAAGGGAGGATTTTTAATCTCTTCCCTTGCGCCTGACAATAATTTCTCAATATGTACTTGTATATCAATAAGATCAATATGAGGCTTGTAATTAATCAGCACTGATAGTAGCAACTTTTTAATTATTTTAAAGCAGAGATTGTAGGCGTGCTTCATCAGGCAATGGAAGCAACTTTTAAAAGTGGCCCAAGGCGAATCAGACACCCAAGACCTACTATTTGAAAGCCACGCAGGCACCAGGAGACACAATCCCCTCACCGGCACATCCCAGAAGAGGCCACAAGGGGGCAGTCACACCGGCAGCGGACCGGCAATAGCTCGCGCACAAAATCCAAATTCTCCGGGGAGGGGAGGGGGGGGGGGGAATTACACTGAAATAGCTTTAATAACGAAAGAAAAGTTACACTGGTTCCACTGGGGCTCGAACCCAGGACCTTCTGCGTGTAAAGCAGACGTGATAACCGCTACACTATGGAACCACGTGCCACAATGGTCTTCTCAGATTGGATAATGAAAATAGAAAACTTTGATTAAAAACTAGTCTGGTAACAACGAAAAGTTTGTAATCTGCCCTTAAAGAAGTATTTCAAAATAAACACAGATTTTTCTAAACGCCGAAAACAAACGGGTGCTTTCAAAAGGAGACTTCAAAGTACCGTTTAGATGCGTCAGAAACAAAATTAGATAACCTAGACAGGCTACAGCAATAACTACCTGAAAAAAATTAACTAGCACACCACGTGGTTCCACTGGGGCTCGAACCCAGGACCTTCTGCGTGTAAAGCAGACGTGATAACCGCTACACTATGGAACCGGGCGGAGGAGTCGCATGCCATATCAACTAACTACATGTAGAACTGTGGTGACGCTGGGACTTGGAATCAAGATGTTTTTGTACCTTGCGCAGAGAACTTCCAACAGGACCTGGGGTTTCTAGTGGCGCCGCTCCGCTCGCTCCCGGCTGCTCGCTTCCGGCTGCACACTCCACGGTTAATGGAGGAAGAGAGAGCTCGTCCCCCCGAGTCGACGCTCCTGCTCTGATGTAGACAGTACGGAGACAGAAACACACCTGGCTCTGTGGCGCAATGGATAGCGCATTGGACTTCTAGACAAATGGAGGCATTCAAAGGTTGTGGGTTCGAGTCCCACCAGAGTCGCTTTTATTTTAATAAGAGAGTTATAACGCAAGAACAAAAGACCGGAGTTAGGAAGAAGGAAAAGTGTACCGAAGTCCATGAGTATTAAAACATCCTGCCTGACATGCCCATTAAAATAAAAAAGGAAAGTTATCGCCGTCGTTTCAAGTGTCCGTCACCATAGAAGAATCAGTAATCTTGGTACTACCACCAGCGAGCTTTCTCAGTCACTTTCCAGCGTCAATCACATTGCTATTGTATGCGGAAATGAAGTAATGAGCGAGGTATAATCAGGGTTACGAACCTCCCTCCCCTGTGACTTTGTTTTTCATTGTTTTGTTTTATATGAGTAAAAAATATTATTTTACGGTTCTTTGAAAACTTTTAAATCTTGCAGTATTGCTCCAGTTGCTGGTAAATAAAATCTAGCTCTTTCAGGTACCAGAATGGCCGAGTGGTTAAGGCGTTGGACTTAAGATCCAATGGATTTATATCCGCGTGGGTTCGAACCCCACTTCTGGTAAATGTGTTTTTCCTTTTATATTCTCCTAGCACCTATGACGTTAGGACCCAAACAAAGAGCCGAGGACACGAGGTAGAGAAAAACACGACACAACAGCTTTACGTTCCAGACCCAGCCACATGCCGAGTGTCTTTCTGAAAGCTAGAAAACTGGCGTGCGGCGAGTTTAAAAATTAAAATGTATAAGGAAAATATTTTAAAAGGAAAAAATAAAAAACAGGGTCTTTAACTGTAAGGTGTGACAGAAGAGAGAAACTGCAGAAAAATAAACAGGACGCTCAATCATCTGAAGGTGTTTTAGATAGGCTGCGGTGAGCACAAAGACAGGGCAGACTGAATATCCCCCCCAACCCTTCAGCGGCTAACCAAACATCTCTGCGGGCCATCTGTTAGGATCAATCCAGACTTGGGCAAACCACGGGGCATTCGAAAGTAGGATGGGGAGCGGCTAAACGGAATGCAGCTCGGGTTGCGTCTCTACAGGTAGCAAGAGTGGCCTCGTTGCCCTGGAGCCTGACACTCTGGTCTGCGCTGGGGACAGCCGGCACGGATCTGCCCGCTCTGCTTCACCCTGCGCGGACTCCACATCCTTTGTGAATCACACTCTCTCCCACTGGGCGTGGCGGTCAGTCCAGAGGTTCGAAGGGCAACACGCATGAGGCTCCTGATTCCTCTGAAACTGACCGCCTGGCCAGGCAGCCCCTCTCCAGGAGTCACGGTGTTAGCATTCTCAATTGAACTCGACAGCAGATGTTTAGGGTCCCATAAGTTCTTTGTAAGAAGTGCCTAACTCGTTTGCGGTTATCTAATACCTGCGATCGTCCCTCAGAGCGCGACTGGGGGCTAGGGAAGGCGGTCGGTTCGACCCTACACAGGACCAAGCCTCACAAGCTTGCCGAGATCCTGAACTCAGTGTACGCTCAAGAAATGTCGAATGCAAACCTCAGTTCAAGCTATACACCCACAAGGCGCTCTAGCGTGCCAAACAAACAAAAAACCCGGAATCAGAAAAAAAAAAAAAAAAAAAAAAATGTCTCCAACAGCTCAGGAGGCCTGACCATAGGGTACAAAATATGGGGCGTTCCTCTCGTGAAATGCACAAAATAGAAACCTCCAGTAACTGTAATCTTTATAGGCTACATATGATGAGAGAGGAGAAAGATATACTTGATTTCACCATAACTGCTTATCGTGATTTTTTTTTTTTTTTTTTTTTTTTTAGTAGTAAAGACTAAAGGTTTTCAACTACTTGGAAAGAATTAGGACTCTAGGCCTAATTTTAACTGTGGATAGACTTTGAAGAAAGGACTCGCTAAGAGCCCGGATAGCTCAGTCGGTAGAGCATCAGACTTTTAATCTGAGGGTCCAGGGTTCAAGTCCCTGTTCGGGCGGAAGTTGTTTTAGGCTCCTGTATTTCCGGTATGACTAAATAAGTGAAAGACCTTCAATATAGACCCAACCTACCCTTATTTGAAGGGGGCAATTTATAAGAATGAGTACAGACGTCATGCGGCTGGGTTTTGCTTGGAAAGTGGTTGTTACATGACATTGTGTGAGATTTTTGTATTCAAAACATCTGTAGGTATACAACCAGAAAACACTGTACATCAGTAGTCTCGAAGAATGTCTCCTGATGCCTCTTATTAAAGGCGAAGCTTGGGAACTAGGCTACTAAATCTGTATTTCAAATGAAGACACAGAATGTATAGTCTCCACTTAGGACTACGTTCTTAGCCAGATTTCCTGTGCTCTCTGATGGGCCCCGACTTAGCAAGAGACTTGGCTGTGTAGGCAAATACTTCCAGGACTAGCTTCAAACCTGTCATTGAAACTTGAAAGCTTAGCAAAGGGACAACATAAGGTGGCGATTGGGGGAACAGACCCAAGAGGTCAGCTGGTGCAGCAGGCATGTGTTGTATGGGCATATCTCCCGAGCCAAGTTGCCACCATCTTCGTGAGTTCAACTATATCTCATCACAGCTGAACTTGCTGACTGTTGTTCTCCTAGAAAAGGAGGCAGGGATCTTTGAATTTCCAATCACCCCACCCCATCGGTTATATACAACTCTGCGAATGACTTCAGAAAGAAGATAGAGCATACAGCTGGAAGAGATTAGTGGAACGGGCTCCACATTACAGGGCCATTGAGGAGCCAGGCTGGGTTCCAAGCAATGCGACTGCTTTGGGGGTCACCCATGCTCCTGCCCATAACCCTCATCCAAGATCTCTAAATAACCCTAATAAGTTCATTGGTTCCCTGGGGTGAACTTTGATGCAATCGGTTTTTGGTTTGCCATAATACTCTGTCGACGTGTCAGCTTCCACCGTGTAAGATTTTGAGCCATGTATCCCAGCTAGGATCCTATGTTTCTTTGCCTCTCTTTCCAAAGAGAATCTTTGTGTCTTCACAAGGATGGCTATTGTACTGGGAAGGAAATAACAAAAGACAGAAATAACAAAATAAAACTTTGCTGAAACCCGGGATCGAACCAGGGACCTTTAGATCTTCAGTCTAACGCTCTCCCAACTGAGCTATTTCAGCACAGATAATAAGCCCCCGTCCCCACTCTAAAGCAAATTTAAAGTTAAAAAAAATTCAGGTCACTTCACCTCCAATTTTTGAATTTTTAATTTTATTTTTAAAGGTGTACTATTTTTAGTTCTGCAATTTTAAGAACAGTAACAAAATTAATTCCTGTCAGGTCAAGGTGTGTCCTGGGTTACCTTCGTTTAGTTTCTACCCTTTCTCTACCCTTATCCAGGGTCCCAAAGAGTACCTAGTGTGTATAGCTTGGTCTCACGGTCCCATTCATCCCTCAACGTGTGCTGGAAGGTCGACTTGCTCATAATTCTTTTTCTTTTTTTTTTTCTTTTTTTAATTTTAAACTCCAGATTTTATTCTTTTCCCGGCCCACTTCCCATACCTCCTCCCCGCTCCCCTGTCTCCATGAGGATGTCCTCACCCCCACCCCCGCCACCCCCACCTCCACCCCACCAGACCTCTAAACTCCCTGGGGCCTCCAGTCTCCTGAGGGTTAGGTGCATCTTCTCTGACTAAGCCCAGACCCAGCAGTCCTCTACTGTATATGTGGTGGAGGCCTCATATCAGCTGGTATATGCTGCCTGGTTGGTGGTCCAGTATCTGAGAGATCTCAGGGGTCCAGGTTTATTGAAACTGCTGGTCCTCCTACCGGGTCGCCCTCCTCCTCAGCTTCGTCCATCTTTCTCCTGATTCAACCACAGGGGGGCAGCAGCTTCTGTCCATTGGTTGGGTGCAAATATTTGCATCTGATTCTTTCAGCTGCTTGTTGGGTCTTTCGCAAGGCTTTCATGCTAGGTCCCGTTTTGTGAGTGCTCCATAGCCTCCGTAACAGTGTCAGGTCTTGGGGGTGATCATAATTCTTAAACGCAGTAACCAATTTGCTCTCAATCACCCAAATTTGCCCGAGGCCTAAAAGGTCAGGGTCGCGATAAACTTCAGTGTTTAATTTGTCAACTTCGAGCGAAGGGCGCATGCAAACTATAGCTGAAAGGAGGCAGCAGGAAAGTAAAAGGGAAGCAGTCAGTGCTCTGCATCAGCCTGTCCTGAAAAGGATGAGAGTGAGGAGCGATGATAATGACTTTGTACAACTCTAGTTGGATATGTACTTTGGGTTTCACATATATATGAACTGCATTCTGATTGTTGTAACCCCCTTAGCCTCTCAGGTCTCCCTCCCAGCCCACCAGTTAATCTCTCTCCCACATTCATGTATTCTGAGTTTGTTGTTTTGTGTTTCGGTTTGGTTGCCGGTTTTGAGACCTGGTCTGTGTGACCAGGGACATAGAACTCTTACAACTTAGTGGGTGCCTTGGTGGCTACAGAACTGAAGTCAATGAATGTCTCTTCCCCCAGAATCCGATCATGGTGACTTTCAGAGAGCCCAATCTCACCCTGCTGTCCCCTCTTCCTTGGATGAGTGACCAGAGAGCCATTCCTTTAGCAAATACCAACCAACCAAGTCTTGGGGCCATAGGCCTGTGATTTTGAGTGTCCATGCTTCTTTGAAACATCCGTTTCGGTATATGTTTTTGTTTTATTTGGATTGGATTGAACTGCATTTCATCACTAGAGTAAAAGCTCTTAGTAATTATCACATAACACCAGCTTTCCTGTGGATTCTACTAAGCTCGTTTAGTTATCACAGGAAGGCAAGATAACTGTTCCTTTACTTCTGAGGAGGCTGTCAGTGAGGACGAGGCGGTCATTGCGGGATCGGTGTGGACCCTGCGTGAAGCGTCCTTGTGAGCCAGGTGAAGACCCGGCCTCACTCTCGAGTTCCACCTCCATCTCTGCTGTCCTTAGAGGGCGCCTGTCTCATTCTGTTCGCATTGAGGAGGTCGGCTTCATTCACAGCCCACCTGAATCAAGGAAGACTCAATCTGCATTAAACAAGCGGTGTCTTCTCCTCCCAGGGAAAACTATTTCACCTCAGGGCTTGCAAACTTATTGTGCTTACAAGCCAAGTTCTTAAAAATCCTGCAGGAAAATGGATGAGACTGTATGAATTTGACGTGGACGTGCCCTGACTCTTAGATTTGTACCAGCCCTTAAGTGCCCCCTTTTCCCACTAACAGACATCTCTACCTCGGCTTCACCATCTCCCAGTAATCAGGAGCACTTTTCATAACAGGAGAAGTTGGACCTGGTGTGAAGAGGCAAGCTGCTCTACGTGGGGTTTCAGTTCCCAGAGAAGCATTTTTTTTTCCCTGAGGACGGGGTAGGACAAATATAGGGAAACCGAGAGGCAGCCGCGCGCGCGTGACCGAGGCAAAGCGGTTGCTGGCGTGTATCTCGAACTTTCGAGCTCTTTCCCAAGAATGCGTCGAGCTTGTGGTGTGCTCGCCAGAATTTTAACATTTCTTTCTTTAGCCAGACATGTCTGGCACCCTAAATCTAATTGTCCTAATTACTTTTTTAAAAGAAAAATAGCAGCGCCCGAACAGGGACTTGAACCCTGGACCCTCAGATTAAAAGTCTGATGCTCTACCGACTGAGCTATCCGGGCTCATGGCTGCTTGGCTCAGCTCTGTATGTGAAGACTCCTATCACTTTTTCTGTGCTAGTAATGTAAAGGATTACTAGGCCCCTCCTTCGTGTCTCATATAATTTCTAGGTAGAGATCGCGTGAAAGCGGGAAGAAAACAAAATGGATTTATGGAGTGGTGCGTTTGCCTATCGTCTGGATACAGACTTCTTAAATATGCCGCTCACTTAGAAGTTTGTTCCCTTCACTGTAAACCCTGAGTTCTGCAAGTGTATGAAATGAGCAGAAGCCTCTTGCTAACAGTTGCCACACTACACGTTTCTTTCCCTAAACTCAAACTGAAACCAGGGGTTATGCCATCAGGACGCCCTTTCTTTCAACACACAATTTTCGATTCCTCCTACCCATCCCGGGTGCCCAGCTCAAACAAATACAAGTACGCAGCACAACATCTAAGAGGAGCCCACCTATCATACCAGAAGTCCGAGCCTAACCAACCCCCGCCCCCACTTGCCACGGTCAGGAGCCCGACCTTGCGCACGCGCAGCTTCTACGCCAAGGGCTCTCTGTACCTACTCGCTCCTCTGATAACACAGCATTTTATTTTCATAGCATATCTTGCTACAGTCATTCAGTCCTCTGGGCCTTTGCTCTTCTCTTACCAAATAGAATGTCACCTCCCGTTCTGTTCCTTATTCCCAAACACGTGGGAAAGAGGAAAAATAATCCCTGTTTTGCTGCTTTCTCAGATGACGTTCTTTTAACAAAAGGAAAAAGCAAGAGAAAACAAGTGTATTAACACGTGAATTTCACAGAGACACGGAAGAGATACCCAGAGAGTGGGTGATTCTTCAAGAAACGGCCCTAAGTTCTAGTATATATAGCACCTTCAACAAGTAATAATAATAATTAATAATAATAAAATATTTTAGGATGAGTGACAAGAAAAAGGGAAAGGAGCTCGTGTCTCCAGAAGAACGCATCGTGGAAACGTAGATATATAGGAAATTAATGGTAGATAAAGATAGCTAAGGAAGTCTGTTGGGTAGATTCCTCTGGTCCAATCTGCAAGCCAATAAGAGTTTATCTTTAGTTGTCCAACCTTTGTCCTTCGAGACAGAGAGGGGCGGAGAGAAACCTTTGTGCGTGTATGTCCTGCTTTGCATTGGTTGCTGAATTTCCTGACTCAAAATAACCTTTATGCCAAAGCAGTATGGGTGTGACGTGGTCTCCTCCCTATTACACACTGGAGACTGTAGATGAAGTGCCATCTTCTCTGGGGTGCTCCCTGTGACAGCTGGCAAAGCTTCATCCTGCAGAGTGGGTGGATAAAGGCATCTAAACTATGCCTTCTAAGTTGAGTGAGGTCATTCATTTGTCTTCTATGCCCTTTGTGCTTGGGTCACACTGCTTCTCACCGGTTTCCTCCCTCCACCTTGAACTGAAACATGGCCAGGGCAAAGGTGCAACATTCCTTAGGCATGAACGATGCCCATTTTATTAAAAGATCCCAACCTTCCCCTTACCTGTGTGCAAGAGATGCTGAAGCAAACTGTCACGTTGCTCCAGATCCCCAGAACTGATTGGACACAGAGACAGAGATGAAAATAGAATTGGAAGCAGAGATATATTTTAAGAATTTAGTTCAAACAGTTGTGGGTGTTTTACATTCAGAATGCTATCTCTTGAACATAGCCTGGCTATTGAGTTCATGAGCTCACTGCAGCAGTGATTACCCACACAAGGCCTGCTCGAAATCAAGACAGCCTAAAATCCCATGCCAGACAGATCGGTGATCTCCAGGCCCTACACCACACTGAAATAATCAGCAGTGGGTTCTTGCTGGAGGAGGGGAAATCAAACTTCACTGAAGATGTGGTCACTGGGAGGTTTCCCATGCTCTAGTGCATGAGCCCTCACACTCATGCACACAACCCACTGGACTTACTGGGAGGGAGGGAGGGAGGGAGGGAGGGAGGGAGGGAAGGAGGGAGGGAGGGAGGGAAGGAGGGAGGGAGGGATGTGAAAACTTGGGTGGGAATGGGTTGGAGGGATATAGAGTTGGAAAGGGAAATGGAGGATAGGTATGATCATATTTCATTGTATGCATACAGGATATCCTCAAAAATTTAAAAAAAAAAAAAAAAAAAAAAAAGGAAAGTTCTGTAGGGCAGACTGGCAGTCTAAATAGCTACAAATTCTTGGATGTAATGAAGCAGTCTCAATTCCAAGCACAGGAGGAGGGCAGTCAGCCAAAGATCCAGGCAGGTATTCCTGAACCTGAGGTCTTAGAATTCCTTTCTCATTAGAAATTCATTTTTGCTCTTAAGGGCTTCAAATGAGCGCATGGAGCAAACCACATCCGGAGACTAATTGGCCTTGCTTGAAGTGGGCTGAATTGAATATCATTTCTAGTTTTTACTTTTTTAAAGTTACATTTATTTATGCATGGATGGGGGGGTGTGCACACATACCACAGTGCCTATGTGAGGGTCAGGGTACAGTTTTCTCCTTCCACCAAGTGAAACCTGGGAAATAAGGCCGGATCAGGCTTGGCAGAAAGCACCTTACCCACTCAGCCATTTTGCTGACCCTGTTATCTCTTTTAAAAGCACACCACACACACACACACACACACACACACACACACACACACACACACCACAATAACATCTAGACTGGTGTTTAACCAGTCACTATCACACAGCCAACTTGACGCATAAAACTACTCCTGACTCATGTGACGTCCATCATCCAAAGTTTGAACTGTCCAGTTTATTGGATGGCCATTTTGATTTTTTTCTAGCCATCACTTATTTGAGTTTCAAGAGTCTCTGACTGAGACTCATCTTTCCATCCAAGAACCTAATGATGTGGTGAATAAGGCACCTTATCGTCTAGCCTCTTGGCAGACTAACAGGTTGGGAAGTGTAAGAGTCGGTTTACCGGAAGCTTCGGGGTTTGCTGGATCTGATTCTTCTCAGCCCGTGCTTCAGCCTGGTACCCGAATACACGGGAGGCTCTGCTTACTCCACTGAGCGTTGCTTCATTGCTTGACGCATCACCGTAGCACGTTTTGGGTTTGTCTGTTGTTTTGTATTAGAATCCAATCCAAAGCCTTCAGAATCTCTCGTTTCCTACCACAGTCCGGTAGAGCTTAGGTGGTCAGCTTAAGTCAGTTTATCTCGAGTGCTTGGTGTCTGGGTATCTTTGCTGGGACACAAAGTGAATGAACATTGAACTGGGACAGGAGGCTGTGTAATGGTGGTTTTCAATGTGGCAAATGAAAATACAGGGCACCCAGTTACAACCGAATTTCACGGAAACAACGATACTTGCTTTATATGTTCCTCGCAAAATTTGGGACACTGCTTATTCTAAAGGGTCATTTCTCTGAAATTCACATTTAATCGGGAGTGCTTCATTTGGAGTGATAGCGCTAGAGTAGACCTAAACCAGAAAAGGACTCCTTCGTTTTCTGTACTCCATCCGGGTCCTACTTATTGTTAGCTCAGATGGACAAGCCTCTGTGCAAAAAGGGTCCAGACTGTGACCTGAGCTTCTGAACACAACCTGAGAAGCCTGAGCTGGAGCCCCAAATCAGCTGGCAGGCTCTGTTCAGAGTAAACCAGGCGACACACGCTGACCTCAAAGGGTAAGGACACAGATGTCTACATAAGGGAGTATTACAAGTGGAGTTAACAAGGAAATTCAATTAGATACACGTGGTTGTGTTGCCGTATAAAATCACTGCCGAAACCCGGGATCGAACCAGGGACCTTTAGATCTTCAGTCTAACGCTCTCCCAACTGAGCTATTTCGGCTGTGCTTGAAAAGGTTTTTTTAAATCTGGTAATTATAATGAGGAAATACATTTTAGCGGTACTAAGTCAGCTAAATTTGGCCAAGAATATACAAAAGTAACGAAGTTTTTTTACTACTTTATTTCTCTTTCTTTAGGACCCTATTTACAACCTGAGATCCATTGCTTCTCAAGTGACATCTTTTAACTGTCCTACAATTTGCTTCTCTCCGTTAAAAAAAATACTCAATTTTTTTTCTTAAACTCAAAAAACATTTTAAAGTAATGAATATTGCCTACAGCCTAGGCGGTGCTCGGATACTGAGCTATAGCCACAGTCCAAATCATGAATTTTTGAGCTTGGAATTCAATTTTGAGACTGTAATTACAATTGCATGCTTATTAATTCATGCACAGAATTGACTGTATAGGTACAACAGAAGCTAGTTACACACACACACACACACACACACACACACACACACATCATACATCATACACATACACATCACACACACACACAGATTTCATGTTGTAAAACACTGTTGTAATGATTAGATACACACATACTAATTTTTTTTAAAGATTTTTTTTTTTTAATGTGACTACACTGTCACTGTCTTCATACATACCAGAAGAGGGCATTGGATCCCATTACAGATGGTTGTGAGCCACCATGTGGTTGCTGGGAATTGAACTCAGGACCTCTGGAAGAGCAGTCAGTGCTCTTAACCGAGGAGTCATCTCTGCAGTCCAATTTTTTTTTTTTTTTTTTTTTGAGGGAAGCCAATTTTAAAAGGTTAAGGTGTGACCTTCAGTTTATTTTGAGTTTTGGGTTTGGTATATTTTTACAGATATCGGTTTGAATGTCAGATATATTTACAAAATGTCTGGAAAAGGACGGGAAGAACTAGATTGTAAGCTGCCCTGTTTGATTTCCACTAACAACACACACACACTCATTCACACACACACACTCACACACACCTCTCACACACACACTCACACACTCTCATACACACTCTCACACACTCACACATACACACACACATTCATACTCACACACACTCACACACACACTCTCACACACACTCATACACACATATTCACACACACTCACACATACACTCACACACTCTCTCACACACACTTACACACACACATACACTCACACACGCTTGCCATTTGCAAACTCTTCACATGATCCAGACTCCGTGTTACCGCAGTAGGAGTTGCAGGACCCTTTCAAACTGGAAGTCAGCTGTGAGTTAATGCTATCCCTAACAAGCTGGGTCTACCCCACCTGTCTCCCATTTCACAGCAGTACATTCCTTGCATGCATTTCATTTGAAAGTGACTTAAGTTCCCTAAAGCTAGCTAGAATAATCCAGTGTTTCATACTGAGTTGATTCATAAGAAAGGGGAACATGAGCTTATTGCACTGTGAAGTAAACGGATAACCTTGTTTAGGATGTTCAAAAAGTAGGGAGAGATTCCAGATAGCCTTTTTCAAGAGACCAAGGGAAGAACACATCCCAGGTGTGCATAGGGTCTCAAACCTGGGACAAAACAATATGCCCACTTAACATAACAAAGCAGATACTGGCCTCCAGGTTCTCACAGCATCTCTCTGTCCCTACCTGTTACCAGGTCCTCCAGGGTGGCATACCTGCCCACCCCGCCCCTCTCCCCTCTTCTCCCTTCTCCTCCCCTCTCCTCCCCTCTCCTCCCCTCACCTCTCCCCCCTCCCGTCTCCCCCCTCCCGTCTCCCCCCTCCCCTCCCCCCTCCCCCCTCTCCTTACCTCTCCTCCCTCTCCTCACAAGGCTCAGGGTCATGTCCACTCTGGGATTCTCCCAGATGTCCCTGCCTGGCTATGCTTCCCTGTTATCTACAATAAACTTTCTTCCCCACTATATCTAGAAGCAGTCATGTCCTTGCTTTGCTTTGCTTTGCTTTGCTTTGCTTTGCTTTGCTTTGCTTTGCTTTGCTTTGCTTTGCTTTTTGCTTTGCTTTGCTTTGCTCTGCTTTGCTTTCTTTTTCCCATCCAGTATAGAGCTGCCATGCCATGCCTCAACTAGATGCAGGTAAGGGTTTTGCAGACCCAGCAGTCTTGTTGAAACATCAACATTTTGTTTTCTCTACATAGTTGTAGTAGGAAAAATCCTAAAATAATGACCACCTTCCAAACCTTCCAGGTACCACCACCACCACTCTAAGAAGGAAAATTACAAAAATCAATGAGACCATTAATATGGTAGGATTTCCCCCTTATGGTTAGATTATCCTAAACAGCACATCTGACTCCAAAATATTCGATTTTCTATTATTCATAGAGGGTTTTGTGATGGCTAGCCCTTTTATTTTCCAGATAAGGGGTAGAGGCAGACAGAGGGGAGCAGAGCCTTGAAAGCAGAGAATGGGGGTGGGAGTGGGGGAAGGAAAGAAGGGCAGAAAGGGAGAGACCGAGCACTGGGAGCAGCTGAAAGATGCCCAAAGGGTAAACTTCTGAGTCCGTAAGGTTGTTTCTATAGGAGATCACCACTTAATCACAGGTTTAAGCAACTGAAAGATTCCAAATTTAAATAGGTAATTAAGTGGTGGTAAATTATGGAAGGTGTGCCTTTGGAAGAAGTGCATCACTCAAGGGAGGGAACGAAAGGGACATTTCCTAACCCTGGTCCTTCCTGCTACTCCACTACACTTTCTGGTTACCTTGTTCCATCATGTCCTTTCAGTAGTGATGTTCTGCCTTCCCTCTGGCCCAAAGCCACGGAGCTGGCTAAACGTGGACTGACGCCATGAACTACAATAAACCCTTCTTCCCCCTTACGTGCTTCTCTCTGGTATTTGTCACAACACAGACTGTCTGGCCAGCATGGGGTCCTCCAGCTGCGTGCAGAAGAAACTCAGTTAAAGGTGGCAAGGTTGTAAAGCTCTCTGGACTTGGACTTGGAGACCACATGATAAGGAATGCAGGTAGCCCCTGGGATGAGAAGAGCTCCTCGCTGACAATTCACAAGGAAACTGTTTCTTTACCACAAAAAGAAGATGAAGGATGCCAGCAAGGATAAATGTGAAAGGAGACTTCCTTAATATGCCTCCAGATAAGAACTCAACCACATCTTCTTACCTTCTCATGAGACCCTGGACAAAGAAGCCAGCTATGTGGTGTGAGACTCCTCACCTCCAGGACTGAGCTCATAAATAGGCCTTGCTTTAAGGCACCACATATATGGTAATTAGGTGTGCTGCAAGGAAGAGCCACTACTAGCTGCATAGGCTTGGTGTATACATGACAAAGGGTGACTTAAATCCTAGCCTGACCAGATGCTTGCCTGGGATTCAGGGCAAGTCGATTCCTTCATAGTCGTATTTAAGATATAATGGCACTAACTATATAGTACAG
Source organism: Mus musculus (assembly GCF_000001635.26). Lineage (NCBI taxonomy): Eukaryota > Metazoa > Chordata > Mammalia > Rodentia > Muridae > Mus > Mus musculus. The sequence continues at coordinate 11,998,850 of NC_000085.6, read as the reverse complement.
TTATTACATATATACTAGTCTACCCTCAGTTCCTCAGTTGAATAAGAATTCTCTGCAGAATATACATATATATACTCTGCAGAGTATATTCTGTATATATATAAAATCTTGCTTGTTTGATTTGTTTTTTTAAAATTGGCCAAATGATTTAATCTGTGGTTTCCCTTGGTCTTAGTTCTCAGACTACATAGAAGAGCCATGTTTAAAATTGTGTCTCAAAACAGGTCACCAGGATACATGCCTGTAATTCCAGGATTGGGAAGGTGGAGGAGGAAAGACCAGGAATTCAAGGTCATCGTTAGCTATATAGTGAATTTGAAGGCAGTCTGGGGTACATAGAAAAATTGGAGGCTATTCTGGGTAATAGTAGATTTTAAAAAACATTTTTTGATAGCACCACAGGTGATACCAAAGCATACCTGGTTTTCTTTCAAAGTTTTTTCTTCTTGTCTTCCTTTTTTTTTAAATTAATTAATTTATTTATTTTTGGAATTCCAGAATTATATAAACCAGGCTGGCTTTGAACTCACTGAAACAGCCAAGGATAACCTTGAATTCTGATCCTTCTGCCTGTCCCCCTAATATTAAGGTTAAGGGTGTGTTACAATTCCCCAAATTGTTATTCCTTAGTATGTATGCATGTTTGTAACTGTGTGTGGAAGCATTCATGTGAGGGCAAAGAACATTGGATCCACTGAGTTGTATGTAGTTCCAGGCAGGTATGCGCTAGAAGTAGAATTCTGGTCCCCTGCAAGAGCAATACTCTTAACCACTGACTCCTTTCTTCTCTCATTTCAGAATTCCTACTACTATCTGTCTTAGTGTTTCTATTGCTGTGATGAAACACCATGACCAAAAGCAAGTTGGGGCTAAAAGGGTTTATTTGGCTTATAGTTCCATGTCACTGTTCATCATTGAAGTGAGACAGGAACTCAAACAGAGCAGGAAACAGGGGCAAGAGCTGCTGCAGAGGCCATGGAGGGGTGCTATTTACTGGCTTGCTCCTGTGACTTTCTCGGTCTGCTTTCTTATAGAACCTAGGACCACTAGCCCAAGGACAGCGCCATCCTCTCCCATCAATCACTAATTTAAAAGATGCCTTACATATAGGTCTTACAGAGGCATTATCTCAAGTGAGGCTCCCTCCTTTCAGGTGACTCTGGCTTGTGTCAAGCTGACATAAAACTAGCCGGGACACTTGATCTTCCATCTGAGTTTCCTAGGTCAGAGACTTGCAAAATCTTCCCTTCTCTACCTTCTAGTCTTCAGCCCATGGGCTGTTCATCCCCCTTAGAATCCCTTTGCTTCTCATCTTTCCTCTCCAGCCTCTTAACTGGTCTTATTCATAAACTTTTTTCTACCTGAAATCCAATATCCTGCTTTTTTTTCTCTCTTTTTTTTTTTTTTTTAAATTAGGTATTTTCTTCACTTACATTTCCAATGCTGTCCCAAAAGTTCCCCATACCCTCTCCCCGACTCCCCTATCCCCCAACTCCCACTTCTTGGCCCTGGCATTCCCCTGTACTGAGGCATATAAAGTTTGCAAGACCAGTGGGCCTCTCTTTCCAATGATGGCCGACTAGGCCATCTTCTGATACATATGAAGCTAGAGACACGAGCTCTGGGGGATATTAGTTAGTTCATATTGTTGTTCCACCTATAGGGTTGCAGACCCCTTTAGCTCCTTGGGTGCTTTCTCTAGCTCCTCCATTGGGGGCCCTGTGATCCATCCAATAGCTGACTGTGAGCATCCACTTCTGTGTTTGCTAGGCCCCAGCATAGCCAATATCCTGCTTTTTACTAGTTAAAAACAAAAGCCAGGGCTTCTTCTAAAAGCACATAAAACCTTCTGTGGGTGGGGCCATACCCTCCTTCAGCAACTTGCTCAGTGTTCTATTTATTTATTTACTTACTTATTTATTTATTTCTGAGACAGGGTTTCTCTGTGTAGCCCTGACTGTCTGTCCTGGAACTCACTCTGTAGACCAGGCTGGCCTCCAACCTCCCAGGTCCTGGGATTAAAGGCGTGCACCACCACTGCCCAGCATCCTTTTTTCTTTTAAGCTTGAGGACAAGTTTACTATCACTTACAAGAAAAACAGTACAGATTAAGTGAGAATACTAGCAGCTACCACAAGGAGAGGTAGAATGAAAAGTCATGTACTGTTAAGTTAGCCACGGAAGGCTTGTGGGAGTGAGGGGGTGGCAAACACCTTTAGTCCCAGCACGTGAGGCAGAGGCAAAAGGATCTCTGAGTTTGAGGCCATTCTGGTCTCCATAGAGAACTCTAGGATAGTCAGGGCTACACATGGAGACCCGGTCTCAAACAAACAAAAGCTAGTCTAGGTATAGAAATAAAAATAGCTTAGCAGGAAAGAAAAATGCACTCCCAAAAATGGTAATGGGCTAGTGAGCTGAGCAAAGGCCCCCTCCCATCTTCCCACCCCCACAAGGCTGGTGGTGAATGCCTTGACTTTAATCTAGCAATACATGGAGCCACTGCTCCATGGAGGATGCTTGTCTGGACCTTGCTCTTCTCTCTGTGCAATCACCCTTGCATCACCCTTTCCCCGATGCCTACTTAGCTTTGCAATCACAGCTCTTCTAGTTCCCAGACTCCTGACATGCCTCCATTCACTTTCTCCCAGCTCCCTACAGGCCACAGTGCCTCACACCACCTGTCAAACTTGATTGTAATTGGCTGCTTACTTAATCTCTTTTCTGCTATTTGTATTCCAAATCAGTTAGATATCAGGCTCAGGTAAATGCTTAATGACTGAGGTTGAGTGAATGAAACAAAGAAAATGTTCCAGCCATATTCTAGAATGAACTTGTGTTTAGTAACTCTAAAATCACCTGGTCAAGCTCATAGGTCATGACCTCTACAGGCTATTTATGGAGGGTTCTACTTAATTGATCACAGTGCTGGGTGTCAAATCCCAGGCCGTGTACACACTCAGTGGCATTCTGGACCCACAGCCCTGGAGCTCTTTAGGATCTGTCCTTTGAAGACCCCTCATGTGACCACTCAGCTCCTTTCCTGATGGAACAATGACCAAAGCAGCTGTGATTTGTAAGGGTGGTGGGACTATGGTTTACAACAGGAGCTTCAGAAACTACACAAGGCTCAGAATGCTTCCAGTGGGGAAAGAAGGGTGGACAAGTGTGTTTCATACTGGTTTTGGCAGGGTCTCATGAGACCCAAGCTGGCCTCACATTCACTATGTTGCCAACAATGACCTTGGACTATCCTTTCCTCTCCATGTCCCCATGGCTAGGATTCACTGGGGTTCACCTGGAGGTTCTGAATTTTGTTCCATAAATGTACATCTATAATGAACCAAATCTGAAGATTTTCTGTGCCACTCTTTGAGACTTTGTTTTACTGACCCTATAGTGGAAATCCTTGAAGTATATGGCTGATGAGCAAGTTTGTTGAATGTGTGTATGTGATTGCTTTTTATAAATGAAGGAGAAGCAGCTAGGTCATCATGCTGGAGACTGTACTGTCGGCAAAAAGCCGATAGAAACATGCCTCCTTCAAGATCTGGCGAATGTTGTAGAGTAAGGACCACGGCCTTTGCATAGTGCATAGTCCTCCTGGGAGAACTTGGGAATACTGGGGTATAAAGTCCAGCAGTGTTGTGGTACAAGCAGTGCTCCGGTAGGTACACTTTCTTGCTTGAGGTCACTGATACTGCTTGACATGCCACAGATTGAGAGTTCTGGAAGGCTCTGTCCTTATTCCTTTTCAACTGTAGGGAACAGTGGCTGGCTGTCTTCCACCTCACTGTCATCTCTTCTTGCCCCACAGGTCGGAAAACTGCTGCTTTTCAACTCTGTGGAAATGAAGGCTGGGGAATTCAAACAGAATGGTAAATGCCAAACTCACTCCTATTTGCCTAAGACAGCATGGTGAACCATCTGTGGTGAAAGCCTGTATTTCCCTAAGTTTTGGACTTTGAAGGTCTCTGAATGTATTGATTTGAAATTTTGCTGAGTCATAATGGTGAATCATGTTGGATCCTGACCCTCAGGATCCACATTCCAGGTCATGTCATGTTATTAGATCAGAGAGGGATCATTAAACATTGTTGCTGTTTGACTGACCCTAATGTTGGAATTAAACTGATGGTGCTTGAGGTCTAACAGGACTGTCAGGAATGCCTCAAACCTACTGCTCTGCTTTTCACCTTGCCAGCAAACAAAATAACAAAACTTTACAAAATTTAACTTCCAATCTTGTAGTAATAATCGGGTGGTTTCCCCAAACCTGGTACAAAAACAATCTCTGATAACAGCTTATTTTGTTGACTTGAGATCTGAAAACTCCAGTCTTTGGGGCAGAGCTTTAAAAGAAAGGAAGGGCACTAGCCATCCAGGCCTGTGAAGACAGTCAAGCACTTTAGCAGCAGGATGTGACACACAGCCTGGAACAATGGTGAAGAACTGGACTATAGGAGCTTGAGTGATGGCTTAGCCATTAAGAGCACTTGCTGCTCTGCAAGAGACCCTCAGTTTGGTTCCCAGACCCACATGTTGACTCACCTTTCCACACAGTCATCTGGCTGCTGTGGCCACCAGGCATGCACACAGTACACATACACACTACTCTCAGGCCAAACACTCATATACATAAAATAAAGTTCCCACACAGAGCAAATCATCACTGGCCAGGTCTCCCTCTGTCCACCACTATTTCCTGACTATTAGGAGTAGAAGCAAATCAGACAATATAGCTTTTTAAAAATTATTTAATTTAGTAGTTTTTTTTTTTTGAAAAAAAGCAATAAGGCAAAAAAACTGAAAATATATATATAGTCTTATTTTGCTTTCATGTGACTTTATTCCATCTTCAGGACTTCTAAGCTTCTTCCATTAGCAGGGATCTGGGAATCAAGCTAGAAATGTAGTGCAGATAGAGGGAAAGGGGAAAGCACAGAGGTTCCTTGGGAAATTTCCATTCTATCCAAAGCCTCCGAGACGGCGCCCATTTTATGGGCCTCCCTGGAGTAACCCCTTGTGCTGGGGAAGCCTTCTTAGGAGGAAATTCCCTAGTGCTCAATCTTTGATCATTTTATCTAAGGAAGGAGAGTCAGTGGGAACGGACTGAAAATACTAATTTACCCAGTAAAATCCAATTTCCCTGGAGGGATAGCTTCCTCTGGAATGGTTATTTTCCCCAAGGACCCACACTGGCTGAGGCTCAACAGTTAAGGAACAAAAACAAAAACACTAACAAAAAGTACACAAGGAAGGCACCTCAATTTATGACCCTCAACCAAGGGTGGGTTGCACAAGGGCTACATTTCTGAACAGGAAACTAGAACTAATAAAGAAAAAGGGAGGGTGCCAGTGCCAGCAGGAGCAGCTCCCACAGAGCACGAGCGCTCTTAGCTCTCATCCTTGGAAGGAAACGTTTTTGGGATTTAGCCTGAGCTGGGACATAAGGAAGCTAGAAATCACCCTCTTGACTTTCTACCCGTACGCCTCCTAGGGAAGGAAACTGAGGCAGGAAAAAGACCAGGACTTCCTTTCCAAGAGCCACGTGTGATCGGCAAAGCCGAGCTGAGGCAGCCGCAGGGTAGGCACAAAAACCTTCCTCCTTGTCCCTGCTCAGCAACTGCCACACATGACCCTGCTTGGGGTTGCAATGTCCCTCAAACATGGAAAGCAGAGGCACCAACCCATATTAACGCGCACTTGAGAGAGTCCCAGGGAGACAGGTGATATAAAAAAACCAAGATTCTTCATGGGAAAGGGGGAAAAAATTAGATTTTCTCTACATATATATATATATATATATAATATACAGATGATTTAACACATTATTTCAGAAGTGGCTCCATTCTACTGGGACTTTCAAGATGAAAACATTTGTTGCAGAGGAACTTCTCTAAGATTCTGAAGTATACAGAATGGGTCAGGCAATGTTTTGCTCCAGACTGTGGCACAAACTCAAAATGGTACTGTGCCAGGAAACAGAAGCCAGAAAGGCAACGAAAGACGGATGAGGAGGGACTGGGAAGGTACAAGTGGCTAGCAGTCTTCTCCCACCCTGCCTGTGTTTGCAGAGGTTCTCCACCTGAGGGAGTCCATAAAACCCCTTTATGAGGAGCGTGTGACCCTCTTATCAACGACCAAGGAGGCCCCTGGTTGCTGTCAAAGTAGACAAAACCGCAGAGGGGAATTGTATGCAAGTGAAGATAAAATCTCCAAGAACATAATTCAATATTCAAGCCCTAGAGAACACTCTCTCCTGCAGATGCTCCAAAGCCTTAGTTATCTACACGCGACGACCTGTTACAGCAATCCCACGTGTGAGTACACTTCATACACTGAGACCTAGGCGTGATGCCTCTGCTGGGTAAATCTTATGTGTTTCTTTTTAAAGGAACTTTAAAATCAGTTCTTGCTCTGAACAGCACCAAAATGCTCCTGAATCCCAATCTTATGCAGATCTTGGCTGAGCAGGACACAGGTGAGGGTCAATGACATCATCTCAATGAGGCCGAGAGGGAAGCACACTTACTTGCCTTTGAGATGTAGAGGAACACTAACTTCCAGCCACTAAACCACTCCCTTACAAACATGGGCATCTACTACGTCGATTTCAGCGTCAATCAGCTAAGGCAACCAGCCAATCACCACCACGGGTGTCTGCTTCTGGTGATTGATTTGGAAAAAGTGATTGGTTAAGACAGACAAATTTGAGGAAAGCACTCGGTAAGAGTCCCAACTGCCAGCCTTCCCGCACATCCTCTGCCGTCTTCTCCGATCAGCCCTCTTCCTTTGAGTTACAGCTGCTTCAGAAAATATCTGGGCAAGAACCCCAGTCCTGCTTTTCCTTACATTCCCAGTACTCGCCACTATAAATATGGGTTAGCTCCCTGGTGACAGGGTCCTTCTTCCGCTCAAACCACAGTGCTTTATAGGGGTCATGTGGTGTGCCTACAAGGAAAGAGAATGAAAAGCAAGGTTAGAGCTGACACCCACCACACATCAAGAAATCCGAGCAGGGGACAGGCTTGTTACCATCTTCCGTGGCTTTCGCAGCTTCTGCTTCTCTCTTCTTCCTGGAAAGCCGCTGTTTCTCCTCCAGGCGCTGCTTCTCAGCATTTGCTTCATCCCAACGCCCGTTTTCCATGAGTCTCTGGTCGGGCCGCAGCCGGCTGTCCGTGGGAGCAGTGCCACCTTCCCAGGCATTGAGAGTGAGGGCAAGCTCTGAGAAGTAGTACATGTTCTCTGCATTCTTCCTGAGGACAGCAGCACACAGGAAAGGCAGCTCACAGCCTGAACCAACCCAAAGGGGCGAGCGAGCAACGGCTCAGAGCACCGCCCTGCATCTAAGTGGCCAACAGTGGAAACTCTAAAGCCTTATCAGGCAATCCCCAAAAAGAGAGCTCAATGCTCCCACTGCCACCCTTCTCCAGCGCCCTTTCAAACAACAGATGCCTGCAGCAGCTGCACTCAGAGTCATCTCCACTCATCAGGAAGAGCGAGCTCTAGAGCTGCTCACTCTGTTGCCTGGGCTTCTGTTTAGACCTCGGCCTGGGAAGGTCTGGCTACTTCTGGAGACGCAGTAAGTATATACGATGATGACCTGCACTTGTTTCCAAGCTCTGGGCTTTATCTCTAGGGTCTGTAGGGGAAATTGTTAGCCGGTGAAAAGCACCTTTCTCTCCAGTTGCTTTTGAAAAGCTCTGCTCTGAATTGAGAATGCTGGTGGTACCTGCCTGTAACCCAGTACTTGGAAGGTACGAGTAGAAGAATCAGATCAGCACTTCAAAGAGAGCCTCAGGTACACAGAGAGACCAGCCTGGACTATGTAAGACCCTGTCTCAACAATAGAACTTTAACTAAACTATAGGGATTCCTCTGATTCAGTGAAACTTTAGAAAGGAGAAATCTAATTTGGCATATGGTTGGTGAGATAGTCTTGGAACAGTCTCTTTCAAAGGTTCTCATCCCCCCGGTCATTCCCACAGGTAGCCATGAAGAATGCAGGCAGAATGCTGACGTACCATGCTAGAGTTAAAGGCAAAGGAAGCTGGGATGCCACACTCACGGTAATGGGTTCCTCTTCCACAGCATGACCCTGCTGTCTTCTGCTTCATGGCCTCTCTGCCGAGCATCACCCCCATTCTCCCCGGAGGCTGCCTGTACTTTGAAACAATCCATTTTCTCATCCCATGTCCCCAGGAGGGCAAAGTGAACTTTTCCTGATGGGTCTGTCACTTCACCTGTCACCTATAAGGATGGAGAACACAGCTTTAGAGCAGAGCGACACCGTGGGGTGGCTTACCTGACTAATCTAGAAAAAGTTCTAAAGTAATTACTGGTTAAATCCAGTTATCATAAACGTTATGGAGTTAGCCACACTTATTGCTACTCATTTTTAAATACTATTTGAAACAAGACCAATGAATTATGATCAAAGTTTTTTATTGCATAGGAATTTCTGATGTAAAGGATGTAAAAGCAGAAAAAAACACCTGACACTTAGAATTATTCTAGAAGTTACACAAGTTCACAAACACATCTGAATCTCCAACTACCCTTCACCTTTTCTTTTTTATTGCTCTATGTAGCCTTGGCTGTCCTGGAACTCACTCTGTAGACCAGGATGGCCTCAAACTCAGAGATCCTCCTGTCTCTACCTTGTGAGTGCTGGGATTAAAGGCATGCACCACCATGCCTGGCTAGTCTTCATTCCTACTTGAAATTCTGTGACATGAACCACCTGTGGTGGAGCACACATCTCTCCTCTGCATGTCAGAGGTCCTACTGTCTACACCTTCCTCTCCTCTCCGTTCCCACCTTCACTTTCCTACTTTGCTTGTCTTCATTTTTTTTTTTAAAGAATTATTTATTTTATGTATCTGAGTACATTGTTGCAGTCTTCAGATACACCAGAAAAGGGTGTAAGATATCATTACAGATGGTTGTGAGCCACCATGTGGTTGATGGGAATTGAACTCAGGACCTCTGGAAGAGCAGACAGTGCTCTTAACCACTGAGCCATCTCTCAGCCCTGCTTGTCTTTATTTTTAAAATAAATTTATTTATTTTTATTTAGGTAGGTATGTGTGCCGAGAGAGAGAGAGAAAGAGAGAAAGAGAGAACGAGCACCAGCCACATGTATCTAAGTGTCTTTGGAAGCCAGAAGTGAATATCAGATCCCCTGGAGTGAGTTACCAGCATCTGTGAAGTACCAGATATGGGTGCTGGGAATTCAGCTCAGATCCTCTGGCAGAACACTAGTGCTCTTAGCCACTGAGCCATCTCTCAGCCCTTGTGCTTCTCTTTCACTTCCTCATGGTCAGAAGAAAGTGGTTCAGTAATGTATCCGGTTCCTGTTCTAGTTCTCTCCTTTAAGTCTACTTTTTGGATCTGCGTACTAAGGACACATGACTTTCTACCCCTCTCTCTCTCTCTCTCTCTCTCTCTCTCTCTCTCTCCACACACACACACACACACACACACACACACACACACACGCGCGCGCATGCACATTAAATAAAAAAATTTACATTTCAACCTCTCTTACCTTTCTTGCTACATCCCGAGAGAAGTAGCTATAAGGAACAAATTTAAGATTACACTTGTCTCCTGTCTTGTGATTTACAATGTCAATCTCACCAGACTGTAAAGTGAGAAGAATCATGGGTTAGTTTTATGAAGACTGACCTGAGTTTTACATGAGCATTCCTTTTGTGTGTCACATGTTGGTAACATGGCTTGACCTGCACACTGAAATGCACACATAAACTACCTCCTGAACAAGTCCCTCACTGGGACCCTTCTAGAATTCCTTTGCTTACCACAATTACAGTTTCAAAGTTCTTCCTATAGATTTCATTTTTCTCTCCTTTCTACCTTTCAAAGATTCAGCTTAACTCCACATCTTCCATGAAGCCCTTTTCCAGAAGACAGTGTTCCCTCTTTTCTGAATGCAGTTAAACCAGTCTCACCTCAAAGCTAACACTTAATAGGAAAATCTCTCAGCATATCTCCTGTCCTTCGGTATTTTGTTACACTTTTCAACTTACACATGTCACATTTCTCCAATGTCTCAATAACTCCTGGAAAGTGTTCTCTGACTTTGCAACCCTAGTACTTAGGATTAAAAGCAATAAAAGCTGGGGCCATGTAGCTATGTCTTATGTCCTTTATATTGCCCAACAGAGTCCTACTCATCCTTGGTAGAAGTTATAATTTGATCATTCATAAATAATAATTTATAGTTAGAACTTTATGGAAGTAGGACTACTGCCCAAGAGACAAGCCTTAGGAGAGACTGGCGATCCAGTAAAAACAGTCTGGGACAAGTTCCTGTGTCCTAAATACAGCAAACATGCTCTGAACTTCAGAGGAACTTTGGGTACCTTTGCTCACCTGATCTATCCACAACTTGCCCACAATAATGTTGTGTACTGTTGTGGTAACTTTTTTCCAAGTGTAATGGTGCCCAGTTGAGTGGAAAATGCAGTGGATAGTACCTAGAAGCAAAAGTATACAGCAAGGTATCAGAAAAACACTATCATACACACTAGAAAGAAGACCGATGTCCTTCTATTAATATCTGTTACTTTAAAAAGAAAACAGCAAGTCAAAAAAAATTAAAGCACAACTTTCTTAATTTTTTATAAAAAGATTTATTTTATTTATATGAGTACACCTTAGCTGTCTTAAGACATACCAGAAGAGGAAATCTGATCCCATTACAGATGGTTGTGAGCCACCATGTGGTTGCTGGGATTTGAACTCAGAACGCCTGGAAGAGCAGTCAGTGCTCTTAACCGCTGAGCCATCTCTCCAGGCCCTTCTTAAATGTTTTAACTGTTGGGTTTACTTTTGCTTACTTGATTTTAAGTATATGAATAAAATATAACTAGATGATGTCAGGTAATAACAACTGATACATCTTAGCTAGGAACCTGTATTTTATAATACCAATTTCAAAATTAGAGAAAGAAGGCAAATGTGCCCCATCATCAGGAAACGAACACTGCACTGTGGAAGGAATGTGTATTTGCAGTCAAGACTGGTAATCAGCTGTCTGAGCACACAACCCACTACCTATGGGTCGTAACAGCAGGAGTGGGGAAGGAAGCAGCGATAAGGAAGCTTCAGGATTGGAACTAGACTACTGTGAGTTTAAAATGGAGTTGTGACAGTACTACAGTGGAAGAGATTTACAACATCAAAGGCAGGATTAGCTGAGCCTGGCGACTTATCTATGTAGACAAGATGGGTAAGAGAAGAGAAGATTTCAAATGCACCAAAGTATAGAAAACTAAAAAGAGGCCAAGAGTGGCCAAGAGTGCACACCTTTGATCCTAGCACTTGGGAGGCAGTAACAGATGAATCTCTGAGTTTGAGGTCAGCCTGGTCTACAGAGTGAGTTCCAGGACAGCCAGGGCTACACAGAGAAACCCTGAGGGCAAAAGCTTCAAGACATTAGATTAGTAATGACTTAGGAAATGACACCAAAAGTATAGGCAACAATAAAAACAAGGGGGAAAAAAAAAAGGACAAAATGGTCTTTTGGAAATTAAAAAGTTTGTACATCAAAGGGCAATACTATGGAGTAAAAAGGCAACTCACAGAATGAGAGAAAGTATTTGAAAATCCTATTTTTGATAAGAAAACGATACCCAGACCAAATATAAAACTCTCAAAACTCAACAAAACAACTCAATTTCACAACTAGCAACGGTGGCTAGGTGTGGTGGCACACAATTTTAATCCCAGCACTCAGGCGACAGAGGCAGGTGACAGAGGCAGGCGACAGAGGCAGGCGGAGCTCTGAGGGTTGGTCCTGGCTGAAGAGAGATACAGTGAGACTCTGTCTCAAAGAAACAAAGCAACAAGAACTGTCAAAGGGTCCACGCATGGTGGTGCTCACCTTTGTTCCTAGAACTCCAGAGGCAGTGCATCTCAGTACATCAGCCTTCCTGGCCGATGTTTTGAGATCCAGCCAGAGCTACATCTCAAAACAACAACAAAAATCCTAAAAACAATTGACAACAGACTTACACAGACCTCTCTAAAGCAAATCCACAAGTCATTAAAAAGCAGATGAAAACAAGCTCCACACCACTCTTACACCAAACGCACGCGAGACACGCGAGACACACTTAACAACAGCTAGGGTGGCTACCATTGAATGAATGAATCAACAATGGGGACATGGGATAACTGCAGCTTTGGCACTCTGCTGGGAGGATATAAAATGGTAGACTCTCACTGTAGAAAACAGTGTGGAAGTTCTCAAAACATTAAAAAGGGAATTACCATGTGACCCAGACCCAGAATTTTACTACTCTACTTCTCTATACACTCAAAAAAAAAAAAAAGGTGGGCTCTAAGATTTATACTCAGCTTCACAGAAGACTTTATGCAATAGTTAAAACATGGAAGCAACCTGTAATCATCAACAGGTGGCCATATAAAAAACCAAAAACAATAGCTGATGCATGTAATAGGAATAGTCAGCCTAAAAAGAGAAATTCTGACACTCAACACTAAAGAAAAGGACCCTGAAATGACAAATACTTTTAAGTCAAAGATCTGTCAAAATTATGCATCTGAGTCTGGAAGAAGGGCAAAATGAGCAGTTACTATTTAAATGGATAGAGAGTTTCAGTTGTACAAGTTGGATGGTTCATGGTGTTCACATACCATTATGAATGTAGTAAACAAAACTGAACTACACACTTAACATGTTTTAAATGTGTGTGTATTTACAATAAAATATTTGAGGAAAAAATGCAGAAGGCCAGGAGACAGCAGAATAGCAAGATGTTTGGAATAACAAGAAGACTCAGATGTTAAAAAGACTACCAAAGGAAGAATTGTATATCTAGTAACACTATCCTGAGTAAGCAAGGAGAACTTATGAGTCAGTCATTCTCAGATCAACAAAATTGAAAGAATCCATCTAAGACACTCTGAAAGGACACAAGTCAATAACTTCAATTCACACTAAGAAACTATAAGAGACCAGTAAAGCCAACTATGTATCAAAGATGGCAACCTTTTACCCTATAAAATTTGCATGAGTAAATAATATAAAGTTATGTGATGAAACTATAAAGTAAAAAAAATACAATTTTTAGGGATTGGAGAAATGGCTCAGTAGTTAAATGTTCTTCCAGAGGACCCAAGTTTGATTGCTAGCATGCATATCTGGTGGCTCACAACTGTCTATAACATCAGCTTCAGGGGATCTGACATCTCTGGCTTTTGTGGGAACTGCACTGAAAACACATGTATACAAACACACACACACACATTAAAAATAATAAAAATAAATCTTGACAAGGTTTATCTGTGTACAGTCCTGGATGTTCTGGAACTCACCTTGAGACCAAGGTGACCTTGAACTCACAGAAATCCGCCTGCCTCTATCTCCCTGAGTGCTGGGATTAAAGGTATGCACCATCACATCCAGAAAAAAAAAAAAAGACTTCGCACACACGCACAGACACACACGCACAGACACACAGACACACAGCGAAGGGAACGAGAACAGACTGCTGCTGTGCTTCCAACTCTACACATGAGGGTTCCTAATTCCAGGCTTCATCTTTTTGGTCTGATGCAAAAATAACTTATAAATAAATCCAATAAAATGAAGCTTCATCTTACCCAGGATTCAGTTATTACATTAATGACACACAACCCCTCATGCAGAGGAGAGAGGACCACAGGAGAAATACTAGCCAAGAAACCTAATCTTGTAATCCTTTTTTTTTTTTTTTTTTTTTTTAAAATGGGATTTTTTTTTAGTATTTATTTATTTATTTATTTATTTATTTATTATATTATATGTAATATACACTGTAGCTGTCCTGAGACACTCCAGAAGAGAGAGTCAGATCTCGTTACGGATGGTTGTGAGCCACCATGTGGTTGCTGGGATTTGAACTCCTGACCTTCGGAAGAGCAGTCGGGTGCTCTTACCCACTGAGCCATCTCACCAGCCCTAATCTTGTAATCCTAAATGTTCTACATACAGATAGAACCAGACTGCTAGAGTAATGTGGAAATATCATTAAAATAATTTTTTAAAGGCATGTTAGAATCTACATTCTAAGCTAGTACTTACAGACAAAAAGTAAATACACTAAAGAGACAAGGAATTTATGCAGGATGAGGTCTTAAAAGAGTGCCTGGCCTCCCAACTCCTAACTCTCTGTGTAGTTAAACGATTGCCCAGTGCTATCTAGTAATACGGGTGCTTGAATCAGAGTTCCCGTCTGACCCCTGAACCAGCGGCCTTCTCCATCATGTCAGAACACCTGTACTGGAACAAACATGGTGGCCTTACCAAGGGGCATAATGGAGAGGTATTTGCCTCGAAACTTGCTGGTGATTTTAATTTCCTGACGCAATGTCCAGCCATTTTTGGATTCAGCATGGTGCGCAGCAGCAGGGGGATGATGACTCACCTTTAAGAGATCAGGTGTGAGTTAACAAAGAAGAGTGGAGAAGAGTACGCTAGAGCCTGTTAGCTGGCGATAAACACCCAAGAGCCTCCCTTGATATTTTTACATCCACAACAGCAGGTGAGTAACAGGCTAGTGTACTGAACCCTGATGAAAAAGAAGACAGACTAGGCTGACTAGAGACTGGCTTCTCAAAAACTAGCCTGTGGTAAGAAGGGAAAATGTTACCAGCTTGGGGTCTTTACCTGCTCACAGATGGACCGATACCCATTCTCCTCCAGTCGGTCCAGTTCAAATGTCTCCCCAAGGAGAGGGTTGAATGGCTTGCTGGTTCGGAAGACGGTAGTGGAATAGGAGGAAACAGTGAAGGCTGCAACATAGCAGAGCTGTTCTAGAGAGTTCTCACACTTTGCAGCTCTGTCTAACAGCTCATGGTACTCCAGATCTTCAGTAAGGCGCTGAAGCATGGACAAGGGCTCATTAAAGTTTACCTGTAAGCAAGAGAGAAAAGCTGAACCCTTCCCCCACACATTGATAGGAGACAGCCGAGCCTCTTTGCAGATGGAGAAGATGCTGAGACAGTAAGGTGATATAGCAACTAACCAGAAAGAGAAAAGAACTGTGGCTCTCAGATTAGACATCAGGTGCCCCACTCTCCTACTTGAGATGGAAACCATGCCTCTTCCATGCAGTACCGAAGACCCAACAACAGCCAGAAGTGACTTCATCAGGCAGGAACTGAGTGAATGAATTACAAAAGGAAGGAAGCAGGTGATGCTCTCACTTTTCAGATTTTACAGCTGATTCACAGCACTCGTCACTAGATGACACAGTATGTGGAGACGGATCCAGGGAGCGAAGAACACTTCTGCTAGGGGAGATGTGCGCCTATTCATTACACAAATATTACCTGAGTGCTGTGAGCCAGTGACGATGTGGCCTACTTGGTGGAGGAGTGAGAAATAGACACTGCTCACACTGCTCCTCAGGAAAGTCAGTTACTTTCTGAAGTAACTTTGGTATTTATATAATTTTGCAAATTTAAAATTTGTACCCAGGCATGGTGCTACACACCTTTGATCCCACCACTTGGGTGGCAGATGTAGGTGGATCCCTGTGAGTTTGAGGCCAGCCTGGTCTATAGAGTGAGTTCCAGGACAGCCAAGACTGTCTTGAAAAAACAAAAACATAAACAAATTGTTCTAAAGCTAGATATGGTAGCACATGCCTTTTACCAAGCACTCAGGGAAGCAGAGGAAGGTGAATTTCGTGTGTCTGAGGCCAGGATGGTACACATAGCAAGTTCCAAAACAGCTAGAGCTACATAAGAGATCCATGTATCAAAAAAAGAAAAACAAAAATAAAAACAAACAAATTTACTCTATGGGCTGGAGAGATGGCTCCTTGGGTAGGAACTCTTACTATGCAAGGATGAGGACCTGAGTTCAAATCTCCACTACTTACCCTACTACCTACATTAAAAGGGCAAGGCATAGCTGCTTATGCTTATAACCCTAGCACTTGGGAGAGGGAGGAAGGAAGGCAGAGGTAGAAACTAGCACAACCCAGGAGCTCAGCCTAGCGACACAGAGTTCAAGCCAAGTGAGAGGCCCTGTCTCAGGAGAGTATATAGCTGAGTAGTAGGAAAAGCCCTTTTCTGGCCTCTCCATACACAGCCCCCCACACCCCACAAAAATACAAAGAATTTAAAAAGAGAGAGAAAGAGAGAGATGGCTCAGTGGTTAATAGCACATGAGCTCCATTTGCAATATCTATATCAATTGTCTTACAACCTCCTGTAACTCCCACTCTGAGGAATCAAATGTCTCTGGCCTCTAGCTACTTAACTCACATGCACATACCCACCCAACAGACATATGTAATTAAAACAAAATACATCTTAGAAAGAGAGAGAATAAATTTGCTCTAGAAGGAACATTTACTTAGTCAGTAATAAAGCAGCATGAGCTTGGATAGTACAGGCCTGAGCTCCATTCCAGACAAAGAAGCCGTCTTCTTTCTTTTCAACAGTTTCCTCCTTACTTCAGCCTTCTGTCTACCTTCCTATGATACTCTTGCCTCAGCCTCCAGAGAAGCCTAGACTACAGAAGACATCTGAGTGGAGCTGTTAACAGTTAACTGTTAGCAGTAAAGCCTGAGTCCTTCGGAGCCTTCCTAACCACTGCAGCACAATCTCTCAGTGGCGACACTTCAAGCAGAATGAAGTGAAATTTTCACACGTTCAAAGGAAAATTGTGACAAACTGTATCCTGGTGAATACTAGACATAGGAACAGAAGCTAGCTCAGAGTCTTCATATCACTCGTCTGCCACTGCTTTTCTTTACATATAACCCAACTTCTAATAAATGTTCCAAGAATCTCAGTTTCTTTGGAAGTGCCTAGCTTTGTTTAATGATCATTTTACCACTTGGAGGCCAAAAAGAAACACATGAGTGAATATTTTAAGCAAAAGGAAGCAAGGACATCATTCACTGTCAATGGAGAGTTAGCCAGTCACAAAAGAGAACACAGAGACTAGCAATGCCAGGCCCCCTTGAGTGGGGACAAAGAAAAAGCAGGGATATCACTGCACTGCAGAGGCTGAGGGGACCTGGCAGAAGCTTAACATCTTGAGGCACTCAGGAAGCCTGACTAATGAAAACTAGACTCACACAGATCCTGTCAGAAGACTGCGTAAGAAGGAGCTATGATCTCTTACTGATGTCTTATATTGGCAGTGCCCAGCTAAAAGCCAGCAGGAATAGAAGTCTAAAACTCACAGCCTAACCAGCTTCTCTGTGATGCAATGCTGCTGGAGAAGATGACTGGAGGTAAGTCAGGACTGCACATTCCTAATGGTGATGTCAATAAGGAATGTACAATGAAGAAGACACAGAGGCCGGGCAGTGATGGCACATGCCTTTAATCCCAGCACTTGGGAGGCAGAGGCAGGCAGATTTCTGAGTTTGAGGTCAGCCTGGTCTACAGAGTGAGTTCCAGGACAGCCAGGGCTAGAACTGACAGAGAAACCCTGTCTCAACCCCCACCCCACCCCACCCCCCCCAAAAAAAAAGAAAAGAAAAAAGAAAAAGAGAAAGAAGACACAGAGGTCACCTAGACCCAGATGCTGATTCTAAGTAAGGTTTCTATTCTGAGACAGTGATGGCCTGCCTTTCCAGCCCATCTTCCTACAGCTTTCTATAAGGCACCCAGTGATCGAACAAGCGAGTTCTCTATTTAAGTTTCCCAAACACCAGTTGTTTGGGGGTTTCTCCAATATATGCTCACTCAGTTGCTTTTTTTTTCTTTTCTTTTTTCTTTTTGTCTCTATGTCCACCTTCACTTTATTTTAATTAACTAATTAATTACTACTACTATTATCACTATCCCATCATCATCATCATTATTTTACATTAGTGGAGATGGAATGTAGGGCCCTAAACATTCTAGACATGCATCTATAATCTATTATCACTGAGCTACATTTCTACTTTTGGGAATCATTCCTTTTAAATATTAAACCTTATACATGTATATAAAAACAACCTATTTGTTTTCCAAGGCTCAAATAATGAATCACTCGAGCATTTGTTGAGTGAGTGCCTGTGTCAGGCAGTATGCTGAGCATCAAGGACATACACAGCAGCAGTGCAGTTCCTGCCTAGGAGAAACAGTCTATGAACAGAAGCCTATGTGCCAAGAGGCTGAAGAGTGCATTTTATTTCTGCTTCCAAGTACCTGGCTATGGACACAACATGCAGCTCCCAGACCCTAAGTCTTAACATCTAGACTCTTCTCGAGGTAAGTACGGTCACATAAGTAAGCTATGGCCACGGAAATTCAAGAGATTAATGGATTATGCAATTTACAGGAAATGCCCTTAAAAGGCACAGCCTGCTCTTATTTGTCCATCTTCCAGCTGACTGCAAAGTATCCCTCTGATGGCTCAAGAAGCCCCTGCAGACCTATGAATTAAGGCTCCTAATAATAAGTAGACAGCTACAAACAGAAAGAAACTTGGTCCTGACACTGTAGGTATCAGCCCCAACAATATACTTCTGGATTTCAAAATAAGAATCTGTTATAGGTGAGTGCCCACTGTTTTGTTTTGCCTTTGCTTTTGTTTCTCTGTAAAAAGCTACAGAGTAAAATTTAAGCCTTCAGGACCAGGTGGTCTCTATCTCACATCATTCAATACTGCTTCAACAATACAGCAGGTACAAACAGAAATAAATGAATGAGAATCTCTGTCCCCAAAAAGCTTTATTTGTGGACATTAACCTCATAACTATTCCTTTTGCATTACTTTAGATTTATAAATTTTAATAAAAACATAAAAATATATTCTTAGCTTATGGCTGCTTAGAAGACAGCCAGATTTGGCTCAAGGGCCTTAGTTTGCTGAGCCATGGTTCAAATTAATGTAGCTTGGGATTTCTTTTTATAAACTGAACATCTGTCTAAGAGGCACACTGGCACTACACTGGGCAAATTGGAAACACTCAGTAAATACTTGTAGAATGAATAAGCAAGCAGAACACTGCCAAACACAAGCAGTGGGCCTTCTTGGAGCACAGGGGATAACTATCTCACTTTGATTAAGTATGCTAGAGATTTATTAAAGAGACATTACACCAAAGCCCCCAACAAAAAATATACCAAGGGTTAGAGGCAACCCAGGTTGGCATGGAGGAATGTAGCCTCAAACTCTTGTCATTCCTCCTGGTGCTGGAATTAACAGGCTTGAATTACCACACCCAGCTACTGTAATCTTTCTTTTATTTGAATTTGGGTCGCTGTGTACCTGTGTGGTGAGTGCATGTGCATGCCAAGGCAGACATCCATGCCACCACTGATGCCTCTTTTTTTTTTTTTTTTTTTTTTTTTTGGTTTTTTTGAGACAGGGTTTCTCTGTATAGCCCTGGCTGTCCTGGAACTCACTCTGTAGACCAGGCTGGCCTCGAACTCAGAAATCTGCCTGCCTCTGCCTCCCAAGCGCTGGGATTAAAGGCGTGCGTCACATGCCTGACTTTTTATGTGGGTTCTCAGGCTTCCATGGCAGTACCTTTACCTACTGAGTCATCTCCTCAGCCCCAGTACATGCTTCTCAGAAGCAGACTTGATACTGTGTTATGTGTGCATCCCCCATGCCTGCCTGCCTGCCTGCCTGCCTGCCTGCCTGCCTGCCTGCCTGCCTGCCACAGGAATTGCTTATAGATGTTATCAAACACTAAGCAGCTAACTCCAGCTGATCTAGAAACATACCAGATCCATAGCCAGAACTAAACCAGTTGACTTAAAGGGATGGTCTATGATTAGCTTGACCATGCTACAGTGTGGCAAGAGTGACCTGCGGTGGAGAGGATATCAGTCTGGGTGTCTGAGGACCTCACCGGCATTGGGATCTTAGAGAGCTCCTTTCCAATGCAGTTCTTCATGATGCTCCACAAGTTGAGGCTGTAGTTTGGCTTATATGGTATTCTGGTTCTCTTTTCCTTCTTGGTCTCCTCCAGCTGATGCTTGTACTAGAAGCAAAAACAAAGCCATTCAATCAGCCACAAAGAACAAAAAATCTGCTATCTATAACCTTCCCTTCCCCCATGCTTAACGAACAACAGGAGTTTCTATTTCTCTTAGCACTTCACAGACAAGTCCTTGCGAATCAAAATAAAATCCCTTGACTGTGACAACTTGCAAATAAGAGTTACCTGTTCATCAAGGCTGACATCACTGCTGGCCCCACTGATATTGCTGCCAGTACGTCTTCATGGATGAAAAAACAGAGGAGAGTTAGAACAAAGACCAGAACTGAAGTTTGGTCCTCACCAGTTCTTTATGAAGCACAATAACAAATATACTGCACATACTTAGAATGGCTTGAGTTTGGGATCTCTGAAAAATTCAATGTAAATGCTAACGGTTTTCCATCTACTTAACACAAAGAGCCCACATCTTAGCAACCACCACCAGCTCAGATTCTCATGGAAAACTCATGGAAAAGAGTCTCATCATGTAAACACACATGTTCATTTTCTTCAATAGTCAAGGACTCACTTGTGGCCCAAATTTTCAGGCATGGTGATAATCTCTGGTGCATCAAAAAACTCATTCTCGTCATCTTCATCGCTCATGTCCCCTTTGCCAGAACAGCACTGATCTACAAAGAGAAAAGCCTCATTTGTTTTCGTGTTATATTTACCAATGCCTGGCACAGTGGGTTCTTTTAAATACTGACCACAAACACAGCAACAATGGCAGAGAGCAGTAGAAAAGCAAAACGAAATCAACAGCTCCAAATGCATCCATGAGCCACCAATCGCGGAAAACGTCTTCAGTCACTGCAGAAACCTCCTGATCATCCCACAACAGCTGTACAAGAGCCAAGTGTCCTACCTTTACCAGACCCAGCGCTGCCCGGAGGGTTTGCTGGCAGCACTGTGGCTCCCCGGAAGGCTCTCTCCAGGTGATTGTGCTGCTTTGCCAGCTGCTCAAGAGTTTCTTCCAGTCGGATTCGCTGGTCTCTTTCATACTGTAGTGACTTCTGCCACTTCTTACTGTGTGTCTGGGCTAACATGAGGAAATCTCTGCAAGCCTATATGGAGAAAGTGTTAGTTATGGCACCTCAACTAGTCAGACTCCCCACGAAGTCACCTTATTCTGGGAACACGAGAAGGCATATGACAATTAAGTACTTCCTGCTATTCCACAGTTATCAGGGACAGCCAGCTGTGTGCTGCAATCAAGGTCAGACTTGGGAAAGAGTGAACACTGTTGTCATAGTTCTATTTTCCTGGTCACGAGGACCAAGCAAATACCAAGTGAGCAGCAAACCCAGACAAGGCATTTGTGGCAGCAGCACAAAAGGTGGGCATGTGAACTGCACCCAGAGGGCGACTGGCTGAAAGGCAAAGGGCATGACAACAGCTTTCAATAACCAACCCAAGCACGTAAGCCAAAGCTGAGAACTAAGGCCTGGCAGGTGATCCCTTTCTGTACCTACAACACAGCCACACTGAACTCATTTCTTGGGTACACAGCTTTCTTCCAGCCCTAACCACTTAGGCATGTGCTGCTCACTCTGCCTGCACTGCTCTTCCCTCTCCCCTCTCTCTAAGGACCTAGGACAAATGGCACTTCTGTGGCACCCACTCTCCCAAACAGCCAGTTGTTTCTTCCATCTCCTTACCAACTGCAGCATACTTCTACCTAACACATGCACATGACTGAGTTTCTTTCTCTCCAGAGGGATCACAAGCAACTTTAAAACACATTTTACAGCTTATTCGTATATAGGTCTCCAGCTCCTAATACATAGCAGAAGCCTCATAAAGTTTGCTTAATAAATAAATGAAGGAAGGAACCAATCTAACCTTAAAACTGTATTCCCTGTTACAGAGAAACTAAAAGGTTCTATTAGAATGTCTGCTTCCATGGTTTCAACAATTGCCTACAGGTCCACCAATGGCTACTAAATCAGTGATTCCAAATTGGACTCTTGGGAGTTTCAGACCAGAATATCCAAGTGCCTATTCAATGGCTCCAAGTAACTTCAAAATCAGTAGGTCTCACGCTTGATTCACCACAGTCTCTTGCTGCCTCATTTCTTTCTTCGAATTTCTCCATCCCAGAGCAGTTCTAGAGCCTTTCAAGCTGCCCAAGCCTATGGGGAGTCTCTCTTTCACTTTTGCTTCTTTCTTCACATCCAACTATCAACTCCTAGTGACTCTCCTTTACTATTCTGGAGTCTGCAATCTCTTTGCATTCCTCCACAGTAGAAGCCGTGGAGCAGACATCTGCAGTGGGGGCTGGCTGGCCTCAAATCATAGCTCTTTCCTGCTATCTAGTTAGTTACTGATCTCTGTGCTTCACATTCTTTGTCTGTGAAAGAACAAAGACTAACAACAACAGAGACCCCCCCACCCAGTCACACTCTCCACACAGAACACTTAGAACACCACATTCAGGAAGGCTATAGTCAGACCACCGAGCCCACTCATCTGATCTGTACCTTCCAGCCTCCACTCAAGCCTCACCTCTGGCTACCGCCTTGCTCCAGTCACCAGTGGTTCCCAGACTGAGGTCGAGACCAGGCCTACATATAGCATATCGCTACCCCCAGCAATTCCTCTCCTTTATTCTCTTCTAATAATACTGATAATCATTAAAATTTGGCAAGAACCACTGGAATGGCGGTACATATCTCTGATCCAAGCACTAGGGAGGCAGAGGCAGGCAGAGCTCTGTATTTTGGGAGCCAGCCTGGTCTACATCACAAGTTCCAGAACAATCAGAGCTACACAGAAAAATCCTGTCTCAAAAATTTGAAAACAAAAAAAAACCAAAAAAAAAACAACAACAACAAAAAATCATCAAGAGACTACGGTACAGCCAGGCACTTTGCCAAGCATTTCAAATATATCACCTAAAGTCTCTCAACACTACTATTAAAGATCTACTAGTATCAAACCATTTACAGATAAGAAATAGAAGTCACAGAATGGGCAGGGTTTCCCTGGGTTATGCAGATAATGAAGGACACGGTTGGAGTCCAAATCTATACTGCCTTCTTTCTAGGCAGACTTTCATTCTCCCTCAGCATTTAGCTGAGGTGTTAGCTCCTTTAACCTTCCGAGCACATGCTGAACACCTCTACCCTGTCACACACGTAGCTGCTCAGGCTGGCTTTGATCTCTTGTTTCTCCTGCCTAAGCCTCCAGGGTGCTGAGATTAACAGGCATATGTCACCATACCTGGCTTAGTTTTAGTATGTATAGTGCATTTAAAGCCTTGCTATTATAACAACACAAGAATAAAAAGTGCAGCTTAGGCAACAATGAGATTATGACAGGGACACTGGCAGTGAACAGCTAACGTCTATCAAGTTGTTGGACGTCTCAGTGTGTGTTGAGGTGAGGATCAAACCCAGGGCCTGGAGCATGCTAGGCCCACTACTCTAACCCGGAACTGCATTCCTCTCCTGCAAGCTGGGCTCTGACTTCCATGAGTTCATTCTTTGACATGACCTTGGAGATGAATAATTTCCCAAGGAACAAAGAAGGGCACTTTCCAAGAGAAAAGGCTAAAGCAAGACTTTGGGTTTATAAAGCAGGAGTGTTTTATTTAGGAAAAAAAGTCATATTAGAATAAGAAAAATAAAAAAGAAGACTGTCAGAGAGTTGAGCTGATAGTAATTAGAGGACCTGGGTTTGTTTCCCATAAGGGTGGATTGTGGCCACCAGTAACTCCAATCTCAGGGGTCTGATGCCCTTTTCTGGCCTCCATCTGCACATAAGAGGTGCATGGACATCCATGTAGTCAAAACACACATACACACGAAATACAAAATGGCAAGTCTACATATTTACTATGGGTCATTGGTTTGTGGAATTATCAGGTTTCCTGGTCACTGAACACCCTTGTCAGCACTGACAAGGTGGCTAACTAACACTAGGAGGTGGCTAACCTTCCTGAAATCCTGAAGGCAAAAAACTAATTTGTCTTCTTTCTGGCTGGGGTAAATCAGTTCTGAAGGTGTTCAACACTTAAAATGAAAGTTAAAATGTTAAAATAAAAGTTAAAACAAGCTACCATCACATAACAAAGAAACAAAATGAGAAAACTTTCACCTCAGGAAAAGGTCTTTGATGTTCAGGCACCATAGGAACTAAACTAGCTCTCACGGTCACTCCCTAAACAAGGGCAATCTGGCACTCATGAGGTAACTTAACCCATTTAATTAGAAGGCGAGAAGCTCTGCAAAACCGTTTCTCACAGAATACTCGTTCGTCTCACTTACAAAATGTCCTTCAGTGTTTTTATGTGAAGGAAGCTAACATAACCCGTTGAGTGAGAATCAGTTAGCAGAAGAGGAAAAACAGCATTGTAAAACCTGGTATTCCTTTCATACACCTACCAATTTGTCAGTGAGGCCAGCAATGCTCTGTATTTACCCATTCTTCTAGTGCCTACGTGGAGTGTTCTAGAATCAAAGACTCACACTGAACTAACTAGAATTACAAGTTCTTGACAGCCCTTGAGCTGGCCCTGCTTGCCATCCTGAACGCAGACTGCCTTAGCTGTGCAGGGTCTGACTCCAAGGAGGAAGGAAGCAAAAGCTCACAACAGGACAAAGGATTCAAGAGGACCTTTGAGTTTGACACATTAGGTTAGAAAAACAGAGCAAAGAAGAAAAACCATAAAGGAGCCCAACTAATAGAACCTCAGATGCCCTGCCACTCAAGGAAGGCTGCACCACTGACTCCTTGGCACCGCCCAGAAGAGGAAATGCCCTTCTGACCACGTGAGCAGAACACCTTCCCCCTGAGCAGCTGGTCCTGTTTCATGCAACACACAATGTAACTTAAAGCACCCGATGATGGAAGCAAGACCTGGTATATTCAGTGTTTTAACAGTTAGTTCCAAGGGGTCAGAAAAGCACTACATTTCTGAGAGGAACTGTCAAAGAGGGCTACCTTCTTTACTCACATTGATCATGGCATTGGATGTTATCCTAAAAAGCGTGGCTCGTTCATTGACCTGCTTGATTTTCTCATTGCTCTCAGCAGGCAGCTTCAGGGACTCCAGCTCACTGAGGGAACGCTGCAGGGCGGTGCCATGCTTAGCTATCAAGTCGTTGCACGTGCTGAGGTCCTCCACTTTGCTGGAGAGTGTTCGCAGGGTGCTCTGGAGCTCGGTCTTGTCAGTCTGTGAGACAGACTCTTCATCTCCTGAGTCATCTGTAGGGATGCCAAGGTTAGGCTCTGCCGCTAGGATCAGGACGGAAAGTTGGAGCCCTATCTATCTACCTACCTACCTACCTGCCTGTCTGGCTGTCTGGCTGTCTGTCTAGCAAACCATGTGCATTCTGAGCAACTGAGGGCTTGCCACTCCCAGGATTCCTCTAGAACAGTGGTTCTCAACCTGTGGGCTGTGACCCTCTGGAGATTGAACAACCCTCTCACAGGGGTCATGTAATCAGATAGTTACATTACGATTCATAACAGTAGCAAAATCACAGTTATAAAGTAGCAACAAAACTAATTTTATGGTTGGGGTCACTACAACATGAGAAACTGTATTAAAGGGTGGCAACATTAGGAAGGCTGAGAAGCATTGCTCATAGTGTGGCCCAAGACCCACACTATGCATAGACTTGAAGTGCATCATGATGATGCAAAGTCTCAGGTCACACTCCTAGACGTTTAGATTCAGATGGTGAGAGGCAAGGTCTGGGGACCTGCATTTCTCTTTTTAAATTATATTTATTTATAACTTTATATGTAGTGGGGGGGGCGGGGGGTAGGGTATGTGTGCTACAGTGCACATGTACATGTCCGAAAATAACCTTTGGGGTCAGTTCTCTCCTTCCACTGTGCAAATCTCAGAAATGAAATTCAGGTTGTCAGGTTTGGTAGCAAGTGCTTCACCGGCTAAGCCATCCCACTGGACCAGAGTCTGTGTTTCTAATTGTGACCAAAGTAGCCCTACTATCCACCAAAGGTTAGATCCACTGATGGACAGGATAGTATGAGAAACTGGATGCCTCTTAGAAACATATAACTAGATCTCCCAATTCTTTTTTGAGGCAGCTTCTCATGTAGCTCAGGTTAGCTTTGAACTTCCTATGTAGCCAAGGATGACCCTAAACTTTCGATCCTCTTGCTTCCACTTCCTGAAAGGTATGACTACCATACCTAGTGTTGCAGTTCTGGGGAATTAAAGTCTTCGTACATAGTAGGTAAACACTCTTACCAAAACTGAACCCCAACGAGCCTTTAAACACTGAAGATTCCAATCTAATCCAAACTATTATTAAGTCCACCATTGTCTTTAGGGTGGCACGCAGGCCACCTGCAAAATGGGTTGGGAATCGAAGAGTAGCTTCTCCTATGTCACACAAAGCTACTGAGCTCCAAGGGAGCTAAACCTCATGACGAGCTTACCTGACTCTAATGCCCTCCAAAAGCAAACCAAGAGAGCTCTCAAGTCATAAACCGTGGAGGATCTGGGTTGTTCCTCTCACTGTCGGCTTTGTACTTAACAGTTCGACACTGCAGACTGTTTTCCCAGCAATGTCACTCCTTTGTGAGCTAACATCAGCCCTTAAATTAAACAAAGGAACAAGAAAAGGTCTGTCCTCTCTCCTGGACAGAGGCAGGGGCCAAGGTCAAAGCAGAACCTGTCACCACAGAACTGATAAAGCAATGAAGTCTCCTCTCATGGCCCAATAGACATCAGGCACCAAGCTAAGCAACTGGCAAACAAAAGCTGACAGCTCAGTTCTCTGCCAGTGTGCAAGCTCAGTGCAATTATTATTATCTTCAGGGAAAATCCTATCCTTTTCTTTAGAGGGAATAAAAGCCAATTTTTAAAAAAAAATTATTTTTACGGTTTTAAACTATATTTGTGTTTATGCTCTTATGGGTCAAAGGTGGGCAGATCCTCCTGGAGCTAAACTCAAGATGTTGGTGAGCTTCCTAACATGAATGCTGAGAACTGAAATCTCTCCCTCCGCAAGAACAGGGTTCTTGCAGCCTGATAAGACTGGTTTTTTGGTCATCTATCATGACTGTTACAACTTCATTAACAAAGACAAAGCTACCAGAAGCTGGGCCTAAAATTCCAGCACTTGAGAGGTGGAAACAGAAGGATCAGACGTTCAAGGTCAACTTAAACTACAGACAAGAGTGAGTATGAGGACAGCCTGGGGCATGCATGACTGTCAGAAAAATAAAAAGAAATCAAGAGAAGAAAATTTGGCAAGGGTTCAAATTATGAGTTGTAAGATTCCTAATTCTGAAGCCGGGCAGTGGTGGCACACTTCTGCAGAGGCAGGCGGATTTCTGAGTTCAAGGCCAGTCTGGTCTACAGAGTGAGTTCCAGGACAGCCAGGGCTACACAGAGAAACCCTGTCTCGAAAATAAATAAATAAATCCTAATTCTGAGCTAGTACTAAAGTAATTATGTCTCAAATATTTAAGAAAGTTAACTGATATTAAAAATAAAAGCACGGGTCAAGCACTAGGCACAGTAGAGAATGTCTTTAGTCCTAGCACTCAGGAGGCAGAGGCAGGAGGATAGGGTTACAGGCCATCCAAGGCTACTAGTAAGACCATGAAGCAAAAAATTTACAACAAAATTTTTTTAAGCATAAGTGGTATGTCATATCTTTAGGACCAAGGTTTTTCAACTTCAGCCAGCTGAAGGGTGGAGATGCTATTCTGTACCTCACAGGGCACTGAGCACTATCTTTGGCTTCTCGTCTCTATATGCCAGTAACACCCCAGCTTTTTATTTTTAACTAAAAATATCTCCAGACATTATCAAATGTCATATGTGTATATGCAGGACTGAACTCAGTTCACAATCACTACTCAAGGGAAATAACATACAACAAGAAGCTTGGGATATCTAAGACATGGAACATAATCAAAATGTACACTGCAGTCAGGGTTGTAAAAAATTGTGTTTCCCAGGTCAGTGTTCCTTTGTTCCATACCTGATTCGGCCAGCATCTTCACAGCCTTGGCCTTGGCCAGTTCTAAGGCTGTCACCCAGCGCTGACGCTCTACTTCGGAGCTGGCCTTCAAGTGGTAGGTCTGAGCACCGCCATTGGAGATGATGAAGTTGCAAGAGTCCTCCACAGTGATGTTGGCTGTGGCGAGGTTGATGGTACCTCGGCAGGTGTGTCTCATCTCTGCCTTGGACCTGCCATAACAAGACAAAAAAGGCTAAACAGAAAGGTAACAGACATCTGCCCTGCTCTGCCTTTAGTTCCTCTTATTAACTCTGGGCCGTTGAAAATTAAGTAGTCTTAGGAAACAAATTCTTGTTTTATTTCCTTCAAACAACTCTTGGAAATTTAAGCAATGAGAAATCGCTTTCAGAGCTTGTAAGCACTGTTTGTGAGTCAGAGTTTATTGCCCCACTGTTCCTCTTACTATTAGCTTTTAAAAATACAGTCTTTACTGAGCTAGAATTGCATGAACTATTAATTCAGCAGTTAATTAAATACAACTGACTGAATTTTGAAAGGTGGAGAGAATCGTGGGGCCACTACCACATCCGAGTGTAGAGCAGCCCTAGCTCTCTCATGCCCATTTGCAGTCACAAACCACTTTTTAACTTAGCAAGTTATAAAACACTTTATAACCTTGTGCAACAAAAATTTTTGACACTCTCATTCTCTAAGAATAGCTCCATTTTTATACACTGAATCACCCCCTCACTGTAAATCAGCCCAAATGGGAACTGTCATGCCATGCTTAGGATTACATTGCCGAAATGTATAAATGGCAAACCACCCTACCTGAGTAGACTATTAAATATTGGTTATGGCTCAGATGTAAGAAGTAATAACTATAATAAAGCATAACCACGAAACAATCACCAGGCATTTTAATCTTTTGGAAAATGCAGTTTCCTAAGTTCCAGGTTTTTACTGGTGGGAACTCCTAAGCCGTCCTATTAATAGCCAGGAAAGACTCAGCAGGTCTGTACTCAAGAGGGCTGGGTGTAAAAATTCCCCCAATCTCTACTGACAGCGCTATTAATAGACTAACTTCTGAACTTCACAACACTACTTGGTGACAACAAGCTACGAAGCACTGGGCATAATATATCAAGACTCACATTAAACATAAACTCCCAGCACTGCTGAGCATGCAGAGAAGCCTGCCCATTTCCCCACTACCACTGGCTACGCCCAGGGACCCTCACGTTGAAACTGCAGTTTCCCCTGTCCAACTCAGAACATAAAGAGGTCAAAGTCCTTTGCCACAGTACAAAGCATAGAGCCAAGCAGCCAAACACACCTGGCACATCCAGAATTCCTACATGCCAGAAATGGCACACACCCTTCCCAAAACACTAAGATTTGATATATTTGAGAAAGTCTGTTTACTGCCCTTAAGAAGACAGATTCGCTGCTGGTGACCTTGTCATGTGTAACTTCTTTTCTTTCTCAAATGTACTAATGAGCAATAAGAGATCACAGGGTGGGGGTGAGGGTCTCAAAGGACTGGCCATTTTCCATGCCCTGCACCTGCCACACTGTAACGTGAATCCTTGCTTTTTCTATCCTTAACACCACCCCCTCCCCGCAAGCTTCAGTTACATTATGAATAATGCAGGCTGAATTACAGACCACAGCTGAAGGCCAGCTTACCCTCAGTACTTGGGCCTTCTATCACAGGCCTCCTTATTACTTTCCACTAACCACCTCCTAGGATCTCCTCTGGTTCCACCATCCTTGGATTAAAAAAGCTTCTCAGCTACTATAAAGTCCATAGCTGGTTAACAGACACTAAGAAACGCTGGGAGGGGGGGGCTTGAACAGACGTAGGAAAGATTCTGCTCTGAAGTTCTTCAGCCATCACAGTATTACAGCTATTTTCTGGGTAGAAAGTTCTTGCCTGAAAAGGCCAGATGAAATTTAATTTAATCTTTGGAACCTAGAAGGAAAACCTATTACAGCCTGCCATGGGTGTTTTTGAGAGAAATGAGAATTTGTGTAAGAGAGTAAGCTATGGGGCATTTGTGTAAAGAAACATAAGACAAAAGGATTGCTCAGGTCTGTTCTTCTGTTATCAGAGGATGGGGTCTATGAAGAGAAAATGGATTTTGAAAATGGCATACATCAGAGACTGTAGGTGCTGAACATATGACATTCAGAGGAGGAATGCTAACACAGCTAAGTAGCTCTAGGAAGGAGATGGGGACCACAAGCCCCCTGCTAAGAATAAACTGCCAACGCAGCAGGAAGGATGTACTTCACTGAAATTCTTCGGGTGTGGGGTAAGGAACAGATTGATAAACTACACCCTGTTGATTGGTCGGCCTGTGAATGGGACCATCGTACTTGGCATGACAGGCTAATGGCATATCTTGCTATGTTTTGGAAGGTGTTTTACGTGGAGTCAGCTTCTGTGAGAAAGAAGGTAAAAAAAAGCAGCAACAAATATGAAGAATAGCAACAGGGTACATTATTAATATCCAAGGTCAACACTGATCAAGATTTATACTGACCAAACAATCAGGTATCCTGCAAAGTAGATAATGTAAGAACTTGGTTGGATTAAACCATCAGAAAATATTTCCTTTTTTTTTTTTTTAGATTTCCTGTATTTTATGTGTCTTTTGCCCTTGTTTATGTATGTGCGGTAAGTGCTCTTCTCCAACCCAAGACTACACATTATTAAAGCCCTTAGATAATACAGTTGGTTTTTTGCTTGGTTTGGTTTTCATTGTTTTGTAGCTATGGTTCAAACTCATAAAGATCCACCTGCCTCTGCCTTTTGCTGGGAGTAAAGGCTTGTTATCACTATATCTAGCCCTTAATGTACAAGTTTTAATATGAGGAATCAATGTTACTAGAGATTTATAAACCAAGTCAGGATATGAATCATTAGAATAGTAGTCAATTAAAACAAGACATGGAGCTTGAACAGATGGGAAAAAAAAATCTCTGAGCCAAACTAAAACTTTAAATGTATGTTATAATCCTAAAATGAGTTATAGATGAGTAGGAGAAAGGGTTATATTAAAATTAATTCAGAACACAATAATGAAAATGTCACACCTACTAAACAACTAACGTTGCTTAAGCATCAAGGATGAGCTAAGGCATTTTCTATGTGAGGAGCGATAAAAATGTTCCCACCAACAGCCTATAACTCTCGTCTTCAGGCTTTCTTTAAAATTCTCTACGAGCCAAGCCAACGATGTTCATGGAGGTTATTCGTCCCCCATGGGCCTCCTGATAGGAGAGAAACTACTGGTGAAATTGAAAAGGAATACAGGCTGAGCCACGCCCCCAGCAGTGTCTTGGGTTCCCAAACTGGATGGACTGTGGGAAGAGATTTCAACCAGAAATGGCGTTATTATTATACTAAGCAAATCCCTCTTAGAGTAGACTTCGGTACTTTCTTCATGAGACACACTGTAACACACTCTATAAACCTAAACCGTGTCTTAGGTGATTATCTCTGTATCTAACTGGTTCACGTAGCACTAACCTAGGTTTTAGGTTTTAAAGTATGAAGAGTAGTTTCAAATCCTGATTTCTCCAAGACCCTGGGAGAGCTGCGCATGCTGAGTCTGCTTTCTTGTCAAGAACATGGGAACATGTCCTAACTCCCAGGGAGATAGGAGATCTATGCGCACTAAATGAACAGTTGCATGTAAGACATCCAGCCACAATGCAAGGCTGTTGGGAAAGCTTATAACCTGTCCTCCAATCACCTCTCAACACCTCTGTCTAGTAATATAAGCCCCGAAGTGTGACATGTTATGACCATGCTATGAGTCACAGTAAGTATACATTAACCATACCAAAATAAGCACTGTGAAACCTTAACAATCATTTCAAAAACATGTGTTCTTCCTTTAATAAAACTTAATCTTAAATAAAACTAAAAGGTGCACGGTGACTGCTGGATAAGACAGTCATTCCCATGGGAAGAGGTGGGGCAGGCAAAAGTAAAAGCTATGGTAGAGTACACATCTCTATTGTGGACTGTCTAGACCGAGAAAGTACGCGCATGCTTGAAGAGGTAAGACATATGGTGGACAGAATCCCAAAGTCTCCCTGTGTGTGGTATTCTGATGTCGGAATGTGTATTCTGAGTAGACATGGGCAGGTATATCAAGGGTGTATCAGAAACATTAAATTTTAGAGACTAGAGCACAAAAAGTTAGGAGTTGTAACTTCCACTGTAAGTTCCTGAGGGACAGTGCCCGGGCTCGCGCTGTCTGTGCCCCTCCAGCTTCACAACAGTGCCTTACTTGCAGAATTAGCGATTGCACCCACGTGGTAGCGGAAATACAATGGCAGAGCAGATGCTCTCCAAACAATTGCTGACAGGAAAGACCCAGGGATGGAGGCAGATGAGGCACTAGGGGCGGGTGACAGCGGAGACAAGAGCAGTGTGTCAAATCTGCAGGTTCTGACTTCTGCAAGCTGTCAACCTGTGCAGGTGACAGACAGCGACCCAGGGCGACCTTGGCAGTGAAGCCAGCCGGCGGAGAGTGACAGCGCGGGTCTGTGGGCTGCACAGGGGGGGAGGCCAGGTGAGCGTGGCGCCCCGGAAGCAGTTACCTGTAGTAGCTTAGGAGCCCGTTGCTCAGCACGAACCATCGCCGCTGGTAGCCTTTGATGTAATTGGTCCATTTGAAGAGCCAGCCCTCTCTAGCCGAGCCCGAGCCCCCGGCGCCCGAACCGCCCGAGCCCGCGGCTGGCGGTGCAGAGCCCGGGCCGCCTGCCGCCACTCCTCCGGCCCCGGGGCCCGGGCCGCCCGCCGTCGCCGCCGTCGCGGCCGCCACCCCGGGGCCGGGCCCCGCGTCCCCGCGTCCGCCGCCGCCTCCCACCGCGGGTGGACCCGCGCCGCCGCCGCCCGGAGCCGCGATGGCTGCCGGGCCCGGCCCCACCACTCCTCTCAGCTCGGTCGCCGCCATGAGCCGCCGCCGCCCGGAGAGACACGACCGGAACCGCCTACGAGCTCCGCCGCCGCCGCCCGGAGCGCCCAACACGGCTAGCGCTTCAGCCGCCGCCGCGCAGCGTCCCCGCCCCGCCAGCCCCGCCGCGGGAAGGAGGGCTCGACTGCCGGGAAGGAGGGCGGCGATTGGTGCCGCCAAGTGTCACTTGCGGAAGACCCCGCGGACATTGGCATTTCTCTCGGGCCTGTCAT
Organism: Mus musculus; assembly: GCF_000001635.26. Taxonomy (NCBI): domain Eukaryota; kingdom Metazoa; phylum Chordata; class Mammalia; order Rodentia; family Muridae; genus Mus; species Mus musculus. Next base: position 11,965,707 of record NC_000085.6, on the reverse strand, counting down.
GCTACTCCGCCCAGTGAGAAGCTCAAGGCGCGACGCGTCCTCCAGGCCTGCTTTCGATTGGCTAACAGGAAAGCCAATCAGGCAGGGCTACAAAATCATTGGTGGCTTTCCGAAGTCCGAGGACGGGAGAATGCAGAGCTCACGGCCGGTTTGGCCTCCGAATGGCTAGTACTTCCGTCAGTCATTACAGTTTATGCTTCTGTCATTGCCACGTCACCCCCGCCCATCGCGCTGCCCTTCATCCTCTTCCGCCCTTACGGATTGGTGGTTGATATCAGCTGCTCAAACCTTTCTACCAATTACTGAATGCATTGAAGTAAATGGGGCAGAGTCCAGCCTTCACATACTCATTCTTATTTTTTATTGGCTGACACCTATGTCTTTCACCTGTCGGTGGAGAGGCAGGGCTATGATTGGAGATGATTGGTTCTGGACATTGTCAGTGAAAGCTGCAGTTGGCCGAGATAGCAAATAAATTCATGGATGCACAAGTGGGCAGGCACGTTTGCAGCTTTAAGGAAGTGATGGGTCTCTATAAATGCTCTTGATGTGGGTGTGCTGTGGAATTCCCTCCTTCTCAATTGAGACTTGCAGATGGCCTTAATAAAGAGAGATGGATGGTTCCTGGGTCTCCTAGGGATTCCGTTTTCATATCCTGCTTCCGGAAGAACCCAGAGAGAGCTTCCTCGGCCCCCTCCTGGACTCACGACTCCTCCAATCCTCACCCCATTCCCTTTCCTGGTCTACCCTCTGTCTCTTCACTCTAGATTCTAATACACTTCTATTAATTCTGACCATCTAGTTGCCGACCTTATTTACGGGGAGAATAGATTGGCAAAGACCTACTACCTACCTTTATATCTCTTTTCCAAATCTAAAGGCCCTTGTTAGGTTTAGTGTGGTAAAAACACAATTAATTCTCTTGTTTATTGCTAGGGTTTTGTTTTGAACTGGGTGTTGAATGATTAGATTTGATCAGCTTAATTACAGCTGTGTTAGAGGTCACAAATTTCAGTAACTAGTCCAGCATTGAGCTGTTGTGAACTATTATTACAAAAATAGCCAAAACCTGCATTTTGGGGAATCTAACACCTATTACAGTGTAGCAGTTTTTGACCTGGCAGTAGGAATAGGGTTTAACTTTTATTTATTCATTTCTTCTGATTTGTGTGTGTGTGTGTGTGTGTGTGTGTGTGTACACCTAAGTGCAGGTACTTGTGGATGCCAGCAGAGGGCATAAAATCCCCTGGAGCTGGAACTAAAGTTGGTGGGTAGCCAACCCATAAGAATACTGGGAACAGAACTCAAGTTCTCTAGAAGAACAGGAACTGTTAACATCTCTCCAGTCCTAGGAGTTGCTTTTAGATACTGTAAAAAACTATTTACCTCATGAATATCAAGAAGTAATCTAAGCTGGGAGGTGTCGGCACATACCTTTAATCCCAGCTCTGAAGAGATAGAGGTGGGTGGATCTCTGAGTTCGAGGCCAGCCTAGTCTACACAGAGAAATCCTGTCTCAAATGGAAAGAAGGAAGGAAGGAAGGAAGGAAGGAAGGAAGGAAGGAAGGAAGGAAGGAAGGAAGGAAGGAGTGAATCTAGTCTGATTTGGAAAGCCTGGCTTCTCACTTTGGTTAAATACCTTTACAGGAAAGGAGTGGAAAGAGGGAGGGGGGGCCTTTGTAATCATGCAGTTGTAATAAAGCTCATTTGAGTTTTGACCAGCTGCAAGCGTCTGTAACAAATGGGAGCTGTGGTGCCACATGTCCCTCAGTTCAGTGTTTCAGGAGAAACACATACTTTTAAAACCAGGAGATCTTGCTGTCCCCGTGTCAACCTAGTAAGCTCACATCACTAACCCAGAGACAACATTCTTATGAGGTCCCTGTGATCTTGCAGCACAAAGTAGAAATGCCATTAGTGAATAAAACTGTCTTGCCAAAATAATTGAAACTGAATCAAATAAACCCTGGTTACAGGAGCTAAAGGAAGCAGTTTAATGACAGACGCAAAGAGACAGCCAAGGGGAGAATGTGAGGTCTGGGAGATGGCTCCAGGGTTGTAATGTTGCTCTTGCATGGGACATCCCTCAGTTCAAACTCACAATCACTGGTCACTCCAGCTCCAAAGATCCAATGCCTTTCACTTAACCTGGCACCTGCATTCAGGTGAACAAACTCACAAAGAGACACACATAGAGACACGTGATTTATAAAGACACACTGAGAATGTAGCTCAGTTGGTGGAGGGCTTGCCTGGCATGCACAAGAACCTGGATTCTACCCCCAGCACCACTCACACCAGGAGCGGGAGGCAATAAATTTATTTAAGACCACAGGGTGATTGATTCTGCTTGCTAATTAACAAACAGACATAAAGGCACAATTAAATGAGTATGGAATTGGATTCTGGCTCCGCAAAACTGACTTTAGACTTCTTCAGCACAGTTGCAAAGAGAACTGTCTCGGGCTGCCAGCCTGTTGTTAGGCAGTTACTATATTAGTTCAGTTACTGATGTTGGAGATCTGCAAACAAATCTTTAAGGTCTGGAAAACTGTGCCAAAGCATAGAAGTGAATGTTACACTACCAGTCATTTTCTTCAAAATGATTCAGCACAAAAGGGAAGAAAAGGAAGACAGCCACCTAATCACTGTTGGTTTTCATTAGTGAGACCGAAGAACCGAGAAACAAATTAAGGTAAGAAGAATTTATTTTTGCCTTATGGTCTCAGAAGTTCCCGTTCAGGGTCTCCTTGCTCCATGATTCAAGGCCAGGCTGGGCTATACAGGGTGATTTGGGGTCTGCGTGATAAGACAAAGCATGGGGAGTGTATAGTACAGCAAAGCACCTTTCTTGTTGGCCAACAGCAAACAGAGGGGCCAGGTCCCCAGTGGTCTACTTCCCCCAAGTCTGCCCCATCCTTCAGTTTCCACCACTTCCCCTCTGTCCATTCAAATTTTGACTCAGTCAGATAGCTTAGTCTAGGAGCTGGGGCGATGGCTCAGCAGTAAGAGTGCTTTCTGCTCTTACAGAGGATCGAGGGTCAGCATCCAGCATCCAGCATCCAGCATCCAGCATCCAGCATCCAGCATCCAGCATCCAGCATCCTGCATCCTGCAATCTGCATCCAGCATCCAGCATCCAGCATCCAGCATCCAGCCGGTGACTCACAACTGTCTGTAATTCCAGTTGTAGGGCATTTGATGTTTCTTTTGACCTCCTTTGGCTCCTGTACCCACACAATGCACATACTCAGGCACACACAGGAGTATATACATTTTAAAAAGCAGTCTATTGATTAGTTTAAAGCTCTCATGAATCAATTCCTTCTCAATGACTGAATCCACCACATGGGGGAACCAAGCTTTCAAGAGAGGAGCCTTTTGGCAAGCAACTCCATATATGTAAATCACCACAGGAGGGTATAGTCTAAAATGTGCCCACATGCTATGTGCTTACCTAAAAGAGGAAATATAGCATACACCGAGGGGGAGTTATGTCATCGGATGGATGTTTTTCTCAGATACAAAGTGTATCAGCGCTCGTTGTATCACAGTTTTTGTTTTTATTCAAAAAGATTTTAAAACATCTGGGCATGGTGGCACATGACTTTAATCCCAGAACTTGAGAGGCAGTAGCAGGAGGATCTCTGAGTTCAAAGGCAGTCTGATCTAACTGAGCTAGTTCCAGAACAGCCAGGACTATGCAGAGAAACTGTCTCTAAAAGACGAAAAAAAAAAAAAAAAACTTAACAAAAAAATACTGAGTTAAGTTATTGATGTCACTCCACACTACCACCAGAATAGAATTCAGAATTTTGGTCTGGCAGGTGAGGCCGTTCCGTGCATCATCTCTGGCAGGTGAGGTCCTTCCGTGCATCATCTCTGGCAGGTGAGGCCGTTCCGTGCATCATCTCTGGCAGGTGAGGTCCTTCCGTGCATCATTTCTGACCTCCGTCCTCTCCTGCTTTTCTCTCCGTTTCTTTTCTTGTTTCAGAAAGCAAACCATTAGAGTATTTTGTTTTCAATGGAAAAAACAAACCCCATGTTCGTGACCAAATGCATTTTGCACGAGTATGAAGTTTGTTTTCCCAACAGGCTGTTCTTGAAGGGTGGTTGTTGCTCTCCAGGCATCAGGGTCCTGGTTCTCCCATCTCCTACCTGTGACCCAGCCCACCCCAGTGCCGCCTTTGCACGGGCCCGTTGTTATGAGCTGTGCCCAGTGGGCACTGGTGGTCTCTATCTCCTACCTGTGGCCGGGCCCACCTCAGTGCTGCCTTTGCAGGGGCCCGTTGCTATGAGCTGCACCTGGTGAGCACTGGTGGTGTTTGTGCTGTCTGCCCTCCTGCCAACCTTCTGAGAGTCCTGCAGACCTCTCTTGCCAAGTCCTACTGGAGGTAATGCTGCAGGGGAGTGCCAAGCAGTAAGTAGCATTAGCCATCTGGGTTCAGCCCCTCAGAGGGTTGGGCCCTGGTCCTTTCATAATTTACCCACCACCCTCATCTCTGTCTCTGAACTGGGAATAGGAGCCCACAGTGCCTAAGTAAAGCTTTCCCAGTCCCTCGTCTTTGCTGTAGACTCCATCTAGGTTCACTCCCAGCCCCCTTGTCCAGGTACACACCTGCCCTGGCCTGTGTTGCCCATGCCTTTTACCTGCAGTCAAAAAATACTGAGTTGAGTTATTGATGTCACTCCACACTACCTCCAGAATAGAACTCGGAATTTTTGGTCTGGCAGGTGAGGCCTGTCCATGCATCATCTCTGACCTCCACCCTTTCCTGCTTTTCTCTCCACTCTCTATTAAATTGATCTACACACTTTCTCTGGGTGTCCCTTTGCTTCCTCTGCCTGGCACCTTTGTATAGGCTTTCTCTCCATTCAGTGGACAGTGTGATTCTACGTCCTTATAGAGTGTCCCCTGAATTCCATAGCTATAGCAATCTCCCTTCTTCAGGACACAGACTTTCTCTATGATGTTAAGTGTTTTAGGTGTCAGCCAAAATACCAGAGGAAAACAACTTGAAGAGAACACTAATTTTGGATCATAATTTTAGAACTCAGTCATCAGAGCAGTGGGGCAGGGTGCGGCAGGGGGAGTCCACCTAGTGGTCTCAAAGGAGCGGAGGCGGGGTGGGGATGGGGGGAGACAGTATGCCTGTAGTGATGAAGGTGTTTTTTTTTTCTTTTTCTCTTCTTTTATTCTACGTAGTCTGTGGACTGAGATAGCATGGGAAGGTTTAGAAGTGTGGGGAGAGGGGAATGTTTGCAAGCAGGGGAAGGTTTAGGGATGCCCAGCCTTTGGGTTAGTCCTGCCATGTCAAGAATTAACTATTAACTGTCGTGTGTGTGTGTGTGTGTGTGTGTGTGTGTGTGTGTGTGTGTGTTTCATTCTCAAATTCAGGTAGATCCACTTGCCTCTCCCTCCTGACTGCTGGGATTTAAGGTACCTACCACCCTGCCTGGCTGGGAATGTATACATGGCTGAAGAAAGATCTGTGTGCAGGCTTTTTCCTTTCTTTTCAAGCTTATTTTTAAGTTAACATACAAAGAAGTAGGTTTTATTATAGCATTGTGTGTGTGTATGTGTGTGTGCACATGCGTACATGTGGGTACGTGTGTGGATACATGTATGCTTGTGCTCATGGAGGCCAGAGGTCAACCTTGTTTGCAATTACATGGCCTCACTTTGTGTTGGAGCTTCCTGATCCGGCTCCCCTGGGTGGCCAGTGAGTGCTACAGATCCGTTTATCTCTACCTCCCAGCACTGAGGTTACAAATGGGTACCACCACATTCAACCTTTTTTTTTTTTTTTTTTTTTTTGGTTTTTCAAGACAGGGTTTCTCTGTGCAGCCCTGGCTGTCCTGGAACTCACTCTGTAGACCAGGCTGGCCTCAAACTCAGAGATTCGCCTGCCTCTGCCTCCCAAGTACTGGGATTAAAGGCATGTGCCACCATGCCCAGCAAAGATTTATTTATTATATCTAAGTACACTGTATCTGTCTTGAGACACACCAGAAGAGAGCGTCAGATCTCATTACGGATGGTTGTGAGCCACCATGCGGTTGCTGGGATTTGAACTCAGGGCCTTCAGAAGAGCATCCATGCTCTTAACCGCTGAGCCATCTCCCCAGCCCCACCTAACTTTTTAAATAAGGGTTCTGGGTATCAAATGAGCTTTTGTTTGTTTGTTTGTTTGTTTGTTTTGTTGTTGTTGTTGTTTTGTTCTCTCAAAGCAAAACCCTTTGCTGATTATCCCTTCAGTCCCTGTTATAGAATTTTCATGCAAATACTTTGTTCTTAGTACTCCCTCCTCTCCTGTGGCTGGACCCTTCCTCCCCTCCCAATAGCCTCCCATGCTGCTTTCCTGTAATGCATATCCCATTGCTTTCTAGTTCTTCTTTTCTTTCTTCTGAGCATACAAGTTTTTATATAAACATGTTCCCTACTTGTCAGGTTAAAGTTTTCTTTTCTTTCTTTCTTTCTTTCTTTCTTTTTTTTTTTTTTTTTTTTTGAACGCACTAAAGCTTTATTACAAAAGGAGTTGACTGCTAGAGATGGCCCTCCAGTCTTTCTCTGTGTCCTCTTCCTTCCCAATATACACCTCCAGGGGAGGTCAGGGTCCATTGTAGAAGAGGTGTCTAGGAAAGTGGAATATGCTAATATTTTTCCAAAGTTCCTCCAAATCCTTCCCGGTGCTGTTAACCATCTTCTGGTAGAAGAGGCAGGGACTTTAGCTCTTATCTTCATGATCCTCCATAGCTATGTCCTGGGGAGCTTTTATCTTCTTTTGTTGCTTGGGCTGTAGCTGACTAGTCCTGGTTGACTTGAGGGGTCTTCCACTTCCATGGCTGCTTTTTCTTTCTGGGCAAGTCGGATCTGCTGCAAGAGTTTCCTGTGCTTCTTCCCAGACAGCGTGATGTTGGCACGAGCACTGGATGCCCGCTTCTTGAGGTGGTGCTTCATAGTCAGCCCTTAGTCTATCACAGCCCCGACCACCCGGCGCTTTTCCTGCTTAATACCCTGCGGCGCCTGAACAACTTCTTCTTCAGCTCCATCCGGGGACGATTGATCTTTCCTCCCGGAGGTGCAGGTTAAAGTTTTAAACTTAGTTTTTATTATGCATGCTGGCATCAGCTCTATGGCCCAGCTTTTACCGGTGATGGTTTGCTAATGATGTTCTTTTTTATTTTATTTTATTCTCGATCGATTGATTTGTGTGTGTGTCTTCAGTCAAAATAACATACATATATATATATATATATATATATATATATATATATAATGTCTGTATACATAATACATATGTATAATATATATCTGGATGGGCCTGGAACTTGCTCAGTAGACCAGGCAGGCTTTGAACTGACAGAGATCCATCTGCCTGGCATTACAGACTTGTGCCACCATGCCCCAACAACTGATTTGTTCCTTTGAGGGACAGCAAGAGTCTCTTTTTAAATATGAATGTGACGTAATTTGAGTTTGTCTTAGACTGAACTCCCCCAGGGCTTTACTGGGGAGCACCCCCTTCTGCGCTGAAATTGACAGCCGCAGGCAGAAGGGTCAGAGGCAAAAGAACACTGAGCAACAGCAGCAGAGGCCCGCAAGCACAGCGCTATCTGGATCTGAGTCAGCTTACTTAGGGGCTCAGTCCTCAGAGTAGATACGGCTCAGCCGTTTCCCTGCAGATTGTCCAGGGAGTAGGCAATCCAGAGAAACAGACTCAGCTGTGGGCTGTCAGCCACCAACACTTGCAGCTGAGGACAGTGCTGAGTCCCCAAGGTAGGCATCTAGGAGGCCTCTATCCAGAGCATCCTGTAGTCTATGACATGTCCCCTCTCGGGTCAAGACTTCTATAGTTCACTTAACCTGCACAAAAGACGCCAGTAGAAGTAACCCTGTTGCTGCTTGCCAGAGGGACACTTCTCATTCCTGTTCCTCCTACTAGATTCTTAAAGTCTACCTGTTCTAGGTTCTGTATTCAGAGTGGGAAAGAGCTTGGAGAATGAATTCTATTTTGGTGATCACTGGGGACTGGTCTAATTTCCTTTGCTTGCTCTCTGACTTTTCTTGAAGCGAGTGCTGTCTCTAAGCATTCTAACCTTCCGCTTTCACTCAAGTCTGGGCAACAGGATGATGTAATTCATTGAAACTAAGGAGACACAAAGTGAATTTGTCAAACAGATCTTTCCACAGAGTCTCGAGGGAAGTAACGGACCTTCTGTTTTGGGATCATTAGGTGCAAGAACCACATTTGGTGTGTTTTGTGTCTAGCTACATGGGGAATAATTACGTGTTTTTAAATAAGGAGAGCTTCACATGTCCCTCACAGGAGGCAGTATTTACCTGGTTATTCACTTGGTTACGATGTCCCAGGGCCTTGATAACCTAGCCTCAAGTCCTGGTTTTGCTAAGTGAATCCAGTCTTGGGCTGTTTATACAATGACTCAACAATTTTCTTATGTCCATCTTACTGTTTCATAAGTATTTGGGTAAGGACTAAAGAAAGCACGGGGAATATACCTGGATATGTGGTACTAAATGCCAACTCTAATTAGTAATTTTTCAAGAAGATCATTAGAGCGCAACATATCTAACCACGTTGTGGTTTGGATTTGAAGTGTCTTCTTTCCCAGAGGCTCATATGCTGAAGGATTGGTCCCTAGCTAGCGACCATAATGAGAAGTGATGGGAATCACAGGACTTTAGCCTCATCGTAGAGTCATCCCTTTGTAAAGTCAAAGCTGAAGGGGCTATCAGGAGATGGGGCCTAGTTAGAGGAAATAGGTTTATGGGGCCTGGCGGGCCTGCTTTGAAAGGCTGTCTTTGCTTCTGGACTTTCCTCTGTTACTCTGCCTCCGGCCCACTGTGAAGAGAAACGCCCCATCCATCACATGCTCCCTGCCATGATGCTGTGTCTCATCATGATTGGGCCCAGAAGCAATGGAACCAAGTGAGCATGGACTGAACCCATGTGACCAAAACCAGCCCTTCATCCCTTAAGTTGTTTTTGTTTAAGTTATTTATCTGTTTTTATTTATGTCTGTGTGTACATGCGTGCTTGCTGGTCTGTATGTATACCACATGCAGGCAGTATCTCTGGAGGCCACTGCAGGTGCCAGATATCCCGGAACTGAGTTATAGGGGGTCGTGAGCTACATGGCTAGGGTACCAGGAACCACACTCTATCTCCTGTAATCATATCAATGAGCCTTCTTTCCACAACGCCCCACGTTGTTTTTTTACAGATATTCTGTCCCAGCAACTAAAGGTTCAGTTTTCATTGAGAGCATCAGACATACTGCAGGGATGCCTAGAAACACTTGAACTTTATAGAGGAAGTACTTGATTATTATTTTGTGTAAAGTATCTTTACAGATCATGCCATATATGTTTTCAAACCATCCTCACTGTTCTATCTACTGTTTTGTTTGTTTGTTTGTTTGTTTATTTATTTATTTATTTATTTATTTATTTATTTGAGAGAGGGGTTCCATGTATAACAACCCTAGCTGTCCTGGACTCGCTTTGTAGAACAGGCAAGCCTACAAAGGCCTTGGCTATTCCATAGAGTTCCTCCTGCCTCTGCCTCCGGAGTGCTGAGATTAAAGGCACATGCCATCACACTCAGCTCTTCTACCTACATTTCTATGAGGAGGACAATTGAGACTCAAACAGGTAAAGTCCCTTGCAGAGGCAGAACCTCTGTGTGCAAACATGGATGTGACTAGGCAGGCCACATGTTACCCATTGCTTTGTAATCTCTTCATTTTTGCCCTTTATTAACTCACAATTTTCTTCTTTAAGTTTATTGTGTTGCTTTGATTTATTTATGTGTGCGTACATTCCACAGTTCTAATGAGAAAGTGAGAAGACGGCTTTTGGGGGCTTGTTCTTTCCTTCTACCCTGTGGTCCTGGGGTTTGAACTTCAGTGATCAGGCTGAGAGGCGGGAGGGGAGGGGGGCTTTTCCTGCTGAGCTACCCCATCTACCCTAATTTAAAGGGGGGGAAGAAAAACAAAGCCCAGAAATCATTCAAACTAGGGGCACCACAGGGCTAGGAACGTGGCTCAGTATACACAATGCACACCTAGCATGCAAGCTCTGGGCTCATCCCCCATCACCACGTTAGAAATGCGTGTGATAGCACTCACTGCCTACAGCTCCAGCTAGGGAAGCAGAGGTAGGAAGAAGAGAAGCGCAGGCAGGGCTGTTCTTCGTTCTATGGCAAGTGTGTGGACAGCTTGGGCTGTGTGAGGGCCCTGCTTCAAAATGGAAAGATAAAGAAATAAATAGTCAGCAAACAAACAAGGGCCCGTGAGATAGCTGTGCACGGAAAGGGGCTTGCTGCCAAGCCTGTGACCTGAATTCCATCCCCAGAGCCCACAGGATGGAAGGAGAAGACAAACTCCCTCAGGTTATCCTCTGACCTGCATGTTTGCCTGCGTCATGATGTGTGGACCCACAAATAGATAAGTAACAGGTGTAACGATGTCATGTCATCACAACAGAGGGATGTTTGGCTTGATTTCGATAGCGTGAAACGTTTTCTTTATTTGTTTTTTTTTTTAATTTTTATTCTTTTGGTCTTTTGAGACAGGGTTTCTCTGTGTAGCCCTGGCTGTCCTGGGACTCACTTTGTAGACCAGGCTGGCCTCAAACTCAGAAATCCGCCTGCTTCTGCCTCCTTAGTGCTGGGATTAAAGGCGTGCACCACCACGCCCGGCTTAATTTGCTTTTATTTATTTGTTTTGTGGTGTTTTTTTTTTTTTTTTTGGTGAAACATTTTCTTGTATTTTAAAGGAGTGTCACCGTCTGGCCCGATTCTTGTAAGCCCTGGGACGATCTCTCTCTTCAAGCTCAAGCTACACAACACTCATTGTTTCACATCAGAAAAGCATTTATTTATTTATTTATTTATTTATTTTGCATTTCAGAGAATCCTGGAGTCTCCGGGTGATGGATTCCACAAAATCTGTAACAATTAAGATGTGTCTCTCTTAATAGCACTTAGTAAGTCCCAACACAAAAATGACTGCAAAAGTCCTTTGCAATAAATAAATGGCTAAGCGTAGTCGCAAGTATTAGAAGCCCAGTTTACAGTGGATATGACACAACGCTTTCACACGCAAAGAAAGATGCAGGCAAGTAGCTCTGGGTAAGTGTAAAGGCTTACAGTGGAGGTTCCCTGAAGTCTTTCGACACAGACAGCGTCCTCCCTTCTGCATTGTTTCTGCTGTAAGGTTTCTTTTTGCCTCCAGGTGGCTATAGGAGCTTCTGCTCGCTCTAACTGCTAAGTAGGCAGCAGGAAGGGAAGAAGATCCCAAAGCAAAAGCCCCTCAGCCTATGAGCTCCCAGCTACTGACCCAGTGCCCTGCCTACCTGCCTGCTGCCACTGCTCTCAGCCATGACAGTCATGGCATCTTAACCCTCTGTAACTATCACCACACCTCCCAAAGCTCAAAGGGCGGAGCAGCACCTAAAAATAACTCAGTACAGCTACCACAAGTATCATAGTACTTTGGTTTTCATTAATCAAATGAACAGGACCCTTTGAAGTGAAGCTTACTGGAGCCAGCACAATGACTGCAAGTATTTGATCAGTCTTGTACAAGCAAACAAGAATCAAAGATGCCATGTAAGACTTCATTTTCAACACTGAAAAGAGATGTAATAAGATATATACATTTCTGGCTTATTTTTGGTTTTTCGAGACCGAGTTTTCTGTGTATAGCTTTGGCTATCTTGGAACTCACTTCATAGAACAGGCTAGCTTCGAACTCACAGAAATCCACCTGCCTCTGCTTCCTAAGTTCTAGGTATTAAAGGCATGCACCACTATGCCCTGATCAATGTACATACACTTTTAGTATCAAGAGAAAAAAAATGAGCATTTTGAAATGCAATGAGGATTGTTAGGACTTTGAGTTTAGAAAATACATGGTGCTTAGCCATGTCATGAATTCAGTGCTGGGATATACAAAAGCTACGGAGCACAGTAGCAAAGCTAGCACCAGTCAGTCTGACTCAACATAAGACCAGTTTCCTGCAGCCTTCTCTCAACCTCACTCACCTGAGCACTGCAAAGATTACCTGCTGCCCAAATGATCTTCAAAAATGATTCTCTCAGGGATTCAGGGCAAAGCAAGCCCTGGTTCATTGTTGGTGGGATTGTGAATGTGTGCAGCCACTATGGAAATCAGGGTGGAGAATTCCCAGAAAGTTAAACATAAATCTACCATAAGAGCCAGCTATATAACTCCTTGGCATATGCCGGAAGGACAGTTATCCTACTCCACAGATCCTTGTTCGTCATTGTTCATTGCTGTTCTATGCTCAACAGCTAGAGAAATGGAGACAACCATGTGCCTACAACTGAACAAATGGATAATGCAGATGTGTACATATACGCAATAGAATACCATTCATCCTCGAAGGAAGACGAAATCATGAACTTTACGCAGAAGTGGATGGAATCAGAAAATATATTAAATGAGATAACCCAGACCCAGAAAGACAAATGTTGCATGTTCTCTCTTAACTGGAGGCTCCCGACTCTAAATCTTCAAAGGGCTTACTTTCAGCTCCTAGCACCCATTTGGTCAGCTCACAACTACCTACAACACCAGCCTCCAAGGTATCTATTGCCCTCTTCTGACCTCCATGGATATTGACACTCATGTAGACCTGTGCACATATACATAAACAACATACATACAGACAGACATTCATACATTCATACATACACACATATATACATGAGCAAACCTTTTTAAAAGTAAGTTCCTCAGTAGTTTTTACCTTTTTTTTTTAAGATTTATTTTATTATTATATGTAAGTACATTGTAGCTGTCTTTAGACACACCAGAAGAGGGTGTCAGATCTCATTATGGATGGTTGTGAGCCACCATGTGGTTGCTGGTATTTGAACTCAGTCAGTGTTCTTAACTGCTGAGCCATCTCTCCAGCCCCTTACCTCTTTTTTTTAAAATTTATTTGTTGTTTGTTTTGTTTTAAGACAGTATCCAGGGTGTCCTATAGACAAGGCTGGCCTTGAACTCCTGACCTCTTGCCGCTCTCTGCCTCCCAAGTGCTGAGATTATAGGGAAACATCTTCACAGCTGACCAGTCACCTTGCCTTTTAAAGGGGCAGATTCTGCATCTGTCAGAAGAGGGAAAATTGTGAGATTTTTATAAGGGCCCCTGTTCCGTTTTGGGTGTGAACTTCTCCAGTAAAACGTATGTTAAAGTTTAGTTGCCCGTGTGAGGTGACTGAGAAACTGTGGGACCTTTAAGAGGTAACTAGGTTATAGGGTCTCCACTCTCATGAAGGCATGAAGAAAGTGGGTTAGTTACCAGGAGAGCTTGTTGTGCAGTGGGTCAGTCGCTCTGCTCCTCAGGTCTGCACACTCCCATCCTGGAGGTTTTCTCCACCATGTGCACGGAGCAGCACATGGCCCTGAGCCGGAAGCCGAGCAGATTCTGGAGCCATGCTCTTGGACTCCCAGCAAAGTGGGCCAAAATAAATCTCTTCTCACTAGAAATCACCTGCAGTAGCAATTTTGTGATAGCAATGGCAGCAAAAAGGACCCAGGCAGTCACCCTCTCGGGTCTATTTCTACTCCCCATGTGGTGGTGATTTCTAAAGGAGGAGAGCAGAGTTTTCATTTGGTTTTGTTCTAAGAAACGCTCTTTCTGAGGCAGTGAGACTAGATTCCTTCCTTCCCAGCTTTTGTTCTCTATCCCGTTCACTTTCTAATGCCTGTCACAGGATCCCACTCCCTTTACTCCAATGACATTGACCTCCAGTGATTTCTTTCTTAGTTTCAGATTTATTTATTTCCTCTTATTTGCATGACTGTTTAGCCTGCACGTATGCATGTGCATACACTTGAATGCCCAGTGCCTGCAGATATCAGAAGAAGTCACTGGATCCCTGGAACTGGAGTTATGGGTGGTTGAAAGCCAGTGTAGGTGCTGGAAACCCACCCTTGGGTCTCTTCAAGAACAGGCAGTTCTCATAATCACTGAGCTATCTCTCCAACTCCCACCAGTGGCTTCTTCTTTTTTTTTTTTTTTTTTTTTTATTCTTTTGGTTTTTCGAGACAGGGTTTCTCTGTGTAGCCTTGGCTGTCCTGGAACTCATTCTGTAGACCAGGCTGACCTCAAACTCAGGAATCCACCTGCCTCTGCCTCCCAAGTGCTAGGATTAAAAGTGTGCACCACCACGTCCAGCTCTCACTAATGGCTTCTTAATCCTTATTTTTTTTTAAATCATTTTTTAGTTATCTCTTATATATTACATCCCTAACACAGTTTTCCCTCCCTCTTTCCCTTCCAACCTTCCCTCCATCCACTCCTGTTTCTCCTTAGAAAGGACAGTACTCCCATGGATAGCAAACTAACTTAGCATATCAACCCAGTAGAAGGAAAAGGGTCCCAAAAGCAGTCAAAAGAGCTAGAGACAGCCTGTTCCCACTTCTAGGAGTCCCACAAGAAGACCAAAGCACACAACCATATGTGCAGAGAGCCTAGGTCAGACCCATGCAGGCTCCCTGATTGTCGGTTCATGCGCTGTGAACCTAAGTTAGTTGATTCTGGAGGGTTTCTTTGGTGTTTTGTTTGTCTCAGGCTAGCCACGAGTTCAGACAGTGATCCTCTTGTTTCAGTCTCCCCAGTGCTGGGATTACGTGTAAACTTGCACTACCACACCTTCTGCTGGCCAGATCTGCTTTTTGCCTTCAGGAAGTCCAGGTAGTGTTGTGCACAAGGCTACAATGGGTGGAACGAAGCTTATCTGGGTGAGTGGGTCCCACAGGATCTCAGCTGGCATGAGTGCTGGTTTTCAGTGAAACAGCTCTCTTTTATTGACTCTATAAACCTTGGAAAATGGGTAGGACTTTTGGAGTGAATGTACATTATCGGCTGGTGCTGAGGTGTTGGGAACGCTTCATTTGCATGAGGAGGAATTCCAGATGCTTGCTGGACTTGTCCTTATAGGGAGAGAGGAGGCTAAACCTGTAATTTGGCCACCAGGCTACTTAACTACCTCAGGCAATGTGAGCTAGGACGTGCAAGCCCAGAGCAAGGAGGGAACAGTCTAAACTTCTATAGGTCTCAGGTCAAGGTGTTCAGAGTTTGGCCACATCTCGACCTCATTCTTGCTTGGGACTGGCTCCCCCAGTTGCCTGGCTTTCTGACCCCATGCCTTTTAGCTCCTTGACGTTTTCATGGGCTTCTTTTGTGTTAGCTGTTCTCTTGAAAGTTACCCATTTAACTCCCCTCCAGTCCACGTACAAACCTCCCTCGTTCAAAGCCATTATAGTAGCTGATTTCTTTCTAGTACATATTACTACAGGTATCCCACCAGGACTGGAAGCTGTACCAGAACCATAAGGTCTGACTTACATTGTCAAATTGTTCCTGGCTTGCTGATAAAACGAGTGACAATGTATTTAGAAACAGGCCTCAGGAAGCCAAGGGCACATTTTATGTCTGTTTAAAGGGGTTCTTGGAATACCACCTTTAATCTTGGTTTTATCAAAGTTTTGTTGTTGCCTATTATGTGTCAGCCCTGTGCTGGGGTGAACAAGACAGTTTCTCCATTTGTGTAGCTCACATGTGAATACAGGAAGTCACAGAAGGAACAAGCCACTTGTGACCTGTTTATTTCACAATATCAACAGAATGGAAGTAAGGAATTCCATTTGCATCTTCCCAGGGTCCAGATCTATATCACCACACCCATCCTTGCAATTCTAATCTTTATCACAAACACAGTTCCTTTTTTGGTCATTCCCAAGAGGCATTAATTTGCCTACTGAAAAATGAAGACATTAAAACCCAATCAGGAAGGCTGCAGACATCGCCTTCAAGCCGTCCTGCTTTCCAGCTGTTTCCACATGAAGTTCAGATCTAAGATCAGGAACTATCTTCCAGCCAGGACACAAATTCTAGTTTCAGTCCTTAACAGTGGATGGTGGAGAATCTAGATTCTAGATGATCATTTTGGTGTAGTACAATTATAGTTGGCTCTTTTGTTTCAAAAGGCTAGAAGATCAAAATAGAACGTTTGTTTGGGTCTGGAAATATGGCTTATGGCACACATACATGCAGGCAAGACAACCATACAATATATAAACAGATCTTTTTTGTATTCTTTCTGCATTATAAAATAGCTGCAAGAACGTAAAGTGATGTAGGCTTATTTAACTTTGCTTATTCTTCATGGAAGATGATGACAGACAAGAACTATTTGAAGATTGACTTGCAACAGTTAAATTTTTGCACAGTGGGACACAGAACCATACACAAGGTGGCTCTCTCTGCACTGGTAAAGATGGCCACAGTATATTAAAAGTAAATGCAAAATGTGTCTAATTTGTATCTTAGTGTGCCTGTTCATGGTAGAATCACTTCAAGAGCAACACATTAAACTCTTACCTTGTTTTTTTCCCCTTTTTAAAAGATTTTATTTATTTTATGTATGTGAATATAATACTTTAGCTGTTTTCAGACATACCAGAAGAGGGCATCAGATCCCATTACAGATGGCTGTGAGCCACCATGTGGTTGCTGGGAATTGAACTCAGGACCCCTGGGAGAGCACTCTTAACCACTGAGTCATCTCTCTAGCTCCCTTAGCTTGTTTAACCTTTCTTTCTTTCTTTCTTTCTTTCTTCCTTTCTTTCTTTCTTTCTTTCTTTCTTTCTTTCTTTCTTTCTTTCTTTCTTTCTTTCTTTCCTTCCTTCCTTCCTTCCTTCCTTCTTTCTTTCTTTCTTTCTTTCTTTCTTTCTTTCTTTCTTTCTTTCTTTCTTTCTTTCTTTCTTTTCTGGAGAGTGGAACTTTAGATCCTTTTTTTCAGTGTTTTATTTATTTTATTTTTGGACATTGTCTCTCTGCATAGCCCTGGCTGTCCTGGAAAGATGTTTGTAGACCATGCTGGCCTTGAACTCAGAGACATCATGATTTTGGTTTGGGGTTATTAGCATATATCCCATATAATAATTGATTGCATTTTTATACATGTGTACCACATTCACCCCACCATTACTGTCTCCTTCCCCTTCCTACTCATTTCCCTTCCCTTCCCAACTTGTCCCTCTTCTACTTTCATGTCTGTATGTGTGTGACTCAGTGAGTTTCACTAGGGTTCCTTATAGGAATGTAGGTAGGGTTTGTTAATAGAAGCAGGGACAATTTACCCATGGCTATACCATTGAGATAAGAATCTCTTCATTTACCATCAACTGTTAACTGCACATGAAACCTCAGGGGGTGAGGTGCCCCCCATGAGGTCCCCTCCCTTCCATAACAGGGTGTTGATCTAACCTTGCACAGATGCTTTGAGTTCAAGAGTACAACAGCCATATCATTCCTGGAAGTCAATATTCTATCCTGTTCTCCTACTTCCTGTCTTTTACCTTCTTCCTAGTGCTCTGAGACTTGTAGGGAGTGATGTAGACTCCCCATTAATGAATGGACATTCAACAGTCATTTACTCTCAGGACTTTGACTTGTTATGAGTCTCTGAAGTCACCACTGACTATTGCTAAAAATAAGTTTTTATTACCAAAGCTGACAACAGTCCTCACTTATGGGCTATTTAGAAGACAACTTGATGGACACATCACACCTATTATATTAGTTAAGAAAGCAGCAGTAGTTTCCTGACTTGGGTTTATGACCTCCCCAGTCATGGGTTTATAGTTTCAGACTGAGTTTACAGTATCAGATGTAAATACTCACCTGTGGTGGGAACATCAATTCCAAGAGGAGAGGGGTTGCCTACCTCCATTAACACACCTACCACATTGTACCAATAGTGGTTCAGCTTGCCTAGTTGGTCTGTATTGGAGTTAGGGTCCACAGCTGACTGAAGACAACTGATGACAGTTTTCTGCTGCTTGCACAGCCTCTCCTAGGGCTATGAAATCTAGCTAACACCCAGGGAAACTTCCAGCTTGATTTATGTCTTGAGACCAAATCACCTTCAGAAATAGGGTCTTACAACCCAGTTCTGGTGACAACAAATAGCAGTAGGAATGGACTATTTAGGGCCTCAGGGAAC
Organism: Mus musculus; assembly: GCF_000001635.26. Lineage (NCBI taxonomy): Eukaryota > Metazoa > Chordata > Mammalia > Rodentia > Muridae > Mus > Mus musculus. The sequence goes on along the minus strand of NC_000085.6, from coordinate 11,947,639 downwards.
TCCCTTATTAACAGTGCATGAGTTGCCCACCCTTGGCATCGAGATTTCCATTTAATAATTTATAACTTTTAGTTTTATCTTGGTTTATCAAGTGTCAGATATTTTTGCTGTTTTTCCCCTTTGAGACAAGGTCTCATGTATTCCTGGCTGGCCATGAATTCATTCTGCTGCTGTAGATGACACTGAACTCCTGATCTTCCTGCCCCACCTCCCAAGTGCTAGGAGTGCCCAGTTTTATGCAGTACTGGGGATCAAACCCAGGGATTTCTGTATGCTAGGCTGGCAGCATCACCAGCTTTTGTTATACAAACTGATACAATCTAAGCAACTTTAAAGACATCACATTCACAACTGAAAAGGAAAAACCACACACTGACCACCAGTTGGTTCTTTTCTACATACTTTGGAGACCTTGGGTTGGTTATCACTTTGGAGACTGAACCCAGCTAAAGTGGGGGCTTGGGTAGTCACACTGAATAATGAGCAAACTCCTCCGAACAGCCTTCCATGTGACATTTGCACACTAAAAAGGCAGAGGCAGTTATGAGACCTGCAAGCTATTCATAACTTTGTCTCTAAGGAGAAAGTTACAACAATGCCATTAGGTCATTCTAAGGATGCTGAGTTATCAGATTAAAGCTTTGCATGCTGAAATCCTACACACTCGTTTTTCAGAGTTCACAATGCCAAACTAGTCAAGCAAAGCTAGACAAGGAAAAGCATTAGATCCTTTTGGTCTTCCCACAGTGGAACTCGCTGTCCAACCCAAGTACAAGGCTCAAAAATCCATAGGCCATGTCTTGGTCTTCCTGATGTTTGAGAATGCAATTCTAGTGACTCAATAGCTACAGTTTTTTGTTTTTTTTTTTTTGGGGGGGGGGGTGGGAAGGTATACAATTTGTGAGGAGCGGGTGTGACAGCAGTCCCAAGATGGCACCCGGGACTGCCGCTAAGTCTTATGACTTGCACCTGACTTCCTCATACACCTGAAAATAAGCCACGACCATTGTGAGAGCTGCGCAGGTGCAGGATGATGCTGGCGGTATAAACAAGTCCATATTTGGTGGAGACACGCCCCTGCCGCCCTGATTGGCTGAAGCTGCATGCCTGGTGAGGTGACGTGGCCTGCTGTGAGTGGATGGGGGCTGAGAGTATATAAGAGTGAGAGGCCCAGGGTTGGGGGGGGGGGGGGAGAAAGATGGAGGGAGAAAGAAGACTGAAGCTTGCTGAATAAACTGCTGTTAGAAGAACTGGTGGTCGTGTCGTTCTTGCTGGTCGAGAGCAGACGCGACAACAATTTAGGGTAGATATGGGACCTTACTAAGATATGGATCTAGCTCAGACTTTTTTTTTTTCGAGACAGGGTTTCTCTGTGTAGCTCTGGCTGTTCTGGAACTCACTCTGTAGACCAGGCTGGCCTCGAACTCAGAAATCTGCCTGCCTCTGCCTCCCAAGTGCTGGGATTAAAGGCGTACGCCACCACGCCCGGCTAGCTCAGACTTATTAAAGTGGGTATTTGATCTTTCAGCTGGTATACTCTATCCTTTAATTGTATTTTCCCATGTAGCCATTTTTCTAGGCCTTAAGAGATGGGTCAGAGGCTAACAGTATTTGCTCTTGCCAAGGACTTGGGTTCAGTTCACAGCCCCCGCTATGTCATCCACATTCTACTTCCAGATTATCTAGAACTCTTTTCTGGCTTCTGAAGGCAACAGGCCCTCATGTGGTTGCACGTTTGTAGACAAAACTTCTAATTATTGCCTACATTCATTATTTCTAGTTTTTTTTTAAACCTTTAAAGCACCTAGAACATTCCCTGGAATTTTACCATTACCCAACCCAGGGCCTCAAGCAAGTCCTGGTTCGTCCATAACTTCAGTTTCTAGGTCTGTAAATTGTGGAGCGTTGGTACAGTATGCTCTTCTGGGCCCTCTAAATCTAGCCTTGTGGATATTCCCCATCAGCCACCTAACAGACTTTAAGGTTAACAAACCATCTCTCTTTATATACTACTCTAACAGTAATCCCATACTATTACTCTGCTCTTGGATCCAACTTCCCTTCCCACTGGTCTCCCTTTAAAAAAAAAAAAACTTATGTATATGAGTGCTTCATCTGTATGTGCACTCTGGCACTATGCCCTTGTGGCCACAGAAACTAGAAGAGGGCATCAGATCCTGTGGAACTGGAGTTATAGATGACTGAGCTGCCAACGTGGGTGTTAGGGACTGAACTTGAGTCTTGCTAAAGAACTGCAAGTGCCCTTAATCACTAAATTATTTCTACATTTTCTGACCTCCTCTATTCTTGATAAGTTTGCTGAATCTTCACTCTTGCTCAGTTTAAAAGTAAAAATGAACGATTCTCATGTTTCACTCTTGCATGCTAGGATTACAGGTGTGTGCCTAGCAAGATGCCTTTTGCTTTTTAAAGAATAAACAAAGCTACAAGGCTAGAGCTAAGAAAAATAGAAACCAGGAGGGCAGCTAAATGCTTAAAAGAGTTACCTAAGTCTCTTAAAAGCAAAAAGAGATGGACATCTATCTAGAAATAGTGAATTTATTCAGAGCAAAGTGGTATTCCCCAACATCAAGAGTTTTGCTAGTGAATCCAAGTATAATGGAAAACATTAAAAACAAATGCAGAAACAGAAAGGTATAAAGCACACATTTTCAAGTATACAATTTGTTTTATTTACAATACCCTATAAAAATGTAAATTTAGAAATTTTATTTTATTAATTAGAACTGAACAAAAAGCACAATAAGGAAGAAAAAAATAATCAAGTGTTTACTTGATCGGGTGTGAAGGGAAGGTAGGAAAGGCTCAGTGGAGACAGTCAGTAGATGGTAGAAGGAAGCTAGGGACTGTCACTGGGGAGCAGCTGGTGGAGCCCGAGGCCACAAAATGAGAAGAAATGGAGATGAGTACAAAGACAGCTGGTTGTAACGGAGGGCTTTACTGTTATACAATACATGTATGTGCAAAACGTTTATTCTCTTTAAATATCATAGCCTGTCCCCCGACTACATTCAAAAAGGTGAGAACAGCAGAAAGTAGGATCAGGAAGGGAATATAAAATAAATTCAATTTATTTTTTTCAGAACTGTAACCACTAGGGAGCCGAGTCCCTTATCCTGGCTGACTGCTGAAGGGAAGAAAAGTGAGTGGAAGGGAAGTGTCCCTAAGATTCACACCCAGGCCCTGCTGGCTGCAGTGGATGGGGCTCAGGTGAGACTCAGCAGCCAGGACAGCAGTTCTGCTGCAGGGTAGAGGACACTGAAGAGCAGAGCCCAAGCTGAGCAGCCACGGCTACATTTGGAGGTTTCTACCCAAGACACTAAATGAAAATGGGGAAGAGGAGCAGAAGCATGGCTTACAGAAGTCACGTCAGGAAGACAGTGCAGGCGCACAAAAGCTACACTGCAGAAGCAGGCTCTACGTGAGGCTCATCTTGGGTACTCTTGAATGCACTTGAGGGACAGACTCTCAAGCACGCTGTAGTCATCACAGGAAAAGGCTTAACCGTGTGTGTGCTGTTTCTATTATGGTTGTCAGAAACAAAGGAAATACAGGTTAGGAGAAAGAAAAGTCCTCTCAGCCTAGAACTGGGCATCAGCCAACTAACAAGTTTGATTTAATGTAATATGCTGTATACCCTGTATTTATATATTAAAAAAGTAGAATCCACCAAATGACAAGATGGAACAGAAACAGATTAAAAATATATCGGCTGGTTTATTTTTAGAGGTATATGTTAACTAAATATTTTTCAAACAAACTTATTCTTTAAGGACCCTCTGGAGATCATACGAATGTTTGTGTAGGGTGTTTATATATTTACCTATATCTTGACTTCTACTTAATTTTGACTCTCCTATAATCATATTAATAAGGGGAGATGAAAAAAAGACTTCAAAGCGGGAAGGAGTCCTTTGGTATACTACAACCTACTTTGAATTGTAATAGTGGTGATGGGATAAAGGGACGTTTGTTGTGTCTCTAGGGCAAAGAAAATGCAAAATTGAGAAGAATTGAGTAAAAGTAGGACATGCAAAAGTGTAACGCAGAAGGTAAAAGAAACCAGCAGAAGTACCACCCAGCAGAAGTATCAGAGCAGCGGGAATACCTGGCATTCAGAGCTAACTTCTGAAAACAGGAATGGATCCCACAAGACTTTGCTTTGGGTCATAAGCTACCTCCCCTCCCTCATTAAAAACACTCCATTGGTGATGGCAGCAGTGCAGGTGGCAGCCAACAGGAGGTACAGGATACTCTGGAGATCTTTTACCGTATCCCCTGAACCAGCCTAAGGATATGAAGAGAAAGACGACTTGTTTGTATGAGTAAGTTAAAACAGGATCAATCTTTTGCATTCAAGTTATGGTCTTTACAAGAATTCTCATAATACAAGACCTTAGATGCCTCTCAGCTTGTGTTGTTTTCTGAGGTATTGTCACACACAATACAGTGATCTGTTTTAGCGCGTGCGCACACGCGCGCCACACATACACACACACACACACACACACACACACACACACACACACACACACACACACACACACTCTATGGATGTCTCAATCTCTTACTCTCATTCCACTTCATCCTCCCCATGGTGTGATGTCTGAGATACCAAGGTAGTGAAATGTGTTCACAACTTACTGCAGTTTTGTTTCCAGCAAGTTCAGTTTCTGCCGGTCAACATAGCGAGAAAAAAGGGACACTAGATTTGTAGGGATAGAGATTGGTTTGGCCAGGGCAGCTTGGGGGATCCGTAGAAGTTCTCGGGTTGCCATGAACATCACCTCTGTCCTATGAGAGAAAACCCAAAACAGTATGAGAAGTAGAAGGGAAAGAGAAGGAGAGCAAAGATAATTTTAAATATTTAAAATAGGAGATAAGCTATCAATACTGACCACTGGTTATTTTGCGTTGATTCTATAGCAGGATCTGAACTCTGTAGGTCTTCTCCACGGCTTAGTAGGATTAGGAGCAGTGACAAGCCAAACTATAACAGAAATCAGATGGAATTAAACTTAACAATAGGGCTGGTGAGATGGCTCAGTGGGTAAGAGCACCCGACTGCTCTTCCAAAGGTCCAGAGTTCAAATCCCAGCAACCACATGGTGGCTCACAACCATCTGCAACAAGATCTGACTCCCTCTTCTGGAGTGTCTGAAGACAGCTACAGTGTACTTACATGTAATAAATAAATCTTTAAAAAAAAAAAAACAAAAAAAAAAACAAAAAAAAAACTTAACAATATATCTAAAAGGCTGGAGAAATGGATCAGGAATTAAGAGCACATGTTCTTGAAGAGGATCAAAGTTCAGTTCCCAGAAGCCACATAATAGTTCACAACCAGCTGCTGGCATTCACAGGATGCACACGCAGCAAACAAACAGATCCACTCATACACATAAAACAAATCTAAAAGCAACAACAGCAAAACTCAAAATACAGTGCACCTAAGCCTCTTCCACATCAGCTGATAGGACCATGGCACTGAATGGGACGGCCTCTATACCAAAGTCTTTGTGTAGCCAGGCGGAGAGGTCAGGCAAGCCTGGAATTAAAGTTGTCTTTCCTCTAAATTTTAGTTTCTCACATAGCAAATGACAAGCATAGAAAGCCACTTCTGTATACCCTATCCTGTTGTGAAAATATTTTCCATACCAGTCACTGATAATCTAATGATTTTGTCTTTCTCTTTTTTAAAAGAATCAAAAGAGATTAAGAAGAAAAGTCAAAGTTCATGGAAAATTAGAAGAAAGAAAATTAAGTAAAGTTATTTTATAAATAAGAAAAGGCATTAAGAGCTACATGGGACCCTGGAGATATAGCTCAGTTGGTGGCATTCTTTTCTAGCATGCACAAGGTTTGATTCCCAGCACCATATAAACCTATAATCCCAGCATTCAGGAGAATTAAAAGTTCAATGTCACCCTTGGCTACACTACACAGGAGGTTAGGGGCCAGCCTGGAATACACAACAATGGCTCAAAAGCAAAACAAAACAAATCAACAAAAATATAGAGAAATATACAAAGGGGAAAAAATCAAAGCTGAAAGGAAATTAAAAAAAAAATTATACTCCGGAGGCTAGGAAAATAGCTCTGCTGGTAAAGTACCTGCATGCAAGAGTGAGGACCTGAGCTTCAATCCCAAGAAATCACAGAAAGCTGAGGATGGTAGTGTGTGCCTGTGATTCGGCCTCTGGGAACTGGAGCCTGTCAAATCACTAACGCACATGGCAGCCTGTCTAGCCACAACAGTGAGCTTCAAGTTTAGTCAGAGAACTTATCTCAAAAAGCAAAGATGGGGAATAATCAAGGAAAGAGCCCTGATGCCACCCTCTGACTATATAGCCTCTATGTGCACATCATTCCAAAGTGTGCATGTATGCACAGAGTATTTTCTTATCTGAAATCTACAAACTTACAAAGGCTATTAATAGAAGCCTAAAAATCAGCAACATGAACTCTGAAAGGGCATGGAATGAAAATGCCACAGCACTAGGTTAAATGTGATGCTGGCAGTACTCTCTCTGGAATTTCATTCTACTTTGCTGTGTTTGTATTACAAAGGATAATCTTTCTTTTCCACAAAATTTCCCTGCATTATATATGTAAGCAAATTTTCACCAGAGTCAGGATATTGTATGACTTCTTGGTTTTCTACTGCTCTTATCAAAATTAAAACAGAGATTAAATAACAGGAAGAGCACAACTGGTCACTGTATGTCCTGAGGGATACTGGTATCCTCTACTGCCTCAGATACTTTGTTATTGTTGGTAGGTCAAAGGAGAAAGGGGTGCTGAGACTTGACCCCCATTGTATACCATGGCTCTAAACAAGTACCTACTACATAGCAGGCACCATCTAAATACTATGACAACTATGCAAAGTCTTCATCACTACTTGCACAACACAGATCAGAAAACCAGCTGAGAGGCTGGAGAGAGAGATGGCTCAGTGGTTTAGAGCACTGACTAGTCTTCCAGAGGACCCGAGTTCAATTGCCAGCACCCACATGGCGGCTCACAACTGTCTATACCTCCAAAATATGACACCCTCACACAGACATGCATACAGACAAAACACCAATGCAAACAAAATAAATTATTAAAAGTAAAATAGAAAGAAAACCAGCTGAGCATCCTATCATCAGGCTGTAATAGGGCACGCTAGGACTGAAACTTGCCTGTTTAGAAACCATGATCCTCTTACTAGGTTTCCTCTAAGAGGTTTTTGTTTGTTTTGTTTTGTACTGAATCTGGGTATGTACACTAGGCTGGCCTTAAACTTACAGAGATTTATATGCCAGCCTTCCTCCTGAGTGCTGAGATTAAATACAAGTGCACCAAGTTTTGTCTTAGTCTTTACATCTTTAACATGACATTAGCTGAAAGGTGCATGTCAGGCATGCCATGTCCTGGCCACTGCTACTCAGGAGAAGCTTGTTAGAATTTCTGGGAAATGTCCTAATAAAACAGGATAGACACCTAATCTACACCTTAATCATCCACACCCAGCTATGTTCCTCACGCCAAGCCAGTTTTAACTTTCACAACAGTTTTGAAGCAAGAATCTTCTGAGAACGGGAATCTACTGCTAAATATGACAGGAATAACTGTAGAAGACTTAATACTCGACGCTACAAATTTCACCAGAAACTAATTTTTCCAAACCACTGTTTGTGTTCTAGCCTTTGCTAGAGTGATGGATATGAAGTTCTTGAACGGAAGAAAGCTACAGTAGTGGTAAGTTTCCAAGGACAGAGACTGACAGGCGCACCTTGTTCTGGAGCACAGCAGTGAGGTGAGAGTTGGAGGGCGCTGGTGCACTTGCACTCTGAGGTAGGTTCATTAGCTGTTGCAGAAGGCTGGTGACAGTCACTGAAGGAAGATGATAGAGGAGGAGAGAGAAGGGACTCAGTAAGCATGGCAGCACCTACAAAACAGAAACAAGAGCGTTACACCCTGCAAACCATTCCTCACTCACCTCCCACCAGTGGGTGTGGCCAGCAGGCTGCTTGCCATATACAAAATCAGTCTATCGCTGTGTGCAAGGACGTTTGGTTGTCATGGAAAAGAAGGATAAATATTTGATTCTTTCTGGTTCAGTTTTGGGATGAGTTACTGACCTAGCACTCACTGCACATGATTGATGTTTTTGTTATCAGTATGAACTCATTAAATAAAATCTAACTCAGCCTACTGCTGTCATTTTTCTTTCTGATGTTAAATGTGTAACTTCTGGCAAATAGGAGTCCCCTCAAATTGGTTTGTACATCCCTAGTAACCTAGTAGTTCTCTTGCCTCTGTTGTAAGACCAGGATTATCTGTACTCCCATGAGAAAGCCTGGAACCAGCTATTACTTAAAGAAAATGGATTCTAGAAACATCGTTTATTACTTTTTAATTCACATAAGTTAAAAACTCAGCACATGCATGTACACATAAATATTTATACACACACAGGAGAGGGAGGAAGAGAATGAACTACAAACATATTTTTAGACTGGTATCAAACTTACAGCAATCTTCCTGTCTTAGTCCCCATAGTGCGGGGAAATCAGGCATGAGTTACCACACAACTTTTCTACAGAGTTAACTAAGCGTCTTCACTAGCAAGTTAGCCCCATGAAGATCTTTTTGTACTCCTAGCTTTAGTTCTATGATGTAAAATGGTGCCTGGATTGTAGTATTCAGTGAGTATCCACCAAATGACTGAGGTTCTCCCACACTTGCTTCCATTACTGGGTTCCCATGAGATCATAACTGACAAAGTGCCCACTGCGCCACTGACTTCCTTTGGCATTTATGCTCTAAAATAGGTGTACCTTTTTATTCTGGTCTTTTATTCTTTAGGATAAATCTCAAATCTTTTTTTTTTTTTTTTTTTTTTTTAAAGATTTATTTATTGATTATATGTAAGTACACTGTAGCTGTCTTCAGACACTCCAGAAGAGGGAGTCAGATCTTGTTACGGATGGTTGTGAGCCACCATGTGGTTGCTGGGATTTGAACTCCTGACCTTCGGAAGAGCAGTCGGGTGCTCTTACCCACTGAGCCATCTCACCAGCCCCCAAATCTCAAATCTTTAAATTTTTCCTACACTCCATTTTTCATTCTTGGAGTCTCTTAAAAATGTACTAGTTTGAAGGCTGGAGAGATGGTTCAACTATTTAGAGTGCTTGTTGCTTTTACAGAGGACCCCAAATCCAATTCCCAGCACCCACATGGAGGTTCACAAGCCTTAACTCCAATTGTAGGGATCTAATGCCCTGTTCTGACCTCCATGGACACTAACCGTGCACACAGTGCACATACACACAGGGAAGCAAACTACTCATAAGTAAAACTAAAAAAACTAATATATTTTAAAAAGTGTGTATGTTGCATTCTTCTGATGAGATTTAAACCTTTCATTCCTTTCTGTAAATACTAAAATCTCAAAGGCTACAGTAGTAATGTCTACCTCTTTCATGTTTTGAAGTACATAGGCATGTACTCAGGTGATTATTTCTAAATTTTTAATCAACTACAATTAATTTCCTCACAGATAACTCATTCTGAATCCTATATGTACTAATACTAATTATTCTTTTTTTTAAAAAAAAAAGATTTATTTATTTATTATATGTAAGTACACTGTAGCTGTCTTCAGACACTCCAGAAGAGGGCGTCAGATCTCTTTACGGATGGTTTTGAGCCACCATGTGGTTGCTGGGAATTGAACTCAGGACCTTTGGAAGAGCAGTCAGTGCTCTTACCAGCTGAGCCATCTCACCAGTCCACTAATTATTCTTTTACCAGTTTCTTGTCTTGAACTTGAAAAAGTACAAGAAATTTAGCTAATCTTCCAAGAGCTGTTACAAGGATAAACAGAGATCTTTTAATCAAGAATTATCAGCTGGTCACTGGTGGCACATGCCTTTAATCTTGGCACTTGGGAGGCAGAGGCAGGGGAATTTTTGAGTTCGAGGCCAGCCTGGTCAACAGAGTGAGTTCCAGGACCGCTAGGGCTACACAGAGAGACCCTGTCTCGAAACCCTCCCCCTGCCACCCCCCCCCCCAAAAAAAAGATTTACCCTGTGGGACACCATTCAACTAAACCTCCAGGCTAATGTGAAGTTACTGACAACAGAGCAAAGAGGGATATTTGACATATTTGACATCCACAAAAGTATAACCAAGAGCCAAAGTTTTCCAACTTGAGAACTATAAGGAAATTGCCCTACATGGTGGGTACCTCATCTTGGGCATCCTTCTTGATAAGGAAAGGGAGGTTCCTGGCAGTTGCCATGAGAATGTCAGCTGCTTGCTCTGTGGAGAGGAAAGGGAGAATGCGGGCAACCATTCTCTTCCCTTTTCGGATACACATGATCTGTACAAAGTGGTCATCACTTGGCCTGCAAAAAGAATGCCATCTAGTGTCAATAAAGGCAATACAGAAAACCCACATTTTTAAAAATTATGCAACACTCATCTTTATGATCATTTTGTACTACCAAAGTGGAAGATGACTTTCTAATTCCAACCAATTTTTACTTTTTACAATAAAAAGTAGAAAGTTTTACAAATATGGGAAATCATTGCCCATATTATATATAAAAGTGTGATCAAATTTGATTTAAGTAAAAATTAAATATTTTTCAGGGTTAACCTGTAAGTGTTATTAGGGCACATAGAATTTACATAGCTTTGTAATTTACTTTTTGCCCCCACAGAATGGGAATTGAGTCCAGAGCCTCCTGTATGCTAGACAAGTATTCTATTGTGAGCACTTCAACCTCTTCAATACTTTTCCATGTCAATATTCTTCAACTAAATGCATTTAATGGTTACATTACATGTCTATATAGGGATAAATCACATTTATCAGACCGAAACTACAAAGGTTGTGTTGAAAAGAAGTCTATTCTATGTTTGTGTAAGTTGTGGCTCAGGAGACCTTGAGTAAAGAGAAAGGAGCCATTAGCAGACGTAGCCTTCTTACATTTAGTATCTGGGATTTATCAAACATCACAATTAGGTTTGCTTCAGACAATGAGCAGGAGAAAGACGACACAGAAAGAGTTAACACTTCTGTCAGGAGCCATAATGGGACGAGCTAATAACTAGCAGGTGATCATCCTGCAGCTGCCTCGGATTATTATATAATCTGCGACAGGTGAGCCGTCATTAAGCAAGGCTGTGAGGGACTCATTTTAGGAAAGATTCCTGCTATTAATATGCTTTTCCTGTCATTATTAAACATACATAACAATCACTAAGTAGGAGCACACCCCTTTGGAGCAGATCTCTGCATGAAGATGTACCATCTAGTAGTGATGTTATATAGACAAATAGATGACTTAAGACTTAGTGATGATCCTATAAGAATTCCTAAAATTATATCTGTGATTATTAAGCTCTTTTATTAATGGGACTGCTATTAGGTCATTTTCTAATAATCAAAGCTGCAATGAGAACTCTGTGCCAATCTCCCAAGTGTCACCAGTTAATTGCTTTTAGATGGTAACCAGACTTTCTCCTACTCAGAGCACATTCCAAGAGGTTGTAAAACAAGTAACCAAAGGTCTACACCTTTAATACCAGCGTTTGGAAGGCAACCGGATCTCTGTGAAACTAAAGATAGGCAGGGACACACAATGTGACTCTCTCAAAACAAAAACAACAAAACCCAAGATAGATGCTAAGCTTATGAATAGTTGGACAGAGTATATCATAATCCCAAGTATGTGGAGTTTTGTTTGGCAATGGAGGGAATCTCCCATCTCCTCTAAAAGCACAATAATTACCTCTCTTGTCCAGGCAATTTGCCCCTCAGGTTGTCATACATGCTACATATTTTGTGCTTTCTTTCATCCATCAGGGCAGGCCGCTCTTCTTCTAGACTTAGGAGATAGCGCCTTTCATAATCCTCCACATCAAGGAGTAAACTATAGGTCTAGGAGAGAGACAGAATAGGCCACAACATGGCAGGTTAGGACCAGAGTATTAGATAAATGTCTTCACAGTTTAGGACTAACTAGTATAAATGCCAGCATGTAATTTAAACAAAAGAAATTTTTAAAAAGGTGCTCCTTTAAATGTAGGGGAACATGGTGATATAATCCTTTAACCATCATCCTTTCTCTCTCTTGGACTGTTAGTCAAATAATAAAATAGTGAAGTAATTATGTTTCCCAAAATTTCTAGCAGCAATGTTTTGTTTGTTTGTTTGTTTGTTTGTTTTTGAGACAGGGTTTCTCTGTGTAGCTCTGGCTGTCCTGGAACTCACTGTGTAGACCAGGCTGGCCTCAAACTCAGAAATCCGCCTGCCTCTGGCTCCCAAGTGCTGGGATTAAAGGTGTGCGCCACCACTGCCCAGCTTTTAGCAGCAATGTTAGGCTGAAATACCCAACTTACTGTAACACTGCCACCTTCCAGTGAGAAGGCTGTTTGAGAGTGTGGAGATGCCAGGGCTTGATTGCTGGCCGTTTTTCTCCATCTTTCAGTACTTTCTATATTGAGGCATCATCTCCCACCTGAACCCAGAGGTAGCCAAGTAGGCTTACCTAACTAGCCAGGTTCCTCCAAGGATCCTAATCTCTTATCTCCTCAGCATTGGCTTGCCATACCTGCCTGGCATTTATGTGAATGCACAGGATGTAAACTCTGATCTTCAAACAAACATTTTACCATCTTCTCTAGCCCTGGCAATCTTTAGATAGGGTCTCACTTTGTAGTCCTTCTGGAATTCACTATGTAGTCCTCACATTTAGAAACTGCCCTGGGAGTAAAATCCACCACCCTGGATTCCTGATAAATATTTTGCTAGTCAAGCAAATTTTCTTTTTGTTTCGTTTCTTGAGACAGGGTTACTCTGTGTAGCCCTGGCTATCCTGTTAACTCGTTCTGTATATCAGGCTAAACTGGGAGATCTTCCTGTCTCTGCCTCCTGAATGCTGGGATTTTGTGCATCACCACCAACCAGGTAAAAAGTTAATTTTACTGGCTGACACCAGTAGTCTAAGCAGTTCACAGGTATTCAACTCATCGCAAACTCAACCCCAAAACAAAACTACTATAGTTGTCTCCACAAAGAAACTGAGGACAGCATAAAAGTATAAATAACTCAGTCTCAGGTTACAGACTCCGAAAAGGGACAGTCTGCAGCTCTACAGTCTTGAACATGGTGTATGCTTTATAGACAGTCTATATGTATAATCTCATTTCACCCAATAAATGATGTAAAACTAAATCAGTTCATGAGCAACTATTCCTGTTTTTAATTAGGCTTAAGATGACCTGGGTTGATGAGATTGCTCAATGGGTAAAGGTGCTTGCTGACAGCCTGAGTTCATCTGTGTTGGAAGGAGCCGCATGTTGCCTCCCTTAAGTTATCATCTAACTTCCACACAAGCTGGAGTAAACACCTACACACACACACACACACACTTATATATCACAAAAGGTGTCCTGCTCAAAAGTAATTAGTTGAAGAGCAGTGAACAAAACCCCAGTGCAGTGTTCTTTCTAGGATCCCATAGGCAAGGTATGTAGCACAATCACTTCTAAATACTCTGGTAAACAACAAGAGCTTACCACAAGCCAATTCTTACATAATATAAAAGAACAGGGACCAGTGAGATGACTTAGCAGGCAAAAAGCACCTACCCACCCAAGCCAGTCTTGAGTTTGAGAACCAAAACCCACATGGCAGAAGGCAAGAACCCAGCCCTACAAGCTGTCCTCTGACCTTCATGCACAATGCCACCCCATACATAAAGTGTAATATAATAAAAAATGCTGGTTTACTGATCATTCTTCTACTTCTTGGGTACACATATATTTGATAGTCCTTTAAATTGAAACTAAATATAGAAATAAATTCTAAAACTTACTTTCTCAATTATAACAAGGGTTTTTCTTCTCTTATCCCGAACTTGTTTTTCTTTTGTTTCCTTAAAAAAAAAAAAAAGACTATTCAGTAAAAATTCTTTAGAACATTTTACTCTGCCCTTAGAAGCACTACAAATGTGGCTGCTGTGTGCCTGCAGTTGTGTCAGTAGGCGCAGAGAGGAGAAAGTCTATGTCTATGCTCAGTGCTTTGACCTATGACTATCTGAATGATTAGTAGCCTGAAAAGACGCTAGCTTGAGACAACTACCAATCAGGTGCCAGGCAAGTCCCGATGAACTCCCAGGATGGGGAACAAGCCAAAAACTTGAAGAACCCTGTCTGGGACTCTGGCCCCAAGCAGGAGTGAGCCAGAAACAACTACCAGACTGGCATCACGGGGCCCCTGACAGGGAGCTAACCTGAGATGAGCACCAACCAGTCCAGAGCTACACAGGCTTGGGAGGTGCAGACCATGCCCAAAAGGACCCCTGCCAGGCACCATAACGCACAAGTGAGGCACAGCACTCTGACACCACTCCTCAGATGATCCCAGACCCTCAAAGACCACTAAGAGCAAGTAAGTGGTGGAGAAATGGAAGAAAAGATAAATAGAGGGATGTGGGCACAATGAAGACAGGCACAACTAGAGACCTGAGGGTAGTGAGGAACAGCCTGAGGTTAGTAGCCGGTGTTGCCACCTGAGACCACGGTAGGGTCTTGGCTTGAGCTACTACAGGGATGGGTTGGGAAGGCTATGTAGAACTGGCCCTGGAGGCATGAGAGCAGACCCTACCACACATGGAGGGAGAGATTACCCTCCTCCTTCCTCACCCTTCACCAATTGTGACAGGTGGGAGACCTAGCTCTAGGGTCATGAGAGCAGGAGAATTGGCCCTGCCCCTCACCCACTGTAGTACTCAGGAGAGCAGGCAAGGTACAGGAGAGTAGAACTGACCCTAGTGATGCAATCATGGGCAAGCTGGCCCTGAGGATGTGAGAGAGAGTTGGCCCTGCAACTTGTCTGCCATGGGGCACAGGCAAGAAAAAGATGCCCTCATGCCTTGTCATCTAGGGCTTGTGGGAACTGGTCCTGACTCTCAATTGCTGTGGCACTTCAGAGAGTGGGACCTGCACCTCACCTGGACACCCCACAGTAGAGCTGGCCAGGTGAGCAGGCCACTAAGGATGTGAGTGTGGGAGATCTGACCCTGCCTCTTGTCTGCTGGGCAGTAGCACGGACAAGGGAGAGACCCTTCTCTTCCCCCACCTTGTCCCTCAACATCTATGGCAGGTGGTAGAGATGGCCCTGAGGTCAAGAGAGTGGGAAAACTGCCCATGTCCCTCACCAAATAGAACACTCTGGAGAGCAGGTACTGCACCTTGTCTGAGTACCTTGCCTGGCCCTGTCTGCGGGTGAGCTGGCCCCGAGGGTGTGAAAGTAGGAGAGTCAGCGGACAGACTTTCCAATGGCTACCACAAATGAACACTTCTTTTGCTGGCACTTACATCATCCTCACTTCGAGATGTCACAACAGCATCTATCATCTTCCGAGGATTATTCACACTAGAGACAGTAAGCTTCCCCAACGAGCCCTCAAACTGCACTGAAAGGACAAAAAAGACTCCAATGAACACTTGGGATACAGCAGAGAGCACTTGAAAAGCTGTTTTCTGTTCTTCACCCACGGCTCAGTAACTTCCCAGAGGACTGTACACCCCCTTTCTTTCCTTTCGTTTGTTGTTTGTTTTAAGGCAAGGCCTCATTATCTTAGGCTGACTTTGAACTCATGACCCTTCTGCTACTGCCTCCTTAGTACTAAGATTATAGGTGTGACCTGCTACAGCCAGCTAAAGCAACTCCTTTGCCTAATCTATTCTCCACTCTTCATTACTATTAATTATCAAAAGAAAAATTCTCCTTTATCAATTTTAGAAGTACTAAGAAAAGCAGTAAATTCTTAAAAATTCTGGACTCTCAAAGGGCAAAGACTCTGTGAGTTTATCTGTCAAGATAGTCATGCTCTCCACAAATAATTACCTCTAGTTTATTAAAACAGTAGTCTCTCAGGTGGGCTAGGACCTTACCAGGCTGATAAGCATGCTCCAGTTTGGCCACCTGAGGGGTGATGAGCTTGGTACGCTCCTTCTTAGGGCCATCACCTTGTATTTCCTCAGCAGCTGACAATTTCTCCAGTTTTTCAAAGTAATTCTGCCACAAGAGAAGATGATTTTTGTTGCAAAACAAGTAATACAGACTAATACTGTACTTCACACTAATTATACCAGTGGTAGTAACACAACTAGGGCACTAGAAACACACTGATTCCTAAGTTTTGTTACTTTGTTGTAAACACACACATACACATTTATTTTTAATGTACTTTTATCAAAGAAATAACCCACTACATAGACCAGGCTGGCCTCAAAGTCAAGAGATCGAACTTGTCTCTGTCTCCAGAGTGCTGGGATTAAAGGCGTACACCCATCCTTGGCCTCTTTCCTTTTTTTCTTTTTGGAGACTGGGATTCTATGTGCAGCAGTTAGTAGTTTCCCTGGAAGTCACTTTGTAGACCAGGCCTCAAACTCGGGAGATCTGCCTCCCGAGCACTGAAACTACAGGCATACGCCACCATGCCTGGTTCCCACCCAAGCACTGAAACTACAGGCATAGGCCACCATGCCTGGTTCCCACCCAAGCACTGAAACTACAGGCATAGGCCACCATGCCTGGTTCCCACCCAAGCACTGAAACTACAGGCATATGCCACCATGCCTGGTTCTCACCCATGACTTTTATCAAAAACCAATCGATGAACTACAGGTACACCTCAACAACAGAGTGAGGTTATAGCATGTTCAAGGCCCAGGGTTCAATGGCCAGCATCACAAACCTCTGACACACACACACTTTCCAATCTCCCAGCCTTCATGGCTCAGTGGGCAAGGCACTTATCACTAGGCATTATGTCCTACGTTTAATCTCTGGAATCTATGTGAAAAGGAAAAAAAAAAAAAAAACAAACAACAAAACAAAACAAACAAACAAAAAACCAACTAATTCCCCCTGACGTTCACATGTCATCACCCTGATAGCAGTACTCACTGCCCACAATATAATTTTTTAAGTATTTTTAAAATTTGAATTAATGAAGAGGTTTTTTTTTTTTTTTTTTTTTTTTTGGCTTTTCGAGACAGGGTTTCTCTGTGTAGCCCTGGCTGTCCTGGAACTCGCTCTGTAGACCAGGCTGGCCTCGAACTCAGAAATCCGCCTGCCTCTGCCTCCCAAGTGCTGGGATTAAAGGCGTGCGCCACCACGCCCAGCAAAGAGGTTTTTAAAAGTTGGATTGCCAATAATATTTTCTTTCTTTTTTGGTGTGTATGGGGCGACTAGGGATTGAAGCCTGGGTCTTGCACATGCTAGACAAGTGTTCTCCTACTGAGCTACATCCCCAGCCACACACTACCATACTATTAACTGGAAAAACTAGATTATTAATGCTCAAATGAAAACACCAATCTGAAAACACACAGCTATAATTTAAAAATGGACAGAATCTGCTATCAACTTGAATTCACTGGGCAATAGCTCAATAGAAAGTCTACAAGTATTCAACTTTACCATTACATAAGTGATTATTATTAGCACAAGCAGACAAACTGTTCTCTAAGCTAGCCTGGCTATTCACCTGGTAATAGAAATCATCCAGGTAGGGATCAGTGCTCTGCAGCTGCATCATCTGTATTTTAGAGACCCAATCCTTCTCCCGCTGCAACATTAGATTAGCATATGGATCCTTCCGGAGATGATCTTGATGACTGGACTGGTGCCCTCCTCTATCTCCAGTACCATTGAGATTCCGATGCTGACTGAAAGGCAAAGACATGCTGCATTCAGGCCAAGTCAGCATATTAGTCATGCTTTTTGAAATATAAGAATACAACAGGCTGGTTCCCCCTTTGATTTTTGTGAAGGAAAACGGAACTGCACCCTAACAGACTGAAAGAGCTATGTGACACATAATCACAGAAATAAAACTAAGATCTGAGTCCTTTCCCCACCAATAAGCACATCTGTACCGGCTGATTTTGTGTTGACACAAACTAGAGTCATCAGAGAGGAAGGAATCTCAGGTGAGGAAATGCTTCCATGAAATACAGCTGTCAGGCATTTTTTAAATTAGTGATCAATGGAGGAGTGCCCAGACCCTTGTGAGTGGTGCTATTCCTGGGCTGGTGGTCCTCGGTTTCATAAGAAAGTAGGTTGAGCAAGCCAAGAAAGCAAGCCAGTAAGCAGCACCTCTCCATTATCTCTGTACGAGTTCCTGCCTCTAGGATCCTGCTGTTTGAGTTCCTGTCTTAACTTCCTTCAATAATGTACATCAATTTGGAAGTGAAGGCAAATAAATTCTTTTCTCTCCAATTTGCTTTATGATCATGGTGTTTTGTCAAAGCAGTAGAACCCCTAAGACAATATTCATACATGGACTTTTGTGTAAATTATAATCACTCATAGCGGGGAGATTTTTCTACATACACTGAGACCAGGAAAAATTAAAAGCTATTTACCAGGTGGCAGAGTAATATTTAAATGCAGGCCAATCAGATTCTGAAGTCTGTATAATTTTCTTTAACTCACTGGAATCATAAAACATTTAAACATAGCTAGAAGCACAAGCAAGTACTATAATAAATACCTACTCATCCATATTTAAAAATGTATTTAGGCCAATTTGCTTCACTTTGAAGTCACACAGCCAATCATGGACAGCCAATCATACTCCCAGCACTCAAGGCTTACTTAGGCCGGGCATGGTGGCGCACGCCTTTAATCCCAGCACTCAGGAGGCAGAGGCAGGTGGATTTCTTAGTTCGAGGCCAGCCTGGTCTACAAAGTGAGTTCCAGTACAGCCAGGGCTATACAGAGAAACCCTGTCTCAAAAAACCAAAAAACCAAACAAAAACCCATCACCAACAACAAAACGGCTTACTTAGGACTGTGGGTTCAAGCATAGACTAACATAATGTTTCAGGCCAGTCTCAACTATAAAGAACAAACCTGTTTCAAAAACCAAATAATACAGGTTAGCTGAAAGCCTTAAAGATTATTTTAAGATGTTTTATGTATATTTGTGCATATATAGGCCAGAAGAGGTGTTCGAGCTCCTGGAGCTAGTGTTATCTGTGGTTATGAAGCTGAACGACATAGTTGCTGGGAACTGGACTGTGGTCCTCTGAAAAATAAGGTTTTTTTGTTATGTTTTGTTTAGATTTATTTTTTATTTATATGAGTACACTACACCTGTCTTCAGACACACCAGAAGAGGGTATTAGATCCCATACAGATGGTTGTGAGCCATCATGTGGTTCCTGGGAATTGAACTCAGGTTCTCTGGAAGAGCAGCCAGTCAGTGCTCTAACTGTTGAGTCATGTCTCTAGCCCCAGGAGATACTCTTTAACTGCTGAGTCATCTCTCCCGCCCTCTTATAGCTTCCTCTTCACAGAAGAATCACCATGCTGCCTTTGTATGGTCTCTCCTCAACGCCTTCTCCTCTTATCTTTGTACTGCTTATGTATCTGTCTTTGAATGTCTTGTCTTGTCTGGTTTTTTTACTATGGGCAGGCAGCAAACTTTATTCTAAACTTATGGACAGATGGGCATACTCAGACTCAATCATTTTAGATTACCTACTTAAGTGCTTTGATTATGTAACATAATGAAAACTTTTTATTATTTATGTATTTTTCTTTCTTTTTTCTTTCTTTTTACACTCCAGAATTTTATTCCCCTCCCTGCCCACCCTCCGACTGTTCCACCTCCCATACCTCCTTCCCATTCCCCCTGTTTCCTTGAGAACGTCACCAACCCCCTTCCCAGACTTCTAAACTCCTTGGGGCCTCCAGTCTCTTGAGGGTTAGGTGCATCTTCTCTGACTGAACCCAGACCTGGCAGTTCTCTGCTGTACTGTGTTGGCGGGCCTCATATTTCAGAAAATGGAAAGAGCTCCCATGTTCATGGATTGGCAGAATTAACATAGTAAAAAAGCAATCTACAGATTCAATGCAATCCCCATCAAAATCCCATCACAATTCTTCAAAGGCATGGAAAGAGCAATCCTCAAATCCATCTGGAAAGGCAAAAAACCCAGAATTGTGAAAACAATTCTTAACAATAAAAGAACGGCTGGGGGAAATCATTATCCCTGACCTCAAGCTCTATTTACTACAGAGCAATAGTGATAAAAACTGCCTGGTAGTAATACAGAGACAGACACATTGATCAATGTGTTAGAAATGAAGATCCAGAAATAAAACCACACATACCCACACTTGATCTTTCACAAAGAAGCCAAAAATATACAATGGAAAAAAGAAAGTATCTTCAAGCTGGTCTAACTGGCTGTCTGTATATAGAAAAATGAACGTAGACCCTGTCACCTTGCACAAAGCTCAAGCCCAAGTGGATCAAGGACCGCAACATAAAACGAGATACACTGAATCTAATAGAAGAGAAAGTGAGAAAGAGCCTCGAACTCATTGGTACAGGGGGAAATTTCCTAAACAGAACTCCAATGGCTCATGCTCTAAAATCATGAAACTGTAAAGATTCTGTAAAGCAAAGGACATAGTAAGACAAATCAGCAACCTCCATACAGATTGAGAAAAAAATCTTCACTAACTCCACATCCCATAGAGGGCTAATATCCAATATAGAATATCTTTCTTTCTTAACTCTTGTTGCCTTAGTAGTATTCTGTATGCTTCTGGTTACATAAGTAACCTTGTTTCTTTATATCACAATGTATCTTGGAAATACTATAAAGTCCAACTGCAAGGATCTAGCCATGTTTTAACTTTATTATCTACTGCCTAAATCCTCTCCCAAAGAGCGGTCTACTCAATACTTTCACCAAATTAGGTGCTGAGACACTTCAAATTTTGCTTTGAGTGATGATTGTAACCTATTATCTAATTTGAATCTTTATCTCTGAAATAAGTATGCTTGAACATCCCTTAGGTCTTCGGAACTACTCAATCACCTTGTTTCTACTGAGACTGGAGTATTTTGATATGTTGTTAGTGTTTTTATTTCTTCTTTAAAACAAAAAAAGATTTTTTTTAGCTGTCTTTATTACTGTTGGCTTCTTCCGTTTTTAAGGCCCAGGCCTTCAAGTGATAGAATTACAAGCATGTGTTATCAACACCTGGCAAGGCTTAACTTTTAATACAGTTAAAATGTACTAATCTTTCCCTATATAGCTTATATTTGGAGTTTTGTCTTAAGTCTGCAATTGTCTCTTTTTTCTCCCCTGCAAAAATATATTCTAGAACATTTTTGGAAGTGAGAAGGAATTTTACATATATACACATAGAACAAAAATGGATGAGGAAGGGCCCTCCTACCTACACTTAGTTTCCCTAATTTATCTTGGTAAATAATTATAAAATGACTTCATATAGAAGGCAGAGGCTTTGCATATCCTACTGTTTTCAGTTTTTAAAGCTTACCATAGTTTGGCCACACAGCTAGGGCCACAGATACAAATATATATTTATACCTGAATGAAGATGAAATAATGAGAGAGACAGAACGACCAGTGGGCTCACATAACACCCACATTTAGAGTTGGCTATTATTTTAAGATTACTTTTGAATTAGAAGACAAAGAAAAAGGTAGTTAACAGGGGGATTATAAATTTGAAAAGGAATATAAATGTCAGAGCTCAACCATTAATTATGTCTTAAGGCCAACCTAACTGTAACTATGAATTTGTTGATAAAAATCAGATCATCTGAACCAGCCAGATGGCTCAGTCTTTAAAGTGCCTGACATCAAGCCTGACAACCTGAATTCAGTTCCTGGGACCCATGTGCTGAAAGAAAACTGTCACATACATGAAGTAAATAATGTAGCAGAGAGATATTATCTAGAGCTAGCATATAAAGAGCTCTCTCTATACAGCATATAGTGTTACTGCCTGACCGAACATGTACACATGCATTCTCCCCCCCCACCCCCCCCAAAAGAACAGACAGGGGTAAGGAATACGGCTCAGTGGGTTGGAGCACTTGATAGATGAGTTCAATTCCCAGAACCAACTTGGTGGAAGATAAGAACCAATGCCTTCAGGTTGTCTTCTGAACCCCACAGGTACATATATGCACATATACAGCATAAAATAAATGTAATAAAACAAAACATGAAAGGACTGCATTTAGCCAGGTGTGGTGGCGCACGCCTTTGATCCCAGCACTTGGGAGGCAGAGGCAGGCAGATTTCTGAGTTTGAGGCCAGCCTGGTCTACAGAGTGAGTTCCAGGACAGCCAGGGCTACACAGAGAAACCCTGTCTCGAAAAACCAAAAAAAAAGAAAAAAGAAAGAAAAAAGAAAAAAGGACTGCATTTGGCTAACAAAATAAGCTCCATACTAAGTACATGTAGAAAACAAAGAAAGTAACCCAAGAGGTCACCCAAGTCACCAGGTCCCTAACATATCAGGAGTGATGGATACTCACTTTCTGCTCTGCAGCTGCCTCTGATGCAACAGGCGCCGGTGCTGTGGATGAAGGTGAGTTGTGTCTGCTCTAAACATTGGGGCCTGAGGTCTAAGGAAAAAGGAAAATGCTCCTTGATTATCTCATCTTAATTGACTTCATTTTAAAAAAGGCGGTCAATGCAGGATAACTTCACACTGGCTCACTGAAGGGACAGCCAGTGTATTATAAACAAACTTTTAGAAGGAAAAGGCATATTTTTATATTTTTTCCCCAATGACCAATTCTCAAACCCAAGAGGATAACTATGAAACTCCGTGCACTAGTACTAAAACAATACAGGTTTTTCATTCCTAATTTTTAAATGTATTATTTAGCTTTAATTTTTTTGTGGGAATAATGTAGGAAGTATATGGGTGGCAGTTAATTTTACATGTCAACCTGACCAGCTACGATACTCAACTTTAACCAAACCCTAGTATGGAAGCTGCCATGAAATCATTTTGTAGACATTTACACTTATATCCATTGACTTTAAGAAACTGCCTTCTATAATCTGGGAAGCCTAACAGCCCAAACCACAAGTCATTCAGAAGTAAACAGTACCAGGAAATAAAGTTCTGCTGAGTATCTAGCTGACATACTTCAAGATCAAAATTGCAACGTGACTCTTAGTTTCTAGTTTGCTACATGGGTTTCCAATTTGCCAGTCAGTTCCTTGGCCTAAAATTAACTCTCCCCATATTTATGTATGTTCTACTGATGTTTCTCTTAAGAACATAAATTGCTATGATTTACATAAGACACAATTTTATCAAAGCAGAAACCAAGTAAAAGTAGAAGCGAGCAACTCAGCTGACACTGAGGTCAGCTAGCCTCTTGGCTTCTGCTGCCACCTATTATTTGTGGTAATTCTTCAGTCACGAGCACTGTGCATTTTACTGCATGAGTGTTTGCAAAATGGTATGAAGTGAAACTTCAGAAAAAGTAAAAGCGGCAGATAATTGATCACGTGCAAAGGAAGCATGACATTCCTGAGAGCAGTGTATAGCCTGAAGACTCAAGCAGTTCTCTTGACAACGCAAGGGTCCGGGGACTCCCAAATACTGTACTCAACAAGTATCCCAAGACGTCTACATTATAAAACTAAACGAGAGATTATGAAACTTTTACCATATAAAACTAAAAGGGAGGGCTGACAATCGATCATCAGAGGCATGGTTTTATACCTGAGGTTTTGTAGGTGAGGTCCTGGGCCAGGGGGATGCTGCTGTGGAGGTGGCGTAGCGGGGGGTGGAGCACTAAAGAAGGCACGGAAGCTTGGTGCTGGGGGAAGCATCTGCCCAACGCGCCCTTGTAGCAACTTAGGATTCATGGCAGCCAGTGGGCTACCAACAAACCCAGGGACCCGTGCAAACTGGCTGGGAGACATTCGTCCAGGCTGTAGCTGCAAAGACGGAGAAGATCGTTGACACAGAAGAACTAGCAATCGTCACCGGCTTCACCCACCTTTGTGACAGGGTCTCTTTATGTTTGGGAACTCCCTGTACAGCCCAGGATGGCCTCACATGTATAATCCTAACTCAGCCTCCTACGTGTTGGGAACATAGGCATGCACCACCAAAAAGCAAGCAGTTTCCATTAATAACTTCACTTGAGAAAACAAAAAGGGGGCAGGGGGACAAGTGGCTAACAGCGAAAGAAAAGGGTGTCAAGCAATGACTCTTAGGACAGCAGGATTCTTTATGGGTTCAGCAAACTGTAGGCTTACCTGTGCTCCCCCAAGAAGCTGTGCTCTCTGCAGGGGACTAAGTACAGGAGGAACATTAGGAGGAAAAGGGTGGCCCAGGAGGGAGGAGTTCTAAGGACACAAAAAGGGGATATTATGTTCATAATATGGAACAAGCAAATCAAAATTTTAAGCAAACTCAGTATAAATTTGGTATAAAGTTAGATATTAAAAACTCCCAAGCTGGAGATTCTTATATCAGAAAAGAATGCTGGAAATTATGAAACACTATACTATGTCTGTGTAACAGGAAAAAGACAGCAGTAGAATAAAAGGCTCAGGCAGCAGAAACCAAGATTAAAATGAACTTAGAATCTTTCTGTGCTTTTTCCTTTTGTTGAGACAAGAGTCTTGCTAAGTAGCTCAGCTTGAAACTCACTTGCTATGAAGACCAGGCTAGCCTGGAATTAGGAATGCTTTTGCCTCAGTCTGCTAGGATTATAGGCAGATATAGCAATGCCAAGCTGGACTTAGAATCTTTTTTTTAAAAAGATTTATTTATTATATGTAAGTATAATATTATATGAATATTTATTATATTTATTATATGAAGACACTGTAGCTGTCTTCAGACACACCAGAAGAGGGCATTGGATTCCATTACAGATGGTTGTGAGCCACCATGTGGTTGCTGGGATTTGAACTCAGGACCTTCAGAAGAGCAGTTGGTGCTCTTAACCACTGAGCCATCTCTCCAGCCCCTGGACTTAGAATCTTAAAGTGACAAGAGACAAAGTAAACTTTTGTCCTTTGATCTTGGGACTGAAAATTCTAGAAAATAAAAGAGATTACAAGAAATACATATAATCTAGTACATACTACACAATACACACTAATGGTGATCATGAAGTTCACATTAAACAGTCCTGTTATGTTGTAAAGGGACATACCGGGACACTGCAGAGCTGGTTTGGAGATATCCTCTCGCCATAGGGAGCAGGATAGCGTGGCGGCATTGGGGGCCGAACATGAACAGGCTTCGGACACAGGATCTATTAGGACAAACACAAACAAAACTACATTCAATGAAATCAGTCTTTTGCCTTCCTACACTCCCTCCCCTCAAGTACTGGTAGAGACACAGAACTCAATGAAAAACCCTACTTCTAAGCAAATTGTTCTGGCTATGGATTCAAAAAGAGAACCTCTGGTCACTTCCTCTCACAAATCAGTTTCATCCTAACTGAAGATGATTTAGCTAATTCTCCAGTATCCCCACCCTTCCATGCTATCTGAGGAAGTACCAGCAGACATTCTGACTTGAAAATTTTCTCCAAGAGGATATGGTTTGGTTATATTGAGGGAGAAGGAATGATAAGAAAGCTGGAGGATTAACTAAGTCCTATTCTGAAGCCTCAGTGATATGGCCGCCATGCTCAGCAATGTTGTGATACATTGTGACTCCACCATTTCTTAGGATATTGAGCCTAACTAGGCCATACCAACACCACCCTCCCCCCATACCTTCCAAATTGGCCTTCCTTTTCAGCTGCTGGTTTCAGGTGGAGGAAAGTCTATGGAACAGGACTGCACAGGCTCTAGGGAAAGCAGGGATATCTTAAAGGTAAAAAGGGATGTGGACAATGCTGAGTGTTCCCACTCCCCCCAGCTTTCAGTATTCTTTCTGCTAATGTACCCGGCAGCCAGTAAAACACTTAAAAAAGGACATATGTACTAATGTGGCTAGCTACTCTTTTCTCCCCCAGTTAAAAGGTAGCAGCAGCAGCAGCAGCAGGAGCAGCAAATGGTATTAGGGAATGTGTCTCATTTATACTAACTTCTCTAATTGGCTATTCTTTTAATGCCTACCCACAACATCCACCCTCCTCCCGGAATCCCAAATAATTTTGCCCAGATTCCCAATATCCTGGGCTGTGTACGTTAATGAAAGGTACCTGTTGGTTGAAGCTGGGAACAGCCATCTGCTTAGGTGGGGTGCCTATAGGAACGGCTCTAACAGGAGGACTTCCAATGATAGGTGATGTTGACCGCCTTGGTAAAGCTCGCTCAGAAAGGTCCCGATCATCTTCTGGGCCCTGCAGGGGCCTCTGAGGCAAGGCATACTCTAATACAGACACTGTAGGCATTTCCTGATTGAGGAAGTGGTTAAAAACGATACAGAGAAATTACTTGTGATGTTTTAATAATCTCTACAGATGCCAAAGATACATTAAAAAATTATCTTAATTTTAACTCACACTCAGTAAAAGTCATCCTTTTTGTATACAATTCTCTGACTTTTAATAAGTACATACACCAATTTTATCACTCCCATAAAATTCCTTTGCGTTAACCTTTTAAAATCAGCCCTTGGCTTTGTGCCCCATCACAGTCCTTGACGTGCAGTTTTGGCTAGATTTTTAACTAACTAAAATCATACACTGACATCTGTGAGTTCTAGCAACCCCCTTTCAGCCTTTAAAACCTGAGGCTGAGGAAAGGAGCGCTAGTAGTCAAGGTGACCCTGGTGGATGATGCATACTTGTATACGATTACAGTAAGAACAGGATGAAAACAGGAGCCAACTTATCTGTAGCTATGAGTCATTCTACATAAAGAGGAATGTTTAATACCTGAGCAAGTAGTGGTCCACGGATTCGCCTCAGAACTTCAGATCCATCCCAGATGCTGGAATTCAGACTTCCTGGTTGAGGCTGCCAAAAAAAGGAAAACATACACACAGGGTCTAGAATGGTGTGGCTCTCAGACTTGAACCTGAACTACTGGGGAATATGCCACAGTGTCCTAGAATACACATGACTCCCCAACTTCATCTACAAAGTTGTCAATATCAGGAATTATCAACCTTTTGATTTGTTTTCTTTTATAAGACAGTGTCTTGTTCTGAGCCCAGGCTGTCCTTGCTAAATATCTAGGCTAATTCCAACCCACAGTTATCTGCATGCCCCAGCCTCCCTAGTGCTGGGATTACAGGTGTGAGCCACTGTCTATGGAACATGCAATTCTATTATTAAACAGAAAATAAATGACAAACCTCAGCACTTTAATTATTAATCTGTTGTTATTTGAGCCATTGTGAGTTCCCAAATCAGAGTAACTTACTTGTAAAACTGGCCTGGTCTGTACTGCCCTCATGATAGCTGGATCTTCTAGCTCATTTTCAATCACCATCTTACTGAGCCTTTCTGCTAGATTCTCCTCATGGTCACCCAACAAATCCATCTCATCTCTCTCTCCATTGCCTGTTTGTTCATCAGCTGCCACAGGTAGCTTCTCTTCCAACTCAGCCAGGCGCTCATGTGCTTCCTGCCAATCATCATCTGCAAGACAGGTCAGTTTAAGAAATATAGCTCAGTTGCACAGGATGGTGCATGTCTTTAATCCTAGCACCTGCGAGGCAGAGGCAGGTGTATGTCTGTGACCTTTGAGTCAGCCAGGCCTACATAACAAGTTCCAGACCGGCCAGAGTAGCACAATGAGACCCTGTCCCCCTCCCCCCCCCAAAAAGTCCCCCTCCCTCCTCCACCTATCTCTTTTAAAGGGTGTTATATTTAAGTTTCTGTAAGCAGACACAACATACATAAACTGAACTTTTCATTATTAAAAAAGAAAAAAACTTATATTAGGAATAAAATACAAATTAAGGGGGGGGGGTCTGGAGAAATGGCTTAGTGGCTAACAGTACTTGCTGTATAATAATTAAGACTGGAGTTTTAATCCGAGCACCAGCATAACAAGTCAGGGGTCCTGCAGATGTCTGGTACTCTAGCTCCCAGGATCTGACACCTGCTTCTGGTTTTTTTTCTACACACACACAAAAGAGCATGCACCTGGTCATACATGTGGGAACCTTCCCTCTACTGGACTCTACCCCTAAAAACCAAGCTTTTGGATCAACCAACCATTTAAAGTATCAACTAAAGGTATCTGAACACTAGTCTGAAACTGATTTCTAAACTGAAGACAGAGCATTAGCAAGGTTGAGAACTTAGAATCCAAGCCTTTGAATCTACTTCATTATTTGTTAAGCCTCTATTATATGACAGGTACTGTGTTAAGAACACAAGATGCTACCTCCACATTTCCCTCAGATAAAGAAAATAAACACAATGAATAAGCAAATGACACACTGCATTAGAATATTATTCTATGGAACATAGAAGAAAGGCCAACTGAAAATAAAAATAAATGGATGGTCAAAGACAAGTCACACTGAAAATAACAACAGAAACAAGATTTTAACTCTCCCTTGCTACAAAATGTTATCTTGACTATCTTCTCATAAATAAAAATACAAGATAAAACTACTGATTTTTTTCTCATCTTTTTTAACCACTATATGTGAACCCATTTTATCAACAAACTATAATTTAGCTTATTCCCTAGAAAAACATTCATATGATTTAAAACCACATTGTAAGAAACTTGATGCATATATCTTAGAATCTTAAGTATTTATGTAGGCGCTCTTGCTTTTAGGGTCATCTATGTATTTAAAATCTACTATTTATCAAGTAGAAATGTATCACATATATAATACTAATGAAAGAAAGAAAGAAAGAAAGAAAGAAGGAAGGAAAGAAAGAAAGAAAGAAAGAAAGAAAGAAAGAAAGAAAGAAAGAAAGAAGGAAAGAACCCTAAGCTGGTAGGACTTCCAAATTCAAGATTTTGTTGTCAAAGGACTCAAGGCCTCCTATTTTAGAAACATAGGAACACATCAGTCCCATTAAGGTGTCTTTAAATCAATGGATCATTCTGTATCACTAGAAAAGGCAAGAGTTGTAATACATCCAAGCTTCTATACATAAGTCATCTGTCATGTATGGTTTTTAGCCCCTCGTATGGTCAAGTGACACTTTTTCTTGAAATGTCATCTTATAGAAAATAATTTAAGGAGCCACTTTATTATGAGAAGCTATGAATTTGGGCTGGAGAGATAGCTCAGTGGTTAAGAGCACAGTCTGCTTTTCAGAAGGTCCTGAGTTCAAATCCCAGCAACCACAAGGTGGCTCACAACCACCCGTAATGAGATCTGACTCCCTCTTCTGGAGTGTCTGAAGACAGCTACAGTGTACTTACATATAATAAATAAATAAATCTTAACAGAAAGAAAGAGAGAGAGAAAGAAAGAAAGAAACCTTTGTTTTACTCAAAAGGCAAAAATAAAAATATACTTCAGACAGAAATTATTTGTCCAGGTGGTAATAGCACCTGCCTTTAATCCCAGCACTCAAGCAAGCAGATCTCTATGCATTTGAAGCCTGCCTGGTCTACAAAGTGAGTTTCAGGACATCCAGAGCTACACAGAAAAGCCCTGTCTTGGGAAACTATACTTATATATCAAAGGCTAATCATGACTGGAACTGGGGAGATGGCTCAATGGATAGAGCACTTGGCACACAGGCCTGAGGTCAAGAGTTCAAATCTATCTCTAGCAACCCATATAAAAACCCGAGTGGGTGTCCAACCTGTAAACCTAGCAGTAATGGAGTTGGTGGGGAGGAATCCTGAGGCCAAGTTGGCTAGCTCTGGATTCAGCTAGAGACTTCCATCTCAGTAAATAAAGTAGGAGAGTGACTGAGGAAATCACCTGACATTAACCTCCATATCCTCACACATGTAAACATGAACACACACATGGACCACACAAATGCATATGATAAAAAGTGAAACTAAACTTTACACACAGTAAGCACATACAAATAAATAAAACATGAATACAAATAAACTAAAAATATAGTTGTTTAACTCTACGCCAATGTTCGACCTAAGTATAGCATTGGTCAAAGAGATAAGAATAAAGAAAGGAAGGAGACAGTCCTTCACCGAATAAACCAGAACACCCCAATGAACGGTTTCCATAAGCTCTAGCACACTCAGAGCCTAGCTTCAGGCGAGTTCTAAGTCAACTCGAAAGTGGAGGGATGAAGGAACATGGAGCTCTTCCAAATTAAAGTGGCTCAGACTTCCCCAAAACATCTGCACTATATACAACCAGTAGTTCATACTAATTGTAGTTAGTTTCTGAACCCCTTGGCCACCGTGGCTTCCTTATCTGTTAAAATTAGGATAATACTGGGGCTGGGGATATAAGTGGTAAAGCACTTGCCTTGTGTGGTGTTGGTTCAATCTTTAGTACAGGAAAAACAAACATTGCTATAAATATTAATAATAAATGTAAATTATTGAGAATGGAGCCTATTACCACCAAGTAAGTGTAACAATCCCCCCCCCCCCCCCCAGGGTTTCTCTATGTAGCCCTGGCTGTCCTAGAACATACTCTGTAGACCAGGCTAGCCTAGAACTCAGAGATCCACTTGCATCTGCTCATAAATGCTGGGATTAAAGGTCTGGACTTCCTTTAAATAAGTTTAAGTGTAAACTTATTTTCAGATAATGAATAGGGATTACTGTAACACCATTTGTTACTCTGAGATATGAAAAGTTTTTTTATGCAGAAGACAAAGGTTAAGCTTCTTATAGAAAGGAGACATCAGAACTTTTGTAGCCAGTAAAGTATCCACTATGCTAACAGGTAGTACTCAAAGTGCTGACCCACCAATTACAAACCATCAAGTCAACTTTACACACTGGTTTAAACTCTGTATCCCCTCTGTCTCTCTATAATGGTTTTCCAAAGAACTTACAGATCAACTTAGGAGGCATATTTTTATAATGTTATATTTTTTCTATAACAAAGATGTAAGGAATTAAGAGTTTCAGTTTGCCACACCTTTAGCACTGGCACTTGGTAGGCAGAAGCATACAGATCTCTGAGTTCAAGGCCAATCTGTTCTACAGAGTTCCAGGACAGCTAAAGTCATACAAAGAAACTCTAGTCTCAAACAAAAAAACAAACAAAACCACATGCCCCCACCCCCGTCCCCCAAAAAAAGAAAGAAAGAATTTCAATTTACAAACTTTTCTCCGTTATAATCTTTGTTGGCAAAGAAGTCCTTAATCACTCTCCCCTTCAGGTACAAAGTAAGCTAGCTATGTTACCTTGTTGCCCCTATGCTACTCACTGCTCTTTACTCTGCACCAAGGACCTTTACTTGGTCACATAAAAGAAGTCTACAGTATTCTTTTCAGGTCAGTGTCCCTATCTTGTGCTGACAAACAGGATTGGAGGGGGTGCACTGTCAAAACTCTGAGTGTCAGGGAGAAGGCAAAGATCATTTTGTCAAGGTTCAAAATTGAGAACATACTATGCTGTCTCATCTTAGTAAAGTATGTTAAGCATATCCATTTTAATACTGAAGAACTTGCTGAAAATGGTAACATTCTATACAGTATTTTAATAGAAAAATCTTGACAAAAGTATATAGTGTTTGTAGCTTTTACTGTATTTTAGGAACTACTGCTAAACTATCTTCTAAATACAATTTGCAATTCGTATCACTTCTCAGTGCTTGCAATTCTAGTCTACATAGTTTCCTTTGCTATCGCCATGGAGACAGACAACAGCATCTTGGCTCATGTCATTCTCCTGAACAATCTCATCTCCTAACTCTGGCTACCTTCCAAGATTCTTTAACTCTTGTCTACCAAGCACTGCTTCTACTGTTAGCAGATTTCTTGCTGCTCTCCCTCAGGAGAGTTTTAGATTTCTACTGACTTTTGTAAATGCTAGACAAAAAAAACAAACCTTTCATTTTTGCCACTTCATTTAATTCTGTGAGCCTTGAAGACTTTAAACTGTTTAAATTATTGCAAAATCAGTATCCTCTGTAAGATTTTTAAAGCTTTTTGGTACTGAACGCCCACTGCTGTTGTATTTTTCCTGACTTTCTTTATTATTGAACTTCAAACACTAGTACAGACTGAACTTCGGCAATTCCAAAGAAATAACAAATAGTTACACACACACCAACCTACACACCGTCACTGCTGCACTCCACAAGCTGAAGCAGGAATCTCTACATTTCAGGTAGGCATCTGTATACTCTACTTGCTCTTTTAAAGTATAAACTTTACCTTAGTCTACTTTCTCTGAACTTGTTCTAAGTACTTTTACTAATTTATGAGAACATTTTATCACCCAAATTCTTTGCATAGTGTTTCCACTGTGCTGAAAACACTTCTGAGACAGTAGAAATTATTATTCAATATACTAGTGATAGCCTAGGAGCTTCCTCCCACTTTTAAGGGTGTGTGTGAGACAGGAACTCAGAGCTCTGCCTGCTTCTGCCTCCCAGATGCTGGGATTAAAGGTGGGTACCACTATTGCCTAGCTTTTCCTCCCCTTTTTTGGGACACAGGTTTTTCCATGTAGTCTAGGCTAGCCTAGAACTCAAGTTCTTCCTCCATCTGATTGTGGTAAAGTGAATTTTAAAATGTCTTACATACTACGTCAGAATTTTCGATATATCCACTAGTTTTCGTTTTCCTTGAACTCTCTACAAACACATCCTTTATCCAGGATTACTTTCAACCTCATTTAAATGTCTACTTCCAATTATTTAAATTCCTTATATTGGCAACCTATAGCTACAGAGAATTGAGAATACCTGCTATTATAGGTGAAGCAAAGAGGCCCTGGTGAGCAGTACAGAAGATGAACTGCTATTATTTAGTGAAGACTGTATTATATAAACAAAACTGGGTCAGGAAGAACACTCAGCTCACCTGAGTAAATAAAAATCAATTTATGTACAAATCTGACAAATAAAATCAATTTATGTACAAATCTGACAACCTCAGTCTAACCCCCAGAACACAGCTGGATGAATTGGTCAACATCTGTAATCCGAATATTCTACTTTGGGACAGAAGATGGAGCACAGGAATGACCCAGATCTCTGGGTCACCTAGCCTTACATATGTAGCTCTGTGGAAGAAACAGGAGGGATCCTGGCTCAACAAGGGAGAATGTGAGCTCCAACTCTTGAGGCCTTCCTTTGGCCTTCACAAGACAGCCATGGAACACGCTTACCCACCCCCGCACACATGCATACACAGAAAACTCACATTACAGGTGGACCTAATACCAAAGTCGTGATGAGATCAACAAAGACAGTATAAAATATGTCACTTACCAACTGCACCTGACCCAAAGGTATCATCATTAAATTGATCAATTTCTTCATCTTCTTCTCCCAGGCCTTGAAATGCATCTTCATCTTCATCTAGAGGACAATCCTCCAAAGACTACAAAAGAAAAAAAAAGGATGATTAATTTCTCAAGACATTTATATAGTCATTTAAAGTTGGGCCTTTTTAATGATACAAAATTCCTTTATATCACTGTTTGAAATAGTGGTAATTATAAATGAATACTTTATCATCCTGAGTTTCATGTAACTTTTTCAACAAAATTCCATATTACTCATTACATCCCTGTCGTTTTCCCAATGCTTTTAAGTCTGTCCATTTTTCTTCCTCTTTCCTGTAGGACTAAACTCTAGCCAGAAAACAGAACACCATCTTTTTTAGCTGCAATTTAAGTTAAGCGTTAAAAAACAATCACAACTTCTTTCTACACTTACAAAGTTGTCTATGTGATAATGCTAGGTCCCCTGGAACTGTAGTTACAAGCTGTGAGCTGCCATGTGGGTGCTGGGAACTGAACCAGGGGTTTGTGGAAGAGCAGCCATCTCTCCAGCTCCCAGACACCTCTATGTCTCAGACTCTGTACTAGGTATTATACCTCTGTGCCTTAAACTGTAATTCTGAGCCAAACACAACTTTGAAAGAAATCTGTGTGAGGATTAAACACAGCAAAGATTTTAGAAAGCTGAACAAAAACTAGAATCCCCATCACATCTTGGGTATGCTCTAATTTATTTTGTTTTAGTTACTATTTCTCTAGGTACAGTCTGGCTTAGAACTCCTGATTCTCTTGCCGCAGTCTCCAGGGAGTAAAAATCACTAGACAAGCTTGGTATATCCTAATTTCAATCACTTATCCCAATACAGATTTATTCAGTTTACTAAGTTTTCTTTGCTTCTGGCAACTTCTATTCACAGTATCTCATCATCTCTCCTCATGTTTACAAAAAGTGAGTTGAGTCACAAGTGTAAGCTCAAGCTTTCTACTGTTTCCAATGTTTAAAGATTCCAAATTGGAATTCCACACTCTAGGGGAACAGCTTGTGATATAACTTACCTGGGAACTTTTAGGGGCCGTTTCTACCCAATCTTCCTCCCCCTAAAGAGCCAGCCCTGCAACTGCCTCCACACCAGAAGCAACTTCTAGCAACTCTCTATGAAATGGCAATCATCTACTGGACCAAATCAGGATGACTCGGTAAGGATTTCCCTAGCTCAGTCCTTAAACTACAAATCCGGAGTCTGTTTGGCCCCAAGAGTAGGAGTTGCTCAAGGTCACACAGCAGTAAGAGACGGTCAGCAAACAGCTCCGTTCTCCAAACAACGTCGCCAAACCCACACTTTTTCTCCCTTCTCCTAGAAGGAACTTCTGCGGGACACGCCCCCCTCCCCACTCCCAGCCTTCTTTCCAAGCCGACTGAAGTCTCAGCCCGAGGACCAGTCCCTGCCCCTCCACCTGACGGCAGCCCGCGTGCACAGGGCTGTGTGTAATCCGGGTGAAGGGGTTCCGGGGGCAGGGCGGGAAACGCTTCCGTGGGCATTCCCCGGGGATTCTGCCTCAGGAAAAACCACCGGGTAGGAGCCATGCAGGTCTCCAAGGCAGCTCCGCGAGCAGAGGCGCAAGCCAAGGGTCAGGTTACCGCACTTAACGGGCTCTCCCCGCCGCAAACCAGCGGCCGGCTCTCGCCAGTCCCGCCCCTCCGCGGTGCGCTGCGGGCCGCACCCGAGCCTCGCGGCCGAAGCGGGGTTCCCAGCCGCCCGCGCCCTGCCCCCTCCTCAGCCGCACAAGACCCGCGCGACGGGCGAGCAGAGGAAAAAAAAAGGGGCGCGCGGGCGAGGGAGGGGTCACTTCCGGTCGCAGCCACTCACCTCGTAGCGGAACATTCTTGGGGAGGGGGGAAGGGAGCGGGGAGGGGAGTGGGGGGAGGGAGGGAAAAGAAGCGCCGACTCCCCGGGCTGCTCCGCGCGCGCGGGTCTCCCACCGGCTCGCGACCCCTGGCCGCCGCCGTACGCCGGAGCGTGCGTGGGGACGTGCGCAGGCGCGCCTCGGGCTGGGCGGGCGCCCCGGCGGCGGCAGCTGCGCGGGGACAGATTTGGCGTTTGGCTTCCTAGTGTGAGCGGCGGGAAAGAGATCCCTAGGCGAGACACTGCGCACGCGCGGGCCGTCGGAGAGGGATGACCCAGAGAGCCCCGGCTTGCGGCTCCTCCTCCGTTTTCCTAACTGCACAGTTGCGCAGTGCTTTTGAGTCACGAGGTTCCCGTCACTGATTGGGCGGAGAAAAGCCTTGTGAATGTCACAGGATGCGACCCCCGAAGCGTCTCAGCAGAGAACATCGGGGATTTATTCTTGGGTGATTTCATTTAACGTCCAGTGTCCTCCTCGGGGTGCCTTGACTTGGTCTGTGAGGGGGGACTAGTATGGCAAGTCAGTATTCTTGGAAAGGGACAGGTCGCTGGCTGAATCAGTCGGGAGGCCAAGGCTGTGATTGATAGAGGCCAAAGTGTTGACAGCGTTTGGTTTTAGGAAAAAGACGAAGGCACATTTAACAAGGATTATCTAAGGTGATATTTTTAGATGCCAGGCCCTTCACCCCGTTGGAAAGCGGGAGAGCCCTAACGGGCCGCGCAGCCTTGGGGCTGGGGTCACCGCAGCAAGGTCGGTGAGCTTGGGCGCTGTGGACAGCCATTTCCGCTGAGGATGAAGCCCAGCGGAGTTTGTTCAGCTTCCGCCTCAGCACCCTGGTTCTAGAAGTCTGCTGCTTTGGTGCTTTATTGCCTGTAGCGAGACCGTTTGAGAGGGTGTCTTATTTTTTATTTTATTTTTGAGCCAGGGTTTCTCTGTGTAGCCTTGGCTGTCTTGTTATTCACTCTGTAGACTAGGCTGTCCTCGCAGAGATCCGCCTGCCTCTGCCTCACGAGTGTCACTCAGGCGGTTGTCTCACCTGGGAATGAATGGTGAACTTTAATTCCTTAACACGTTACTGTTAGCGTGACTGGATTAATCAACTAGTTTACTATAAGCATTGGATTTGAAAATAGAAGTTCTGGATTGGGAAACGTGTTTTTTCACTGCTGCGTGAAACTGGGCATGTCTTTCTAAACATCTGACCCTTCAGGTTTTCTTTCGTAAAATGGGTAAAATTATATCTACCTCACTAAGTAGTAATCGAATAGTTACATTCTCTGCTCTCTAGATAAGGAACCTGGAGGTTAGAGAGAAGTAGATAGCCTTAAGCTGCCCACCGGAAACTGTTGCAAAGTTGGCAGCTAAGATATCTGAATCCCCAAATCTGATCACTTAAGAGCAAATAGAATTGACTCTTGAAGAGAAGGCAAGGTAAGCTAATAAGTAATTTTCAAGAGTTATGAAACAAACTTTCATTTGTGAGGTAACAGGTTTTCACAATTACCCAAGTACTGAGAGGCTATGTAGACCAAGAGCTAGCAAACTCTGGACATAACTTCTTTTTTTAAGCCTGCCACCCCTCATTTACAAAACGTCTTTTGTTGGCTTGCTACTATTAGTTTTGTGCTGTGACCAAAATATCTGAGTAGACAGTTTAAATGGGGAAATGTTAATTTGGATTCAGGTTTCTGAGGGTGCAATTTGTGCTTGGTGCTAGCAAGTTTTGGAGTGGGAGTGTGTGGCAAGGGCCATTTGTTTCTTGTAGAAGAAGAAAAAACCTGAGCTATAGAAGAGGTTTAAGATTCAGTTTCCCACAGGGTCCCCAGTGAAGGTGCTAGAGAAAGAGCCTAAGGAGATGAAAGGGTTTGCAGCTCCATAGGAGGAACAACAATATGAACAACAGTATGAACTAACCAGTATCCCCAGAGCTCCCAGGGACTAAATCACCAACCACAGAGCACACATGGTGGGATTCGTGGCTCTAGCTGCATATGTAGCAGAGGATGGCCTAGCCGCTCATCAATGAGAGGAGAGGCCCTTGGTCCTGTGAAGGCTCTAAGCCCCAGTATAGGGGAATTCCAGGGCCAGGAAGCAGGGTGGGTTGGTGACCAGGGGGAGGTGGGGAGGGACTAGGGAGTTTTCCGAGGGAAATCAGGAAAGGGGACACCATTTGAAATGTAAATAAAGTAAATATCTAATTAAAAAAAAAAAGATTAAGCTTCCAAGGGGCACACACCAGCTGCCACTTCCTCTGACCTTCCAGGACTTCCCAGGAATGGCATCACAATTCCAAACCCTCATAGTTTGAATCACTCATTATAATCACGACACTCTCTTCATTAGATTACAGTGCTCATGATCTAATTTTCTCTGACAAAATCTTCAGACACACCCTCAAGTATGTGGACTACTCATCTTAGTAGTTGCTTTATCCACTCAGGATGACACGAGTCGCCATCACGTGCTATAAAAGGTCTGCGAGGTTATAAAGGAGACATTTTTGCCCTTGAAGCATGAAAATATTTAGTCAGATCTTACTTATTTTTTTATTTTTAGTTTCTTGATACAGTCTCTCTCTATATACCATAGCCCTTTCTATCCTGAAACTCACCATGTAGACTTTAGACTCACAGAGATCTGCCTGTCTTTGCCTCCCAAGGACTGGGATTAAAGGTGTGTGCCACCATGTCCAATTTAGTCTACACATTTAAAGAGTGAATTTGGTGATGCCAAATCTTGTTTTCTGGTCATTTAGAAATAAATAGTAAACAAATAGAAAAAAATTATGTTCAGAAACCCAATCTGTGAAGTAATCAAGAAAACAATGGAAAGTAGAACGTATTTAAAACTTCATGATAAACATACTGATGCATCCGAGTTGAGCATGTGGTGGCTCTTGCCTATAACCTCAGTACTTTGGGAGGTGAGGGCAGAACCAGGAATTTAAGGTCATCTTTAATTGCTGGGCCACATGAACTGCCTTCCCAACCCCCAAAATCTAAAAATAAAACCCAAAAACCTAAAAACAAAACCTACCAGTTTTAGGGTACAGCTAAAGTACAAAGTAGGAAATTCTCTACAAGAAAGTCTAATTTCCTACGAGAAAGTAGGAAATTTTGTGTATTAGGAGTCTCAGGAGCAGTGGTTCTCAACCTGGGGTGATGATCCCTTTGGGGATCCCTTCACATCTCAGAGATTTATGTTATGATCCACAACAACAGCAAAATTACAGTTATGAATAGCAATGAAAATTTAGTGCTTAGGGTTCACGTCAACATGAGGATCTGTCTTAAAGGTGGAAGCATTAAGAAGGTTGAAAACCACTGCTTCAATAGAGTTTTTGTTAATAGAGGGCTTCATAGATTGGCTTACACAGTTCATTCCTGTAGTACACCAATAGCTGACTCACTGGGAAGCCCAAGATTTTAGTAGCTGTTCAGTCCACAAGGGCAGGTGTCTCAGTCCCAGTCTGGCCCTGTCACCCTGGAGGATTCTTGGAGAGATGATGGTCTTCAGCCTATGTTGGAAGCATGAAGAAACTGGTTCTAATATCAACAAAGGAATGTACTTTTCCACAAGAGTAAAAGCACCTGGCAAAATGCAGTTTCATCTTTATCTCCTTTTTTTGAAGTCTACCCATGGATGGGTCTTCAGCACTTCATATAATCTGACCACAAAAATCCCTCACAGCAGGGCCCAGCATTTTAGCTGGCTTTGAGATCCAGTGACATTCACACCCGGAATTTAATTGTCATTACTAAATGTAAGTGAATTATACATTGAAAGAAAGTACATGGAGAGATATAATGGGGGACAGAAATTAAAGACATAGCTGGATGGTGATGGAAAAAAACCTTTGCTCAGGAGGCAGAGGCAGGCAGATCACTGTTAGAAGCCAGTCTGATCTACAGAGCAAGTTCCAGGACAGCCAGAACTACACAGTGAAACTCAGTCTGGAAAAAACCAAAACATTAAAGACATAGAAAAAAATGTTTCAAATAAGATTTTTGTTGAGCATGGTGACGCATGCATTTAATCCCAGCATGTGGGAGGCAGAGAGGTGAATCTCTGAGTTAGAGGCCAACCTGGTCTACAGAGCAAGTTCCCGGCCATCCAGGGATACACAGACCTTGTCTCAATAAGAGCTGAGAAGGGGCCAGGTATGGTGGTGGCACATTGATAGTTACAGCACTCAGTCCAAGATAGAGGTAGGAGCATCAAGAGTCAAAGAATACTTTATTGAAAGTATCAACAGAAAGTCATCTGGCCTACGTGAGAGAGACCCTGTCTTAAAAAAATAAAAAATCAAAGCTGAGAAAGGTATCAGATATCACCATACTGTTAGAGGCTTCCAGACCTTAGCACAACTAATGACATAAAGGAAATGCCATTAGTGCTATAAAACCCAGCATGTATCCAGGCAGCAGTAGCTGCTAAAACAAGAACAAAGACCTAATCCATTGAAGTCCATCAAAGTTTCATAGGCTGGCAAAATATATAAATATAATGACCTTGCTTTTTGGCTCCTGTAGTTCTGCTTCTGGCCAGTTGACTTGTCAACCCAAGGTGTCAGTTTTTTTTTTGTGCTTAAAAGCTCACCTTGAGAAAGGCTTAGGACTATACTGAGTTGCTGAACATCCATCGAAGGCCAGCTAATAAAGTCTTTCTATTGACTTAACCAACCATATTCAAGTAGCCCTTTCTGGTGGATACCTCACAACAATGTCAACCTTCTTTGGATTTATGTTTTCTCCAGTTTTAAAAGGTATTCTCACTTTATACATTTACTATTCATTTTTAAAAACTTGCAAAACAGGTGGATATGGTGACACTTAACCTTTAATTTTACTACTCAGGAGGCTGAGGCAGGTGGATCTTTGTGAGTTTGAGACCAGCTCTACATAATGAGTCCCAGGCCAGCCAAAGCTACATAGTAAGTCCCTGTCTCGAAAACAATATTAGATATTGGAGAGATGGCTCAGCACTTAAATACACTGGCAGCTCTTCCAGGGACTTGGGTTCAAATCTTGGCATCCACGTGGTGGCTCACAACTGTAACTTTAGTTCCAAAGGGTGGGATGCCTTCTGATCTTTGAGGACACTAGGCATGTAAGTGGTATACAGCCGTGTGTGAAGATGTTGCAGTCAGCCCTAACTTGGTGGCATTTTGCATTTTTGTTTTCCCCCAAATGAATTACGTTATCCTGGTCAGAGTGCGTAGACCTGGGTAATAATTTACACAGGTTCCCTATGATGACTAAAGAAACTTACTGTGAAGCCAGGCATCCCTTTAGGGCTGTTGACCTTTTCCTCTAGGACGCCAGGGAGAGCCTAGTGTCCTGCTGTTGAGATGGGAATAGGCTAATTGGCTGTGGGGTTTTAACAGATATCTTTGCTTCTGTAAAACTATCACTGTGGGGAAATGGTGAAATGGTCTTCTTATTACTGTAGAGCAGGGAAGGAAGAAATGCCTGAGAAGTGAAACAATTTACCTGCCCAACTGTGGAGTCCACCGATGGACTTAGTGTGATTGACTTGACTCCAAATATAATGGCTTTATTGAGGAGCAGTGAAGGGTAGAAGGAGAGGCCCATATATGTGCAGTCAAAACAACCATACACATAAAATAAAAATAAAAATGTTTAATTAAAGTTAAAATTACTTCTTTCATTTATATGTGTATGTGGTAAGTATTGAGCATGTTAGGCAAGCACTTGACTGCTAAACTATTTCAACAGCCCAAAGTTTGTATCAGTTTGTATTAATGACTAAACATCAACTGATGTTTTCTAAACAGACGAATTAAGCTGCACTACACCTATAAAATAAATATTTTTAAAAAAGAACTCTTAAGGAAAAGAACTATTAAGTACCATTCTCTAAAATAAAGCTGTCCCTGGTTATTAAAAGAGTTTATTCACTTATTTAAAAAACATTTCTTCATCATCATACTAGCCATAAAGAAGAGAACAAGATACATTTTTTCACTACAAAATATTATATACCTATGAGAAATTAAGATACATACAAAACAAATTATCCTAAGGATAAACTTTGTTTTTAAAAGACATGCAAGGGGTTGGTAAGACATCTCAGCAGATAAAGGTGCATATTACCTATCCTGACAACATGTGTTACAGCCCTGGAACTCCCACGACAGAAGTAGAGAACAAACTTCTGCAAGTTGTCCTGACGTCTACATGAATGATGATACCTACCTGCCCCCTACACACATACATACATGAGGAGTTTCCTGCAGGTGTTATACAGGGAAGCAAAGAGATATGGAAGAAAAGATACGAAAACCTGGTGCAGATTGACTTCATCAACCTGGATCAGACTTCAGAGGGTATAACAACAGGCAGTTTATTCCCAATGTATTTAAGCCCAATATAGTTTGGAAATGAGTGTCCTGATGCAATACAATCCCTGGTGCACAGAGAAGCATAATTACATTGAGACTCAATTCATGCCACATGTCATTTCTTCCAAGAAGATGGGTTCCAAGATGATGCATTATCTGTATTAACTTAAGAGCTAAGGGTCTGGCCTGTTCTGGGTCATACAGATAGTGTAGAGGTCGTCTGGCTATTAGTCACCTTTGGTCTTGGTTGTGTAAGCTTGGGGGAATCTGTAGCTATAAGGGTCATTTAGATTACTGCCCACCTCTGGTCCTGGTTATAGGAACTTGATATGGCGGGCCCAACACATAACACAGATTGGCAGGCTATTAATCATTTCTAATTCTCAGCTTTCTGGATGGAAGAATGGGTTTTTCATCTTTACCATGGTGTTCTTACATTCCCGGTTTCTCTGGAGATATGTGGGCACAAGGATCTTCATGCTTTGCTCCCAACACACACACACACACACACACACACACACACACACACACAGAGTATCATTTTAGGGTTTACTTTTGTATCTGTGACTATGTGCATGTGAACATAGGTGCATGACAGCACGAGGTGTTGGATCCCTTAGAGCTGGAATTACAGGTAGTTATAAACCACCCAATGTTTGTGCTAGGAACCAAATGTAAGTCCTCTACAAGAGCAATAAATGTTCGTATTGTAACTGCTGAGCCCCTAGATATATTTGGGATTTGTTTGTTTGTTGAGGCATGGTTTTACTATGTAGCGCTGACTGTCCTGGAAGTCACAGAGATCCACCTGCCTGTTTGTAGGGTGATGGGCTTAAAAGTATGCACACGATACACGGTTCCTAAATATACTCTTAAAGA
This sequence comes from Mus musculus, assembly GCF_000001635.26. Taxonomy (NCBI): domain Eukaryota; kingdom Metazoa; phylum Chordata; class Mammalia; order Rodentia; family Muridae; genus Mus; species Mus musculus. Next base: position 11,905,297 of record NC_000085.6, on the reverse strand, counting down.
GGTAAATAAGATATATTTTCTCTACCATAAAAGGAATGTGATCATCCATCCAATCGTGATGTCTATGAACTCCTCAAAGTCTAGTGTTTATATTGCTTTTTACCAGAGTACTGCACTTTTTCTTGACAATTTGTTAGAATCACAGAGGATGTTTATAAACTTTACAAATTGTAAATATAATTAAGCTCCAGTGTACTAAAACGCAGCACTAGATACAATGTACTAAATGACTGTGACCATTAGAAGACATGACAGTACTACATACAATGACCTAAATGACTGTGACCACCAGAAGCCATTACAGGCAATTGTGACCTAGCTTGTGAATGTTGAGTCTGATATCTGGGTACTCTGGAAGAGCACCATGTTCTTAACCCGAGTCATCTTCGGAACTGCTGAAACCACACATGCTAAAAACAATTATCTTACCTCTTAGCAGCTGGAGACCCCAGCTGACAGCACCAACTTTGTTTCTTAAAATATCTACAGTATTGTATTTGTGGGGAATGAAGGCCAGACTAGAGAGACTAGCTCTATTTCCATCATCTGAAGTTGCAGATGTTCATTTTCATGGGTTGCCTGCTACTACTGTAATACCAGTCACTCAAGGTCAGGGCTAAATGGCTGTTTCACATCCCTCTATGTATTCCTTTCTGGATAATATGACAGCTCTTAAACTCTTTTACATTTCCACTGATGCCTCCAACACCACAGGCTTTCCTCGACCTCCTGACCACAAGAACACTGTCTTTCTCTTACAGATCTAGATGATAAATGTTGTAGTCTTCTCACTTGCTCTTTGGGGACTTGCCCTTGGAATCCAGTCATCACTTTGTGAAGAAATTTGGGGACCATAAGAAACACCCATAGCTGAGTACCTTGGTTGAGAACCTCAGGTCTCTCAGCTGACAGACTGCACCCACTTCCAAATACTAACAAATGACTGCCTCTTAGCCTCCAGGCAGCACCAGCTGATGGCCCATGATGTGGAGATGAGCAGTTCTCATGACATCATGGTCAAGTTCTAGATTCATTAGTAAAATAAAACATAAGTGCTGTTCCATCCACTGAATCCAGATGGTATGCTACACATCAGATAACTGTACCTGTCCCCAAGTCAAACATCAAAGTTATATAATGGGTAACCTAACTCAATAGGGAAGAAACACAATGCTAGATAAATACCAGACTCAGCTGGAAGACACCAATGGCACATGCTGTGCCTCTACATAGTATGCTACTGACATTGTAGGAGAGATTTTGAAGATTAAAGCTCCTGGGATCTGAACTTTATTCTAAGCTTCTCAGTACACCCAATATTATCCAGGAGGCTGCATAACAGAGGGAGGCAGAAGGATTAGAAAGAAAACTGTGACAATAAAGAAAGAAAAGTTATGATGGTGACTTTGAGAGCAGAATGTAGAGCCACAAGCTATGGGATGGAGGTAATCTTTAATAAGGAGCAGATTCTTAAAAATAAGAATTAAAAAGGCAAGTGTATGGTCATCATATGCCTATTAATTCAGTATTTAGGAAGTACAGGATGAAGGGTGAGCTGTGGACTCTGAAGTGACATGCATGCAGTGCCTAAAGAATCCAGAAGGCTAGGGTAGATTCCCCTGCAAGGCAGCTACAGATGGTTGTGAGCCACCACATGGAACCAAACTGCAAGGCTGCAAGTGCTCTTAACTGCTGAGCCATCTCTCCAGACCTTAGATGGTTTGTTTGTGGGTTTTTTTTTATATTTAATTTTCTTCTCAGTTCTTCATGTAGTCTATATATTGTTACACTGTATGAAGTATACCTTGAACTCACAGAAATCCACATGTCTCTGCTTCCTGAGTGCTGGGAGTAAAAGCAAGCACCTCATGCCTGGCTCTGTAGTATAATTAAGTCTTGAGGTCAGACATTGTTAAACCTCCTACAGAATTGTTCTTTCTGATTATTATTGCACTACTTATTCAGAGTCCTTCGTGTTTTCATATGAATAGTTGAAACAGAGTAAACTTTCAGACAAAAGAAAATACTTTTAAAACATGAACACCAAACCAGAAAGGAAGCAGTAATTTTGAATGTTTACACTGGGCTAAGAGATTTGTCATGAGACCAATGTGAAAGCACAATAATTATCCACATATCTAATTTGTTACCTTGAGTCTTATTATATGAAGCAATGTTCTTTAGGGACATATATACAAGTATAATGTACTAATGCTTACATTAAAGTTTGTAGCTTTTAGCATAATTGTGAAACTCAAGAATAGAGTTGAATTTCTTTTAAGTTAACTTTAAAAAGAACTCATTTAATAACTGAAGACAAGGAAAGCATTCATGGAAATAAAGGATACCAGTTCTCAAATATTGAAGTCACTGCTCAAAAGACATTATTTTGAATACAGACATAATGCTTTGGTCTTTTAACACATTTTATGTCTAATTATTTCTAATATAAAATTTATTTTACTTTGTCAAGAATTATTAAGATTTATCCAGTCAACAGATTTGTAGGTGCACACTGCAACTATAGGATGAACTTTGTTGAGATTTCTTGAATTTACTTGTACCACTGAAACCTTATTCCTGTCATATTGATTACTTTTTGTCTGCTGTGATAAGACACCATGACCAAGAACAACTTAGAGAAGGACAGATTTATTTGGCTTACGGTCTCAGAGAGTCCATCAAGGTGGGGAAGCATGGCAGAAAGTTGTAGGAAGCTGAGAGATCACATCTTCAACTGAAACATGGAACAGAGTATGCCAGCTGGAAGTGGGGCGAGGCTATGAACTCACAAGACCCAGTGATGCACTTCCTCCATTAAAGCTGTACCACCTCCCCAAATACCACCACCAACTGGGACTTAGGGGTTCAAATACATGAGCCTTTGGGGGGCATTACTTATTTAAACCACCACACCTGTTAATTAGCTATTCTTTTTTTATTAGATATTTTATTTACATTTCAAATGCTATCCCCTTTCCTGGTTTCCCCTCCGAAATCCCCCTATCCCCTCCCTACTCCCCCTGCTCACCAACACACACACTCCCACTTCCTGGACCTGGCACTCCCCTACACTGAGGCATCGAGCCCTCACAGGACCAAGGGCCTCTCCTCTCATTGATGACCTACAAGGACATCCTCTGCTACATATGCAGCTGGAGCCATGGGTCCCTCCATGTGTACTGTTTGGTTGGTGGCTTAGTCCCTGGAAGCTCTGGGGGGCCTGGTTGGTTCATATTGTTCTTCCTATGGGGCTGCAAACCCCTTCAGCCCCTAATTAGCTATTCTTAACTTCCTTCTCCACTCTGGCTTGGCATCCATGCTTCTAATCTTTTATGAGTTTGACTGTTTGGAATCTCATATAAACAGAACCATGGAGCTCTTGTTCTTCTATGACTGGCTTATTTTATCTAACATATTACTCTAAGAATTGATTCATATGGGTGTACACTCAAGGAGTTTCTCCTTTCTTCCTTTCTTTCTTTCTTTCTTTCTTTCTTTCTTTCTTTCTTTCTTTCTTCCTTCCTTCCTTCCTTCCTTCCTTCCTTCCTTCCTTCCTTCCTCCCTCCCTCCCTCCCTCCCTCCCTCCCTCTCTCTCTCTCTCTTTTTGAGACAGGGTTTCTCTGTGTGTTGTCCTGGCTGTCCTGGAACTCACTCTGTAGACCAGGCTGGCCTCGAACTCAGAAATCCGCCTGCCTCTGCCTCCCAAGTGCTAGGATTATAGGCATGTGCCACCACTGCCTGGCATTTCTTCCTTTTTTAAAAAATTTATTTTGTTATGTTTGTACACTGTCCCTGTCTTTAGACACACTACTGGAAGGCATTGGGGATGCCCATTACAGATGGTTGTGAGCCACCATGTGGTTGCTGGGAATTGAGCTCAGGACCTGTGGAAGAACAGTCAGTGCTCTTAACTGCTGAGACATCTCTCCAGCCTGGTTTTCTCCTTTTAAAGGATGAACAACATTTCTTTACAAGTGTTTACCACACTTTCTGTATGCAGTCATTTTGATGGACATTTAGGTTGTTTTCACATCTTAGCTACTGTCAGTAGTGCCTTCAAGGAGACCAGGAGTATTAGTGTTTCTATGTAAATCCAGACTTTTAAAAGAGGCAGTTTTTCCTTATCCCTGGTGGCTAGCTCCCAAGTGTATTAGACAGAGACTACAAGATTTATTTGATAAGATTTATGGCTCAATAACTGGGCAGTTAATCTATTCTAGTCTTTTAAACTAATCTGACTACCTACCAGCCAGATTCTCCAAGATACTTGCATTTTAGTATTGGTCTGGCCCCCTGGGATTCAGGTGTTTTTGCATGATGTTTCTCTGGACCCCCAGTCCCACCCACTCCCCTTTCCCTGGCTGGCAGAACCCCAGCCTTAGCCTCTCTTCTGCCCAGCCATTGGCTGATCAGCTCTTATTGACAAGTCAGAGAATAAGCAGGGAGCAATGTGTAGATGAACTTGGAACGAGATATTTAGAGAAAGCATTGCAATGCCTCACAAGATGTGAGGGCAGAGAAGTCAGCATTTGAATAATACAAAGATCATCTTTACACAATGCACAAAAACATTATGCCTGCATCTCTTCCAGAACACGATCCCAGATATTTCTAGTAGATACTAATAAGAGAGGTATCTATATCATATGACAGTTTTATTGTTAATTTTTTTGAGTAAACTTTATATTGTGTCTCAATAGTGGCTGCATCATTTTGCTTTCCCAACAATTTATAAGGGTTTGTCTTTAATTTCTTAATACAAATGTATTTATTTTATATACTTGCTATTTTGTCTGCATGTGTGCATATATGTGTGCCATGTGCATGCTGTGCCCAAGGCAGAACAGTGTTGGATCCCCTGGAACTGGAGTTACAGATGGGTGTGAACCATCCCGTGGGTGCTAGGAACTAAACTCTGATCCTCTGAAAGAGCAGCCAGTGTTTTAAACTGCCAAGTCATCTCTCCAGCCCTTTTTTTTGTTTTTGATAGTAGCCATCTCAATCAACATGGTTGAGTTCCTATATTGAGGTATAGGTTTACAAATTCTTGATTTATGACGCCAAGCAGCTTCTTAGACACCTGTTGGCTATTTGTATATCTTCTGAGAGAAATGGTTATTCAGGTTCTTAGTTCACAGATATTCACCGATTCTGATGTATAATTTTCAAATATAGTATCTGATTCTGTGGCTTTGTTTCTACTCTGTTGTTTCCTTTGCTGTGCAAGCTTTTACCCCAATGCTGCCTCCTTTACCTATTTTTGCATTGTGGCTCATGTGTTTAGTTCCATCTCTTGAATCTTTTGCCCAAACCAAGGTCAGGAATATTTCTTTTTATGTTTCTTGTAAGTATTTTATAATTTTGGATCTTATGTTTAAGTCTTATATTCATTTTAAAGATTTATCTTTTTTTTTTTTTTTACTTTTGTGTGGTGTGCAGATGTATGTGCGTGTGTATGTATGGAGCTGCCAGAGGTCAAGTGTCATTCTTCAGGAGTCTTCTAACTTGATTTTGGAGATAAAGTCTCTTATTGGGACCCGGGACTCACCAATAGGCTAGGTTGGTTTGCCAGAGAGCCCTAGGGGTTGGGATCAAAAAGGCATAGCACTATGCCAGGTTTTTCACATCAGTGCTTATGATGGCTATTTTCAGTTATCAACTTGATTATCTCTGAGATAGGCTACTATCCAGAAATGGCAGTCACACCTTTGATCCAGATCTTGAGGCAGGAAGACAATATGCCTTTGCTCTGGATCTTAAGGCTGGAAGAAACAGGATTTTGATCCAGACCTTGAGGCAGGAAGACACAGAATTTCGATCCAGACCTTGAGGTATACCTTTGATCTGGGCTATGCCTTCTGCTGAAGGACTATGTAAGGACAATGGAAAAAAGGAGGGGCTGTTCGATCTTTACCTGCTTGCACTCACTTTGCCAGAATTTCTATTGGAGCCTACTTCTTTGGGATTCCAGCTTATACAGAAGACCAGCTGAAACACCCAGCCTGGTGGGACTGAGCAACCTCTAGATTCTTGGACTTGACATTCACAGCTGGCCATTGTTGGATTAGTTGGACTGCAGCCTCTAAGTCATCCCAATAAATTCCATATATATAATCATTCCATAAGTTCTTTGACTAGAGAACCCTGACTAATACAGTGCTAGAAGTAAAATTTGGCTCCTAATGCATTTTACCACCTGAGCTATCTCCTGAGCTCCAAGTTGCTTTTTAAAAAAGTTAATATTCACTGTAGATAGGACTCGGTGTGTCATAATGACATTTTCATGTAAGTATATATATTTGATCATGGAACTATCTATCTATCTATCTATCTATCTATCTATCTATCTATCTAATGTATAGGAGCACACTGTTCCTGTCTTCAGACACACCAGAAGAGGGCGTCAGATCCCATTACAGATGGTTGTAAGCCACCATGTAGTTGCTGGGAATTGAACTCAGGATCTCTGGAAGAGCGGCAGTGCTCTTAACCACTGAGCCATCTCCCCAGTCCCCATGGTACTTTCTTATACTTCCTATTCCCTCCTTTTTGAATTAATGTTCTTTATTGTTTTCTGTGGGGTGTTGAGACAAGGTTTGACCCAGGCTGGTTTGGACTCTCTATGTAACAGAGGCTGATCTTCTGATTGTCCTCACTCCACTAGGATTGTAGGGATAGCATGTGGTTTTATACAGTGCTGGGGATCAGGCTTCATGCTTGTCAGGCAGGGATTCTTCCAACTTAGTTACACTTCCAGACGCTGAGTTATGTACAGTGTAAAATAAAATACAAAATCTGCCCCAATATGTTTGAAGACCTGTCAGATAGAGGAGACCTCTAGAAAGGAGAAAAAGGGAAAGGACCAGTAGAAGGGTGTGAGTGTAGATAACTTTAGCCTGAGATGAAGTTTAACAACTTTGAATTGTCCTGTGAGGAATGGCACTTCTTAAAGGTAGTGATCACTCCTGCTGAAAGCCAGAGCCGATCCCGATGACTATCCAAAATGATAAAGGAGAGATTCTTTTTAGATTTATGTATATGAGTGTTTCCCCCACATGCATGTATGTGTACCACTTGTGTTCTGTACTTGTGGAGGTCAGAAGAGGGTGTCAGATCTCTTAGCACTGGAGTGAAGGATGGTTATGAACAACCATTTAGGTGCTGGGAACCAAACTCAGGCTCTCTGAAGAACAGCAGGTGTTCTTATCCACTAAGCCACCTTCTAGCTCCAAGATGCTCTCAAAAGTACAAGACGCAGTGGTACTCTCTGTCATCATGTCCATTCTTTTCATTTATTAAATACCCCTTCTCTTTATTTCCATTCTTTTTCATTATTGAAAATCTCTCTAAACGTTCTGAGCACTGTCATGAGTTTTCATTTTGGTTAACAACAACAATGAAATTTTAAAAATTCTACATGTTGCTAGCTATAAAGCTTTGAACATTTTTCTTATTTTTTTCCATCCAGAACCTGCTTGTACAATAAAGAAACTAAAGCTCACAGAGATGGGGAGACTTGTCTGCAGTTATGTATGTGTCCTATTGGCAAAGAAAGCCCAGAATCACAAGACCATCATATAGAAAGAGTTTTTAGCCTTTAGATTTATCATTATTTGTGTTCTTATCCTGGATATATAATTTTTAAGCCACTTACACCTTTTCCCTGAACTTCCCTGAATTTTCTCATTGGGTATATGGATTAACCATACAAAGTGCCTGGTATATAATAGCTGACCAACTAGTATGGCTTTGTCTCTCTCTATTCATGCTTAGGGCATAATATAGCCTTATGATATAGCTTTATTTTCAGAAAGACAGAACATAAATTATCTCTGGAAATCAAATCAGATCTAGCATATTAGACCACATGTCTCTATGTGCTGAGGATATTCTTGATTTTTGCATGTCATCCCAAAATTATTTTTCTAAAATCTTTTAATTTGAAATTTTACTTCATGTGCATTGGTGTTTTGTCTGCATGTATGTCTGTGTGAGGGTGTCAGAACCTCTGGAACTGGAGTTATAGAAATTGTGAGCTGACATGTTGGTGAGAGAATTGAACCTGGATCCTCTGGAAGAGCAGCCAGTTCTCTGAACTGTGGAGCCATCTCTCCATCCCCCATCCCACCATTATTTTATTCTTATCATTAGTTGGTTTGTCTTGAGACCGGATTTCCTTATAGAACCTAATCTGACTTCCAACTTGCAGTCTTTCTGCTTCTGCCTCCTGAGTACAGCATTACAGGATTGCACCAGTAGGCTTGGAACCTTCATAAATAGAATTAGCATTCCATTTCAATTTCAGAAGTGCCTTGATTAAATAAATCACAAGATCATCTTACCTAGAACTTTCTCAATGCCTTCCTCAGAGCATCTTTTAGTTCCTTGTTCCTCATACTATAGATCAAAGGGTTTAAAATGGGGGTGATAAAAGTGTAGACCACAGACACCATTCTGCCCATCTCAGGAGAGTAGCTGGAACTGGGGGATAAATATATAAAACTGGTGCAGCCATACTGTAGGAGGACCACTACGATGTGAGAGGAGCAGGTAGAGAAGGCTCGATGGCGCCCTTCAGCAGACCGGATCCGTAAAATCGCTGTGATGATGAAGACATAGGAGATAGAGATCAGAGTTAGGGGGATGCTTAGGACAATGAAGCTGATGATATACAGGGCAGTCCTATGAACATGCGTGTCTCCACAAGCCAGGCGTATGACTGCAGGCATGTCACAGTAGAAGTGATAGATTTCATTGTTGTGGCAGAATGGCAGATGGAAGATTAAAATAGTTAGGGGCAGTGACAGCAGGAATCCCAGCACCAGGGACCCCACCATCATCTCTACACACAAGGACCAACTCATGATGAGTGTGTATCTCAGAGGGTAGCAGATCGCAACAAACCGGTCGTAAGCCATGACTGCAAGCAGGACACAGTCAGCTCCACCCAAGAAAACAAAGAAAAACATCTGGGTACCACAACCAGTGATGGAAACAGGAGTTTTCCCCATAGAAAGAAGGTTTGCCAAGGCCAGTGGTGCAATGGATGATGTATAGAAGATTTCCAGAACTGCCAAATTAGCTAGAAAAAAGTACATGGGGGTGTGGAGTGAGTGGTTAATATGGACAATCACAGCAATTGTGGCATTTCCACTGAGGCTGGTCAGGTACATCACCAAGAAGGTCACAAAAATCACCATCTGCACCCCAGGGTCAGGTGAGAATGGACGAAAGAAGAATTGTACCTTGGCAGTTTTATTTATTATTTCCATGGGGAATGTACAAGACCTACTGCAAAGAAAAATGATAGTGGTCTCAAGGTATCTGTCATTAAATATATCTTCCTAACTCCACCATTCACTGTTAGAGCAGTTTCCAAGGTACCTCAGCAATGAAATGCATAGTTTATTTTAAAGAAGGCCATAGAACATATAACCTAAACAATTGTCATCTTGTCTCTCCTTTCTTTCTTTCCAAGTACCAAAGGCCCCATGAGAGTTCCTCGGTGGTGGGAGCTTTGATGACATCAAATGCAGAACATACCACAGCTGCAGATGTAGAAGAGCTCCCAAAGTATGTGCTGAACAAATCAACGAATAAGACCAACTTGTAGCTCAAAGCTGCAAAGTGGAGAAACAGGATAGTGATCCATTCTATGAAACTTGAAATAAAAAAAATGGTTGAACTGTATAGGCAGATATGTGTCATAATTTAGAAAGATTTGTGCTATTGGTATTTTTATGATATTATCATAAACTTTTGTTTTTTCAAAACCCAGAGTCTTAGCGATTCATTTTGCTTTGCTATTGTTGAGAAAGGGTCTCCTGTAGCCTAGGCTGCCCTCAAACTCACTATAGAACTGACCCTGATCTTGATCTTCTGTCCTTCTTTCCCCACTTACTGAATGTTGGGATTACTGGTGTGGACCAACATGCTCAGTTTTATGGGTGATGGGGTTTTGGATCTACTAGACAAGAACTCTACCAAAAAAGTTCAATTCCTAGCCCCGAGTCTGTCTTGATTTTCTTAACACAATGATCTCTAGTTCCATTAATTTCCCTGCAAATGTGCCTGTTTTTCTAATGCTTAAATGCCAACTTTCATATGCATTGGCCATTTATTCCAGGCTTTCTTGGACCTTGCTGTTCTACTCCAGTTCTGCTTTGACACGGACACAGTCCTGTGGTTGTACCTTGTGGTTTACTCTCCTCTGGGTCTTCCTTCCAACTTCATACATGTCTACTCTCTTCTTAATCTCCTCTTCTGATTAGTCTAAAGCCCATCTATTTTTCAAATCCTAGGCTCTGTTCTTCCATGGATTCCTCATAGGGCACTCAAGTTCAAAATTTCTCCCTCTGAAATTGTTTATGACACTACGATTTAAGTGGCATTACACTGCCCTTTCTTATATCAGTATGTTCTGTACCCAATTATAGTTTTTAGTTTTC